>NC_135307.1:14083250-14426375 GCF_048772815.1 Callospermophilus lateralis
AGTGGTAAAGTGCTTGCCTCAAATGCACCACAAACAAAAAGAGAAGTTTTTTGCACAAACAAAAAAGAAGAATTTGAATTGGGTTCACTGGGGATGAGGAGGGTCTTGGGGAAAAGAACAAAGAATTTTAAATCTCGAAGGGACCTTGGAGTCTTCTAATCCAGCCTTGTGGGACATAGATGGAGACACATAGGCCCAGAGAGGACAGTAATTACAGGACTCTATTTACTATGGCTTAGGAACTTTTCATACATTAAAATATTTACTCTTTACAAACACTTGGAAGTCAGTAGGATCATTCTCATTTTCCAGATGCGGAAAGTGGGGCACAGAAAATTTGTGCAGTGAGTTGGGTCTAGAGTGAGGATTTGAAGCTGCGTAGAACAGCAGGGTTGGGCCCTCAGCACTGAGCTGAGAGCAGGCTAGAACCCCGGCTCCTGTGCTCCATAGCACAGCCTCCTGGTCTTTTGTTCTACTCCCTTTGACCTGAGGCCTTGGGACACCTAACTCTCCAGGAGAGTAGGCCAAACCCATCACCCACAAGTCAACTACAGCTCGGGAAGCCCCACCCCTGAAACTGGAGGGCAGGCCTGGGGTGGGAGCTCCCACAGTCAAACTCTTGTCCCCTTGGTTTATCCCTATAAAATATCAGGCTTTGGGGGTTTCCTGAAGGACCCTCTGACTCTCTGCCCCAATCCTTTTTGTTTGTTTGTTTTCCAAGTGCATAAAGTTGTAGCTCAAGTTGTATATCAAACCCACGACCCTCGGGATTATAGAGCTGTATTTCTTTCTAGTAGCATTGATGTGTAAAATTCCTTTGCTGAGACTGAAATGGAGGAATTCTCCCAACCCTACTTTTCTTAGAAAACCGATCACATTTGCCATGTCGCTTTTATTATCTATCTGTCCAGAACTGAGAATTAGGAAGAGGATTTTACAGGTGACAAAGAATTTATATTGGACTGTCCGGAAGCAGAGGTTAAACAGCGCCTAAAAAAAGAGTTGTTGCCCTTAAAAAACAATTTGAGTCCTGTCCAGGAAGTGGGTGAAGGCAGGGCTTGCTGTCTCACACATATCAGATGTGAGCTTTATTGCTCTTCACAGCTAGAGCTTTGAAAAGCCCAGGGCAGAGAATCAGAGGGTCCTTCAGGAAACCCCCAAAGCCTGATTACAGGTCACACCTGTAATCCCAGCCAAAACTGGAGGCTGAGGCAGGCTTGCTAGATCAAGGCCAGCCTCAGCAGCTTAGTGAGACCCTGACTTAGAATAAAATATAAAAAGAACTGGGGATCGAGCTCAGTGGTCAAATGCTCCCAAGTTCAATCTCTGGTCCAAAAAAAAAAAAAAAAAGCAATGTTAAAATATAAAATGATTAGTTATGATGCAGGTGTTGGTGTTGTGAATGTCTTTCTTCTTAGATCCATTTCCCAAACATTCTACAATGCATCTTTTTCATAGTAAAAAAAAAAAAAAGTGAGGGGCTGGGGTTGTGGCTGGGTGGTAGAGCACTTGCCTAGTGGGTGTGAGGCCCTGGGTTTGATTCTTAGCACCACAGATAAACAAACAAATAAATAAAGTTCATCAATAACTAAAAAAAAAGAAGTGAAATTACTTTGTCTGTATCTTCTTTCCTGCAGCAGCAGTGCACCAACGGCTTTGACCTGGATCGCCAGACAGGACAGTGTTTAGGTAGGTGTCACCGCAGACCCCTCACCCGGGTGGGAACCTTTGGTGACAGATCAATTGCAGGCCTGTTTTCTTTCTCAGATGTTGTTGGCAATTGTCAAACCTTTGTTTGCCTTGCCATGGAGGAACACGGTGATAGGAAATGATGGAGGTCAACGACGCCCTTTTATTAGTTGCTTGGTGTCGAGCCCCGGTGGAGCACTGTGAGAGCTCAAAGAACTGGGCTCTGTCCTCCGAGAGCTTTCCACCCATCTTGGTTTCCCAGGGCAGTGGTATTGAGGGACCACCACGGTGGCTGCTGAGATTGCAAAAATTTATGATCTCAGCATTCCACCTGGGAAAAGCCCAACATTGGTCAACCGGGCTACAAAGTGCCACCAGGGCTCGAGGGGTTCCGTATTTCCTTGCTCATGAGGTTGTTGGCAGGATTCACTTTCTTGTGGTTGTAGCATGGAGGTATTGCTTCCTGGCTGGCTGTTAGCTGAGGCCTTTGTGACTTCTAGAAGCTGCCCTGACTCCTTGTTTGTGGCTCCCTCCTCCATCCTCAAAGTCAGCACGTGGCATCCACTGCCTCTCATTCTGCTGCCTTTTCTGTTGTAGCATCTCTCTGACCAGTTCCTCTGCCTTTTCTTCTACTTTCAAGGACTCATATGTTTCCACTGGGTCCCCCATAATCCAGGATGAGCTCTCCATCTACAGGTTAGCTGATTAGCAACCTTAATTCCATCTGCTACTTTAATTCCCATTTGCCACATAACCTAGCACATTCCCAGGTTCCAAGGATTAGGACGAGGCCCTTCCAGGGGATGCTTCTTTAGCAGACCGTCTAGTGTCTAGACCATCTAGACAGACACTGAGAACATTGAGATAGGTTAGTGGAATAAAATAGTAAGATAGGTTATGGAGACAAAAGCAACGGACCATGCGAAAGAAGAGGAGAAGGTGACTCTCTGTGTGTGGCTCACAAAGAGTGGTGGAGTCCCATTGGAAATGGGTATTGATGGGTGAATAGGATCTGCGAGATGGCATTCCAGGGGGAAGGAGCAGTTTAAGACAGGGCCTGGGGTGGGAAGGACATTCACAGTGTAGAACAGGGTGCTGTGAATGGAGAGCAGGCTGCATGACAAGAATAAGGCAGCCCCTGTCCTGCCTTTCCCCTACCGTGTGCAGTGTTTGGCTTATATTTGATTTGGGCCAAATCTTGTGTCCTCCCTGAGTTCACGTTGGCTAACCAGTGCACAGCTTGAAAGAGGTTGAGGATGGAGGAATAAAACCTGCCCTGGGAAATCTAGGCTTATACTTGGATTTAAAGTGCCACACTTGGATTTAACGGTATTCCAAGGGACAAAGAGGGAGCAGCAGCCCTCTTTTAGGGCCTACCTGTTTTAACTGTTGCATGCTGAGCCTCAGCATTCCCCCTTCCTGAGGTGAGAGTTGGCACAGGTTTCTCAGGTGGGACGGTGGGGCAAGCTGTCAAAATCCAGGCATCTCTCCCCAGCCTCTGGTCCCATATGGAACAGATTCCAAAGCTGGTGACAGGGCCCAGCCTGTGGAAGCAGAGTCCAGGTATTCCCCGGCCTCTCCATAGTAAGGCTGATTTAAGAAAACCACCTCTCCCCTCCTAGGAATGGCAAGCTGAGCACCAGCCTGGCTGGGAGTGGGCCCTGTTTACTGCACAACAGGAGCTGACTTCAACATAAGGCTGGTGCAATGAGAAAAAGATTAACATTAAACAGGGACGAGAGGTGGGAGGGAAAGGGAGAGAGAAGGGAAATTGCTTGGAAATGGAAGGAGACCCTCATTGTTATACAAAATTACATATAAGAGGATGAGAAGGGAAAGGGAAAAAAAAAAACAAGGAGAGAAATGAATTACAGTAAATGGGGTGGAGAGAGAAGATGGGAGGGGAGGGGAGGGGGGATAGTAGGGGATAGGAAAGGCAGCAGAATACAACAGTCTCTAGTATGGTACTATGTAAAAACGTGGATGTGTAACCGATGTGATTCTGCAATCTGTATACGGGGTAAAAATGGGAGTTCATAACCCACTTGAATCAAATGTATGAAATATGATATATCAAGAGCTTTGTAATGTTTTGAACAACCAATAAAAAAATGAAACAAACAAACAAACAAACAAACAAAAAAACCCATAAGGCTGGTGCAGTGACTCACACCTGTAATCCTAGCAACTTGGGACGCTGGGGCAGGAGGATCACAAGTTCAAAGCCAGCCTTAGCAATTTAGCGAGGCCCTAAGCAACTTAGACAAACCCTGTCTCTAAATAAAAAAATAAAAAGGGCTGGGAATGTTGCTCAGTGGTTAAGCACCTCTGGGTTCAATCCCCGGGACCAAAAAATATATAAATAAATAAAAACAAGACTGAGCTTTCTTGGCCTGTCACAAGCTCTCAGCCAAGACTTGTCTTTCTTTTTATTTTTGTTACTAATGTGCTGAGTCTGGCCTTGAGTTTAGGATCCTCCATCCTCAGACTCCGGAGTTCCTGGGATTATAGATGTGCGCCACTACACCTGGAGTCAAGCCTAGTCTTTCTTAATGCAAACCTCTTTCTCTCCTGCTTGGCTGTTATGTGGAAGAGAAGTGGGGACAATTCACTGGCTTATCCCCATGATTTCAGAGTGTAATGTGCGCTGACGAGATTACCTAACATGTTTTTACATCCACATATAAACACTATTCTAATGGTTATATATATATTTTAATATTTATTTATTTATTTATTTATTTTTAGTTTTTGGCGGACACAACATCTTTGTTTGTATGTGGTGCTGAGGATCGAACCTTGGGCCGCACGCATGCCAGGCAAGCGCACTACCGCTTGAGCCACATCCACAGCCCTATATTTTTATTTTTACTGTTACTTTCTTCTTTTTTAAAAATATTTTTTAGATGTTTATGGACTTTATTTTTATTCACTTTTTATTTGAGGTGCTAAGAATTGAGTCTAGTGCCTCACACATGCTAGGCAAGCTCTCTACCACTGAGCTACACCCCAGTCCTTTACTGGGGTTAAACCTTCTGTTTCTGTTAATTGAGTTTTTTATTTCTGTAAGCATGTAGAATTTAAAAAAGAAATTTGAGTTTCAAAGGGGGTTCATTTAAAGAAAAGTCTGAAGACAGTGCTAGTATAGGTTTTTGTGGGTATGGTTGAAATCATGATCTGATTCAATCCAGCCAGCAATTGGGAGCATGTGCCTGCGAAGAGAGCTGGGGAAGTATGTTTGGGGTTCTTTGCATCAAGCTTGGTACAAAGCTGTGCTTAAATATGCACTGTGAGGACTGAGGATGTAGCTCAGAGGTAGAGCATTTGCTTAGCATGTATGAGGCCCTGAGTTCAATCCCCAGCAATGCAAAACATAAAACAAAAGTTCCACGAACACTGTGGAGTGGGGGCTACTAATGCTTGGCCTTTCTGTGGTCTTTGCAGATATTGATGAATGCCGGACCATCCCCGAGGCCTGCCGAGGCGACATGATGTGTGTCAACCAGAATGGCGGGTATTTATGCATCCCCAGAACAAACCCCGTGTACCGAGGGCCCTACTCGAATCCCTATTCGACCCCCTACTCGGGTCCATACCCAGCGGCTGCCCCACCAGTATCAGCTTCAAACTACCCCACGATTTCGAGGCCTCTCGTGTGCCGCTTTGGATACCAGATGGACGAAGGCAACCAGTGTGTGGGTGAGTGGTCGCGTCTCTCCATTCTCTCCGTCCCGCTTTCCTGAAGGCACCGTCTGCCTGCAGTGAGTCTCCCCCCGGGGGCATTGGCCACCATGCAAAGTGCTCGTACAACAGTGGCCTGTTCCACAGACTCGGCTTATTCCAGCAGCCTGTCTCTGGGTTCTCTCCCTGGGGAGCTCAGCCTGGCTGGCTTCACGGTTTTCCAGAGAGCTGATTTCTTTTTTCTTTTTCCTCCCTCCCTCCCTCCCTTCTTTCCTTCCTTCCTTCCTTCCTTCCTTCCTTCCTTCCTTCCTTCCTTCCTTCCTATTTCCTATATATTTTAAGATCAAGCTCATATTTTCTCAACTAAATAACAAATATATTTGTTCAACCTTAGTAAGTGAATCCCAGAGAGTTATAGAAAGGGCCAGAACTCTGATGGACTCCTACAATAGAAGTCCTGAGGGCCAACACACCACCTGTTCTGGGAGGAAAGTGGGTTCCTTGGGTGGCACCAAGGTTCCTGTGGCCTGAGGAAGCCTCACTAATGGGAACTCTGGGAGGAAGTGGACACATATGCCAGGAGCCCCAGGGGAGTTGCCAAGGGTGTGACCAGTGCCCTACAGAGTCTTGGGTGTGTTGGTCAGTGTGCCCTTGGAGGAGTTACCTGGGATGCTCCCGGGTCCCCTAGGCCGTGGTCAGTCTAAAACCTTGTAACTTCCTCTGGCTTTGGGAGGTGGACTGTAGTGAAGGCTCCAACCTGTTGGATCATGCAGTCATCTGCCATCTCTTTTTGACCCTGGACCCCTGTTATAGGCACATTTATAAATGACAGACATACTTGTTATACCATATGGTTTGAGAACTAGAAAGCACATGCAGGACATAGAACACATAAAAGAATGTGATAAAAATAAATGTGAATTGAACTTCTAATAGTTCCTCCCTATACCCTCAAACTGTGGGAAATCATTAGTCTCCTTCATGAGATCTGTATTGGTTTCAGGGCTCTGGAGGGTTGGGCTGAGCCCAATCATTAGACTGTGTTGATGAATTTATAATGTCCTCAGTGCGCCCATGTGAATGACCGTGCGTGGCCATTTGAATACATGTAAGTATTGTGCAAACAAGCACCTTCAGAGCTCCAAGGGAAAATTAAATGTACCTGAACCCAAACTTCTCATTCTTACTGGTCTCTAAGGGCATGGTGTGTGAGAGAGAGGGCAGAGGTGCAGGTGGAGGGGAGAGCCGGGTGAGCTTGACCTTGAGGAGTCCAGTGTGTGAAGGGCAGGGGTGTGGGGACATGGTCAGCTGGCATTCTTTAGCCTTGGTGGAGAAGGTGGCTCCATACTTACTTCCAACATGCAGCAGAGCAAGAGACCATCCTAACCGGAAGAGACTTTAATTCCAGTCTCTCCACTTTGTGGGAAGTTAGAACGTGAGTCCAGCTGCTCTGACGACCAGTCTGCAGCTTCCTGACTAGATGATAGGACCTTTCCCATCGGTGGAAAAGAAATGGTCCCAAAGACAAGCAGAGAGAGACAGTGGGGGAGGGGATGCTGCTTTTCCAGAAGGACGTCACTGGGGCCACATCTGCAGAGTCACCACCCCCTGCAGGTGCGCAGGTGGAGGAGAGGAAGCCGGGGCTGACACTTTCTGGACACTCCAGCTTTGGGGGTGGTCATGGGGCAGGCAGTTCTGGTTTATGTGTTGGGCCATCCCACCAACCCATTTTCTGTCCTGGGGCTCCCAGGAATGTCCGCTTGCCTCCCACACACCTCCTCCCAGGGTTCCAAGGCCCTGGACATTGAGCACGTGCCTTGGCCACCTATTCATCTCCTGGTTCCTGTGATGTCATACCATTGGTGGCTCAGAACCTGTCACACGGGAGATGCAGAGCCTTCATAATGGCCCTTTTGTAAGAAGAATACAATCTAGGAACCCTAGTGAGGACTGGCACCAGGCCCATCCATTTCCAGAAAGTTCAGCATTATGTATTCATAAATCCCGAGTTCTTTCTGACTTCCCTGCACTCCACCCCACCGTTTCCTGGTTTACAGTTCAAACCAGCCCACCGAGGTCCCTCTGGGCATTGTAAAAGGTGGCGTCAGGGGGTCAAGAGCCAGAGAAGTGTGGGAAGGAAAGTTCTCTCTATCGGCTCTTCCTTCCAAGACTGGATGGGAGAGAGGAGGCCTAGGAACAGGCTGGAAGATGAAAGGAGATTGTGGGGGAAAGACAACGAGGGTTGTCCAGAGTTGTCACTGTCCAGAGAGAGAAACTATGGAAGAAGAATTTGATCAGCACCGGGGAAGTTGGGAGAACCAGGAAACATTTCTGGAGCCTTGTTTGCTCTTGGAGAGGAGGGCATCTCCAGAGGAATCTGCTCTTTATCATGACAAAAATAATAAATAGCAACAGCAATAGCTGCCCCAGTAAGACTCAGACACATACATGCACAGTCTTCGTGTTCAGGATCCTCAGAACCAATGCACTTCGTCCTCAGAACCACCGAGGACTCTCTCACACACCATGCCCTTGGAGACTAGGAAATCAAAGCACAGAGAAGAAACCTACATGAGGTCACCCAGTGAGTAAAGGGCTGAGCCTGGATCTGAACCAAACACTCAACTGGGTTGGATCAAGGTCAGGCTCTGGGTGAGAAAACGGAGGTTCAATGGAGTAAAATCTCATTCAAGGGCACTCACAGAGCTAGTACTGAAGCCAGAATTAATAGCAAGATTTTTGCTTTTTTTTTTTCCATGAAAATTTTTGTTCTGTTAAGACTGGACGAAAGTAGAGAGAATCTAATGAACATTTACCTATTTACCACCCAAGTTCAGTGGTGATCCACATAAGCACAATTTCCTTTCTTCTTTACCTTCCACTTAGTGCTGTAATTTAAAGCAGATACCAGACACCGTATCATTCCATCCTTAACTATTCCAGAATTATCTCTACAAGATAAAAGATTCTTTACAAAAATACCTTAAAGACTCTCCCAAAATCCACAATAAATTACCATACCTAGGCAAGCCGGCAATCACCCCTTTTCATCCTTCAACATCTGGGTGGCGGGCAGATTTCCCTGGTTGTCTCACTGCTGTCTTTATTCTTTTGACTTGATCAAATCAGACCCCAAATCCACCGCGGTCCTTGTTGCCAAGTCTCTGCCTGCTCCCCTGCCACGTCCTTGTTGAGGACGCCGGTTGTTGTCTGGAGAATCTCCTACAGGGGGGTTTGGCTAAGGGTGCTCTTGAGATGGTCTGTAAATGATCTAATCTATTTCTGCACCCCTTATTTTTCTGTAAGCTGGTAACAGTTCGAAAAACTTGATCCAACCCAGTTGAGTGTTTGGTGAACATTTCTAGGCAGGGTTCTTGGTCTCTTGCCTCTACCATTCCTGGGTTTCTTCTCATAAAGTATGAGAGAGTCTGCAATGAGGAAGCAGAAGGACACCCTCTCCCTCTGGCTCACTTTTGCTAAATTTCAGACCCACTTTAAAAAAACAGGGCTCACTCTACTGCCCTGTGTCCACAATAGAATGAGCCCTATTCCCACAGGTCTGCAGGTTAGGCAGAGCCCCGGGTCCCCATGTCTCAAGGTTTCCTTCTTTTTTTGCAAGGGGGATGGGTACCCGGAATTAAACTCAGGGGCACTCGACCACTGAGCCCCATCCCCAGCCCTACTTTGTATTTTATTTGGAGAAGGGTCTCACTGAGTTGCTTAGCACCTCACTGTTGCTGAGGCTGGTTTTGAACTTGCGATCCCCCCTGTCTCAGCCTCCGGAGCCGCTGGGATTACAGGCATGTGCCACCGCCCCCAGCTTGAAGTTTCCTTCTTGATTTTGTTGTTTTGGGCTCCACTTTGGAGATAACTAGACCCTGCTCCTTCTAGAACCAAGTTTGACCTTAGGTTCGAGTCCCCACGCCCCCAGACACAAAACTGGCTCACTTGTGACACTTTTGCAAACAGGAAACAGTGACCCAAGAATCACAATCCACAAGCCAAGAACATTTTGTATCATTAAGGAGACTGGTATCTTGGCTTGAGGGTGCTCAACGCTACAAGAGTGATGGGATTCATGGCTGGTTGGAATGTCTCCCTTGGATTTTCAACCCTTAGGAGATCTGGTGACCAGATTCTCCGACTGGGAAGCCAGACAGGCATGACTAACTGGCAAGAAGGAAAGGGCTGCAGGAGGGAAGTGTCACCAACCAGGACCCAGATAAAGGCAAAAGCCAAAACACACAGAGTTCTGGGCTGGCTGCATAGCCATCTGGGAGAAGGATGGCGAGGGCTCAGCGGGTTCGTGTGGAAGGTCCGAGTGTCGGAAGCTGTGTCTGAGAGCCTGGGGTGTCCCAGATTTGAATCCCACTCAGAATCCTTTCTCTTCTAATACGCCACCCCCAGACCCAGTCCCTGAGTGGCTGCCTCTCGTCCCTACCTGCTTATCCTCTCTGGGGCTCAGCTGTCATCTCTCTGGGTGGACATTCCAAGTCCTGGCTTTGCTAACTGGCTTGGCTCAGGGGTGGACTTAGGCACTCCCCCAGGAAGGCCCATGAGCCGCTTTGCAGCTAAGGAAGCAGCCTTTTTGCTACAGCCGGGCCTCAGCAGGGACCGCAGAGATTCCTCTGGCCATTTGCAAAATTTCAAGCAATATCTTTATTTTCCCATTTGGTCTGAAAATTTGTTGTCGTTGTTGTTGATCAGGGCGTCCAAGCAGGCAGAGGGCAATATACACAGATCCTTCGGAAGATGGTTGGAGTCAGTCTGAGGCTTTCTCTAGGGTTATTTTTCCTGACAGCCAGCCAATATTTAGTCAACGGGTATTCACACAACGCCTCGATGGTGGCAGGCCCTGGTCTAGGCACAAACAGGGATTCCGTGGGGCTCTCTTAAGAGCTGTGGTCAAGGAAGGAGGTATGGTACAATCTAAGGTGCCACTAAGTTCCTAAGATGGCACCAGAGGAGGCAGAGATGGAAAAGCTCCTCGGGTGGAGGGAGCTGGAACTTGGGAGTCAGGTCTTGAGTCTGACTTTTGACCTTGGTTTGGTTGCTTCCTCCCTATTAAGACCTGGGGCTGTGTTTCTTTATCTGTGAAATGGGTACAACATGACCTGCCTCACAGGCAATGCAAGAAAACGCTTTGCCCAGCGTCTGCAGGGAATCACCCAGGAAATGCTAACTGGAAGGGTTCTCAGAGGAGGCCGCTGTGATCTTGAGATGACAACACGGAAAGATTCATAGGGTCTGACAATGTCCTGATGGCCAAATGTTTTAAAACCTTTAAAATGACCTAAAACGGAGCTGAGAACATACCCACCTTTGCAGCACCCTCACTCCTGCCCCCCCAAGCCTTGAGGAGAATTCGCTCAGAATCTGCTTCCAAGATGCCAGTAAAGCTTGGGTTTATTTAAGTTGGGAAACAAATCCATGGGAAGCCGGTCCAATGTGGCATTTGTTCTGAGTGGATAAGACAAAGCCAAGAGCACGTAGAAACCTCAGGCCCCGTGGGGTAGGGCTGTGGTTAGACAAAGAAGGGAAGAACAGGCCTCCACTTTTCTTCTTTCCATATTCTCTGTCCTGGCTTCCAGCTTGAGCTGTAACTTGAAACCCAAGCATCAGGCTCACCCCTGAGGAGAAGGCATGGAGCCCCAGGGCTGGCTTTTTAAGCTGTTGAGGTCTCTGCAACCCAGTAGGCCCCAGAGGAAACGGGACCCTGGCCTGAGACAGGGGCTCAGTTGTCCTTGCGCTGGCCCTGGTCAGCTTGTGCGGCCACCACCCAGCTTTCTCCTTCTTGCTTCGGGGTTTCCTGTTGTGGGCTGGGACGGGAGCAGCGGCTCACCCTCTCTTAGCCTCCGTCTTTTCATCTGTAAACAGGGCTGACACCCATGGGATCATGGTGAGGGCTTCACAAGTTAGTTATTGGCCTTATTGTTTCCATTCTTTCCCTCCTCCCATTAGGACGTCTCCTGCCTCTTCGAAGCCCTAGTCCTGTTCTTCTGGTCTCTATTCTTTCCCCCAGGAAGTGGCTTCAACAGGGCCTGTCTTGCAGGGGTCGAGGGCTGGAGTCTCGCCATATACTTGGGCAGTAGCAGTTGAGATTAGTCTGTGTTTCCAAGGAGCACTCAGCAGAGAAAGGACCCCAGGAAGTTGACCCAGAGGAAATGCAGATTCCCACTGGAGGGGTCTGGGGTCCCAGGCTCTGCATTTCTCACAGCTCCCAACTGACAGGATGCTGTTGGTCCAGGGATCACACTTAGAGTTCAAGACCTTAGTCTGTCCATATATCATCAGGTAGGACTGTGTTTAACGAGAGGTAGAAGCGTTGTTTTTAAATGTAATTCCTGTCTTGCTTGAATTTGTTAGAAGAATGTATTACTTTTGTTTAAAAAACAAAAACCCAAAAGGAATTATTTTAAACCTAAGCAGAGGCACCATGCTGGAGTTGTAAAGGGAACAGATAAAACAGGTGTAGAAACTGCCCTTTGATTCTAGGTTTGCTGTTTACTAGCTGTGTGCCATTATGAAAGTCACTTGGTCTCTCTGGCCTAAGTAGTCTTATCTATAAAAAGAAGTGATAGTATTATATGAGGGTTCTTAATCTGGGGTCTGTAGATATAATTCAGGGGGTTTATTTTCATATTTTCCCCATTAACTTTGAACTGAAATTTAGCATCACTGTTCATTATGTTGGCAACCACCCTAGGACTCTCAGCAGGAACTGGGATAGTATCAACAAGAGAGCCAGATAATTTACATATCACATTGTATGAATTATTTTGAAATATCATTCATGTTTATCACTACTTCAAAATTGTAGAAAATGTTAGGTCTGCTGCCTAAATCTTGTGATTGAGTGCACTGAAGAAATGTATGTATGTCTATATGTGTGCATATATATATATATATATATATATATAGAGAGAGAGAGAGAGAGAGAGAGAGAGATAACATCACACATGTATACTATATCACACATTTGCTTTCTAAGATATTTTGATAGCTGTCTCTCCCTAGAGTAGGTTTCCTTTGTAACCTATGAATTTTACTTCACACTCTTGAGAACATCATTCTGGGGGGGAGGTCTGTCCATGGGCTTCATCTATCTGCAAGGCACTTTCATGGCACACACACAAAATTCCCTGGACCAGGTGATTTTTCAAGTTCCCCTCCAGCTCCAGAATGTTCTATTACACTAAATCTTCCCAGTCTTTAGGGGACATCATTTTTGTGTCCAGACAGTCTGGATTTTCTGGTAACTCCTCCTCACCTGGATTGCTCAGGCCGCGTGGCTCAGCCCATCTGCTCCATGACGTCTTCAGCTGGGACCACGCCAACTCTCCCTTCACAAGACAGGCCCTCCCA
The DNA here is from genome assembly GCF_048772815.1 of Callospermophilus lateralis. Lineage (NCBI taxonomy): Eukaryota > Metazoa > Chordata > Mammalia > Rodentia > Sciuridae > Callospermophilus > Callospermophilus lateralis. The sequence goes on from NC_135307.1 coordinate 14,095,986, forward strand.
CCCCAGCTGCAGCGGGCTTCACTCACCAACACTGGCCAGTGGCGAGGCCGCTGCACTGACTGATCTCGGTGCTGGGTGGAGTCCACTAGGGGAGTGCCCAGCCGCAGTGCCTTTGTGCTGTGGGCCGCTGCCCGGGTGCCCAGCATGGGAACTTTCTCAATGAACTGCAGGTTTCTCCTGGCTCCCGTCTCGTATGCCTCTTCTAATTATATTCCACTCTGGAATTAGCGAGTTGTGTGTGAAAAGCAGGTAGTGTTGTGAGAGGAGGGGTGGAAGGTGGGTCTTTAAACAGCAGGACCTTTCAGTTCTACCTCTGATGATTCTGGAAAAGTGGACGCATTACCAGGTCTGCAGAGAGTGCCTGCTGGAGGTCAGGAGGCCCCTTTCCTTCCAGGGTGTGAGTAGCCTCAGACACCAGAGCTGTGCCCAGTAGCCTATTTAGCCATGTGTTATTTAAATTAGTGGGAAGTGCATGTTATGATGCTTCTTCAAGAGGATCAATGCTTCTTTTTTATTTTTAAAGTTTTAAGGATGAGGGTCTTGCTATGTTGTCCATGATCGTCCTGAATTCCTGGGCTCAAGTGATCCTCCTACCTCCGACTCCCAAGTAGCTGGACCTATAGGGGTGCCACCATGTCTGGCTTCAGGCAGCGCCTTCAGGCAGCAGACGTAACATTTTCTACAATTTTGAGGTAGTGATAAGCATGAAGGATATTTCAAAATAATTCATACAATGTGATATGTAAATTATCTGGCTCTCTTGCTGATACTATCATGGTTCCTACTGAGAGTCCTAGGGTGGTTGCCAACATAATGAACAGTGATGCGAAATTTCAGTTTGAAATGGTCAGGATGTGCTGAAGCAGAGGCCAGGACTGCTTCTCTTTTGCTGTCGAGGTTCATTGCAGATTTCTTTTCAAATACACACACACACACACACACACACACACACACACACATCTCAATCTCTCACACCTACACATATATTTTAGTTGCAGATGGGCACAATATCTTTATTCATTTATTTTTATGTGATGCTGAGTATTGAACCTAGTGCTTCATATGTGTGAGTCAGGTGTTCTGCCACCGAGCTATACTGCCCCAGCCCCCCAAACATCATTTTGCTGTAAGCGGAGTGAATACACCACTGGTGAGCTCTAGAGTCAAATCATTCAAATATGTTCTGAACATGAATTTGTAGCTTCTGTACCGGTGCTCCACGGCTCTCCTCCTGCTTGTGTGAATGGTGCCCTCAGGGTACCTGCGATCCGGCTGGCACCCCAGCCATGATGCTAGAAACAGTAAATTGGGAGCTATCTGTGCTACGAGGAATGAAATAAAGAGGTAAAAATACCATGTGAACTCAAGGCATTTGCTTTCTGGAGAACATGCATGAGTCAGTGGATTTGATGTTGCTGAGGACAGCTTCGTGTCAACATCATTGGATAGACTCAAGTTAGAATAGAGGCTCAGGTGAAGTTTTCCAAAGGAGCTGGAGTGAGCAGTCGATTTTGGAGGGAGCAGAGAGAGAAGCATGAGCTGGTGGAGGGAGTGAGGGTGTTAGGCTCCCATGTTGTTGTGCGGCTGTGTGGCTCAGGGCTTTAAACCTTTGGAGTGTTCCATCAACAAGACTGGATCCTGATTCTCAGCTTGTGGGGTTGTTTTGAAGCTGAGCACAGGGCATATTCCACGTGTTCGATGGTCCAGGCTGAACTCCCTAACAATGGCGCCATCTCTCCTACTAGTGCCCTCCTGGAACCTGCAGGCTCTTTAATCCTAAAAGCAGTGACTGTTTGCTTCACGTCTTGGGAGTGTCTGCCCAGTCAAGGTTGTGAGGTCAGACATGTGGCAGGTGCCTGTTGGCTGCTTACTCAGCGGGGAGTTTGGGGAAGGGGGAGTTGAGGGGAAGGACGGGGAGCAGAACCCCCCTTTGGTTTGGGATCACATGTGGTGCAGTCCAGCTGCGGGGATACAGGGACAGCTTCTGAGAAACGCATCCTTAGTTGGTTTTGTCACGGGTGACCATCTTAGCATGTCCTTTCACGAACTGAGATGGCGTTGGCATCACTAGGCGGTACACCCTCACGGGACCACCTGTGTGTGCTACCTGTGGTGAAGCAGGGCATGTTGGTAGTGTCTTTGCTCAGATCCCACAGAAGCAGCTTTAGAGCCTTCTCTGGGGCCCTTTTAGCCTCTGGGAGTGACGCTGAATAACTTGGGTACCTTCCTTCTCCTCTCCTTTGGGCTACCAGTCGTTCTGGATACCGGGGCCACACCAGCCCCGGTGTCGTGGCCCAGCAGGCTGACTGGGGAGTGCTGGTGGGCTGGGCCAGGCCTTCGTCAGACAGCCTCCTCCCAGCAACCACCTTGAGCTTGTGGGCAGGAAGGTCGGGCTTTCCCAGCGACCTCAGGTGTGTGCAGGTGAGGCCAGGCAGGTGCCCATGTACTCTTATCTGGAGAGGCAGACAGGGGGAGTCAGGGTAATTTCTGGAACACCAGACACTGCATCAGTGTCCACTGTCGGTCCACAGGTCTGGCAGAGTGAGCTCTCAGTAAGTGACTGTCCATGGGTAAATACTGAATGAAGGAGGATGGAGGCACCATCGAACTCAGCTGGATGAGAGGGGATCTTTACCCCTTTCCTTCTTGGTTTCTCACCCCTTGCTTAAACTGCACCCCCTGCTGACCTCTCACTCCGTGATGGATGCTGAGAGGGACCACGATGACACGGATGGTCAGCGACTCTCTCCCACACTTGGCATGGCGCTGGGCATCGCTGACACACCGTGAGTGTTGAATGCAGTTGTACACAGAGCCTAGCTAAGGGGCTGATGGGAAGGAACCTTTGGGCCAGGTAAACTTGCAGAGAGACCCACCTCTACTGTTCTCTCCTAGGGGCAGTCTGTGGGGACGGGTGCACTTTACGTCCCTAAGCCAGGGCCCTGTTCCTTGTCAGGGGTGACACTGGCTCCCAGGGGTCCACCGCCAGCCAGGGCCAGTTCCTCACACAATTCCAGAAGGCATTATTCATTATATCACATGCCATTGACACCCTGGGAGCCCCACGGCCACCCTGAGGCTCCTGTTTGTCTTGGAAGCAGAAGTACATGCCTGGGGAAGGGTCTCAGGGCCACCTCCTTGGGGGCTGGCAGAGAGAGGACATTCACAGGATTCCTTCCCTCCAGAGAGCCTCAGACGGCAGACAAGATGTCAAGGACTGACCTCTCATTTCCCTCCAGCTTTTCAGAACTGGGCCAGAGGGGAGATGGGGACAGCCAAAGCTGGGCCCTGCCCCAGGCAGCCAGCATCCATGGCCTTTGGAGACGGCGGGCAGGTTGGGGCTGGAGAGGCCGTCCTGCTGGGGCTCTGCAGTGCTGTCTGACTCTCCTTCAAGCCGAAACATTTGCAGAAATCCAGCCAGAGCTGATTTATGAGCTCCACATATTTCACAGGTCTTTACACGTCCCCCAGGAGTCAATGAGGTCAGACAGAACAGACTTCGCATCCGGAATCGGCATGAAATTGGCATCTTCCACAGTTCCCATGGGAAGGGGGGGTGGTCATAATTTGAGGAAGATTGTATGAAACATTGCAAACACACACACACACACACACACACACACACACACACACACACACGGCCCAGCCCCTGCGCCCCTGCTTCATTCCTGTTGGGGACAAAGGCGAGTCATCTGTTTTCTGCATCTGAGATAAATGAGAGGTGTCTGTCCTGCTAGGATGCTGTAACTAGGATGAAGTGTGAGGGGGCGGGACTGCTTAGGTGACTGATGGACTCAGGGAGAATTTAGAAGTGACCACAGCTTCCCACCTTCTCCTCTGGCACACACTCTGCAGCTGTGGTCAGTGGACGTTTTCAACTGTTGAACCTCTCTCTGCCCAGAGGGAACGTCCTGTCTTGCTCACCATTGCGTTTCTCATGCCTGAGAAGTATTTGCCGAATGAGTGGAGAAGCCACACACGGTGAATTGTACGTGAAGAATTCAAATGAGAAAGAGAAATGGATTGTACTAATAGGAACCGTTGTCCTGAATTGACTACCACGCATGGAACACGTTCATTCATCCATCGTTTGTGCCTTGGGGTCCATGCTGGGCCCACAAAGATCAATCAGGCACCGCCAGTATCCTGAGGCGTTCATGGTCTCTTGGCAGGAGCTGGGTGGGTTGGTAGGAATTGCGGGGCCCAGTGACATCAGACCAGCAAAACTAGACTCTTGGCAATCGGCGAGCCCTGGCTCGAGTGGTGGCAGAAGCCTCCCAGCAGGACAGGTGTTACACAGCTGTGCCGCCATTTGACTAAGCAGATATCCACAGAGCCCTTCTCTGTGTCAGACCCTGCCAAGTGCTAAGCATGAACAAGACTCAGCCCTGCCCTGGAGTCTCTGGCTGTGCGCGTTTGGAGGGGGTGGAGGGGCCGTGCATGTAACTAATCAGAATCTTTCCAGGATTCAGAGCGTGAGATGTGATGGGTGGGAGCACCTGTGCCACGGGGTGCTCAGAGGAGCGTGGGTTCCTTTGGGAGTGGCCGTGCGGGTCTTCAGTGACTCTGCAGAGGACTGAGTAGGATTTTTACATCAGAAGTGAGAGAAGGACATTCTGGAGGTTTAGAGGCTCAGCCAGTGGGGGTCGTGGTTTAACCGCAGCCCTCCAGCCAGCTTGTGGGATAGGGGTGCTCTAGTCCCTTCTTTCTGGGAGCCTGTCTTCCTGTCCAGGGGCCAGGGGCTGGACCTCAGTCTCTAAGGCCTTCTCCATCCCTGACCACTCAGGATGGGCAGGTGCTGTGACAGCCAGGTGAAGGTGACTACTGGAGACAGCCAACTCTTAGAGACAGGGTCTTTACACTTGAGGCATGATTCTGCGTTTGGTCCTAGCTCTAGAGCTAACCGCACAGCTGCCTCCCAACAACAGCACCTCCATGTTCTCAGGACCCAGCTCGAAGACCTCCCTTAAGCCCCAGCAGAGGTGTGCACTTTGCTGAGTCTCTGAGAAAGGAGCCCCAGTGGGGGATGAACTGGGCTCTGACTTTGTCAATGGCAGATGACCTGGTTCTTTGTGAACCCCGTCCCTGCCTGGGCAGGGTTTACAGGCAGCAGAGTAAAACACAAAGTCTTCAGGAAGCCAGGAACCCTCTTAGATTGACCAGATTGACCTGTAGAGTAGGGTCCAGGAGTCAGACCTCCTGGGCAGATTCTCTTACTGGGATTATCTTGGTCCTATTTGGCTTCAGAGAATAGGCAGAGGCCAGGGAGCAGGTGGCACCAGCCTAAGGTCTATTGTCTCCTCACTGCGGAAGGCTGGGTACAGTGGCTACATCCCCAGTCGATGGCCGTAATTGTAATAATTCCCACTTGAACCTGGTGTCTTGCTCTTTCAAATGCTGTTTGGTCCACCATTCTCAGAATAGCGCAGTGAGATCAGGCTCAATGGAGTTCTCCTTCCCATTTTAGGGAATTCAAAGGCTCCAGGACTGTCCCAACATCCCAGGGATGCCTATGGTCTGGGATGACTTTCAGACCTGTTCACTGTGTAGGATGCTCCAGTCTATTTCATAGACTGCATTGGCCTCCTTTCTCTCTCTCAAAGGCTCTTCCCCACCTCAGGGCCTTTTCACTTGCTGTCCCCTCTTTTTACAACTGTCCTCTGGCTCTTCACGTTGCTGGCTCATTCTCTTCTTCCAGGCTTCAGCTCAGTTCTGATGCCAACACCTTAAGGAGCCCTCCCCTCACTACCCTGTCTAAAACAATGCCACAGTTACTCCCAATCACAGGTTTGTCACTGTGTATCACAAGCGGCTGCATGTGCGTAATTATCTGGGGCCTCACACACAGATTACTGGGCCCCACTGCTGGGATTCTGACTCAGTAGGTCTTGGGTGGGGCTTTGAGGTAATGCTGACGCTTCTGGAGGCCACACTGGGAGATGCCTGGCTAATAGCTGTCTTGTGTGTATTTGTTTGTTTACTGCCTGTTCCATTTCTTAGCTGTCTCCTTCATGAAGGGGAGAAATGTTACCTGGCTTCCTGCTATTTCTCTAGTGCCTGGCCCACCACTGGTGCTTGATGGACATTTGTAAATTGACTGAAGACTCAGTCAGGACCTCTTGCTTAATTCAGTGGTCCTTGGTATCCATTCTCGATGACTTAGAATACCTAATACAATGGAGACGCTGCGTACACAGGTGTTATTGCGTTGTTCAGGAACTGTCTGGCCTCGGTCCCCCCTGCCCTGCCTGGAGGAGAGCTGATCTGTGGCTGGCTGAATCTGCTGAGTCTGCAGACCTACCGTTCCTATCCTGCGCCTGAGAAAGAAGGAGGCTGAGCATGAGCCGGGCCTCTGGGAGCTCCTTGGTCTGATCTCTTGTCTCTGTTCCCTTCTCTCTTTTGCTTTTTCCACTCTAGAACACTTGTTCCGGTCATTTGTTTTGTGAATAGACAGTAATCATAAAATCCCAGGTGACAAATTGGACTTGGGTCCAAGGAGGGCTGTCAGAGTTCCAGCTGCGCCCCAGGACATCTGGCCGACTGGGGGTCCCAGGTGGTGGTGTGCTTAAACCTTGAAGGGCAGCCCACCCACCAGCAGGTGGGGAAGAGCTCCCCTGGCTCTTCTCCCCTGGGACAAAGGGCAGGTGATTAAAGGACAGCTGGCCTGGGTCAGAGTGCAGGCTGTGACCGTGGGTCGAGGCTGCCCTCTGCGAGAAGAAGATGGGCACCAAGAGAAGCCTTGACCCTGGGCCTGTCAGCCCAAGGCTCTAAGAAGCCCACTGTGCGCCCAGCCCAGGCCCCGCAGCTTAAACCCAGGGAACGTTCTGGGTGAGTGAATTAAAGTTTTCTGACTGACTTGTCAGAACACATGTCAGGATTCCCTAGGTGGCCCTTTGTGAGCCCTCAGTGTCTGAGGCCTCTACTCTGATTTCAGAAGAACAAAGTTGAGACTTTTTCAGACTATGATTAGGTTTTTTTAAAATTTTTCGTTTTTAATGTTTATTTTTTAGTTGTAGTTGGACGCAATACCTTTATTTTACTTATTTATTTTTATATCGTGCTGAGGTCCAAATCCAGGGCCTTGCCTGTGCTACCACTGAGCCACTACCCCAGCCCCTATGACTGAGTTTTAACCATAAAATTTCATCTTCTCTGACAAAAAGGGGTTGAAGACGAGGTCTGAGGTCATTGTAGACCCCTCAAAGCTGTCCCTGTGGGCAGGGGAGTGCCAAGGCTAGGCTTGGGCCAACCTGATCCTTCCGCATGCTACTGCAAGGAGCTTCAGAAGGTGGAGTGGCCAGTTCTTGCAGAGACCACCGTGTGGCTGCCGTGACCAAGTATCATGGGGCAACTAATTCTGCCTGAGAGATTCAAGGGGGCCTCACAGAGGAAGGATATTTATAGTTTAACTGAGAAATCTGGAGACCAGAGACGCCATGCGATATGATTTGCTCAAGATGTACCCAGCAGGCCATTTGTAGAATGAGAATAAAGACCAACGGCTGCATTTAGGCCCCAAGCCAGTGCTGTGTTGTGGAAAGAGATGGGATTCAGAGCCCACTGGCCTTGGGCACCAAGTGAGTTCAGATGCTCACTGTGGCCCAGCAGTGGGGAGAATAGTGCCCCCCCACGGAGTCTCAGATCTACAACATTGGGATTCCTGACGGGGTGCTTCCATCTTACCTTTAATAATCTAGGTGGCTTTGTTGGGATGAGGCGTAAAACAACGCTTTAGAGTGGGCCCATGGCCTAGGTCTCCCAGAAATTCTTCCCTGACGAGCTGCGTGGACAGGCCAAGCTTCATCCTCAGTGTGAGCCATCCACTCTGTGCTTTCCACATTCAAGCTCAAAATGTAGTGGGCAGGTTGAATAGAGGTGGCTGCCACCATCATCTCCTTCCACAGGTGCAAAAATCAGGCAGGAGTCTCGGGGACTTTCGCAGGCAAGAGGCCACACATGGGTTAATAAGATAGAACGTCCTCGAGACAACAGGAGATGGTGCGTCCTGGCCCGGCTCTCATGAGGAGGGAAGGCTTGCCAGGGTCACATTCCAGGGCAGCCTACTGACCATGAAGAAGAGGATGTGGGGTTCCAAGATCAAGCCCTGAGAGCCACACGCATGCTAATAGGGTCTTGTCAACAAGAACCCTGGGGGCAGCAAGGGACAAGGCTGTCCCTTCCCTCTGGAAGCCTGGGGAGCGCCTCCTGTGGGGGAGGCGCTTGGGCCGGGGAGGCCTGTGGAATGTGTTTGTTTGCTGGAGTGACCATGACCAAGTACCAGAGACTGGGTGGCTTAACCACACACATTCATCGCCTCGTCTTCTGGAGGCCAGAAGCCCAGGATGCAGGCGCCGCCCGCAGGGCTGGTTCCTTCTGAGGGCAGCAAGGGAAGGAGCCATTCTGGGCCTCTCCTCATGGCTTCTAGCTGACCGTCTTCTCCCTGTGTTTTCACTTCACCTTCTCTCTGTGCATGTGTGTGTCCAAATGTCCTCTTCGGAGAAGGGCACCTGCCCTAAGGGCCTCATTTCAGCTTAATACCTCTTTGAAGACTCTCTCCAAATGCAGTCGTGTTCTGAGGAACTCGGGGTTAGGGCTTCAGCTTGTGAATTTTGAGGGGCCAGAAATCACCCAGTACCGCAGGGCACAGTCTTCCCCCTCCAGAGGGAACCCGTCTGAGGTCCGAGGCCACCAAGAACGCCATTCTTTTTCCTTATCCTCAATGACTCAACCCATACGCAGCTGCTCCTACGAGGCCTTCCTAGGGCCTCACTGTTCCTGTCCCAAACCCATTGCAACCTCCTGCCTCCCCGAGTTCCCCAGATGGTTTGCTTGAGCCACTTTGGGGGCATTTGTCACCATCTACCTCAGGCAGAAATGCGTCTGCACCCTCCTGACTAAAGCCTGGTGTTCTGGTCGTCTCTGTGTCTCCCTCAGTCCCTCACCTCCTGTCTTGGGTCTGGAGTGGGTCTGTCATGTCTGTTGGCATGCGGGCGGGGCCCAGCCAAGGAAGTTGAGTAATGAGTGTTCCGTCCACGGGACGATGAGGCTCTTGGAAAACGACAATGGCAGCCGGCCTTTGTTTAGCTTCTTTTCTCTCCTGGACCAAGCTGAGCTACTGAATTTATAAAGAGAAGAAACTCTTTCCACCCTTCCATTCTCATTTGACCACAGCGGGTCAACAGAAAAAAATCTGCAGACTGGGTGCTCAGCATTCTTAAACCCCCAGAGTTCAAAGAGAATGACTCTTTTGGCCAGTTTTGAAGAAACTCTTCAATCATTTCCTAAATAATGGCCTTCTTTTGGCCGGGCTCTGGGCTACTCCTCCCTCCACCCCCGACCCGCTGACCTTTTGCCCCCTTGTTTCTTGGCCGGGTGTCTGGGTCTGCTGCAGTGAGCAAAAGCAGTTTCAGCAGAGCTCAGTGTCCTTCCCACGAATCCAGAGCCACACGCCCCAGAAGGCCTGGCTCTACAGAAACGGCTGGGCTTTGGCAGGCTGGTTTTGAAAAAATGCTCATGACTTAAAAGGACTTTGTTCCAGAATGGTGTATGGAGGACGAAGCAGGCGCTGTTGGAGGAAGCAGGTCACCCATCTTGTGAAGAGGAGACTCATCTGAGGTTATGCTCAGAGGCATTCTCCCCTCCCCTGCCACCCTTATTCTGGTCCCCAGTCTTGCCCACTGGTGCATGGTGGTAATAAGGTGGCTGATGTTGGTCCCTCTGGGTCTTGGGATGATTGGCAGGGGCTATCCGATGCACGAGTCCTTGAGCCGGTTGCCTCAGTGCTCCACTGTGCCTCAGTGTTCCAGGTGTGCCTCCACGTGACAAAGATTAGGAAGGATAGCTTCAGACTATTGCGTTCTGCAGAGATTTCTAGGAATGCAGAGCAGCTTTCTCAATATTTACCTTTATGTGAAACACATTCACTAACCACCCTTGATGCTTTGGCTTTTGATGAAGTGAATGTGGGCATTAGAACTCTGGGTTCAACAAAGCTGTAGAGAAATTTGATTAAACTCAATGTATTGGTGACCAGGACTTTTTGGTTGCAAGTGACAGAAACCCATTTCGAAGTGGCTTAAGTAGAATAACGAAGACCACATAATGTGTTTTTCATACTGAAAAGTCCAGGAGCAGAACTGGCTTCACACGTGGCTGGATCCAAGGGCTCAAGTAGTGTCATTCAGCCTAAGTTTCTCTTTCCATTTCCTGTCTCCAAAACATAGGCTTCTTCATTCTCAAGAGCAGCCATCTCAGTGGAAGCCCATAGAAGCTCTGGGCTCATGTGTTGCCAGATAGAAGCCCAGAGATACTTTTCAATCCCTAGAGCACCAGCCAAAGGATGCGGTCAGGCTATGGTGGCCAGCTTGGGTCACTTGCCCATTTCTATGACCAGTGTGTTAGTCAGCTTTTCTTTGCTGTGACCAAAATACCTGATAAGAACAATGTAGAGGAAGAAATATTTATTTTGGCTCAAGATTTATGTAGTCTAACATGGGCCGGTTCCATTGCTCTGGGCCCAATGGTGAGGCAGAACATCATGGCGGAGAGGCATGGCACAGGAAATCTGCTCAGCTCATGGCAGCTGGGAAACAGGGAGACAGGCAGGGACCAGGGACAGAAATAGTCCCCAAGGCCATGCCCTTAATAACCTACTTCCTTTAGCCATACCTCACCTGCTACAATTTCCACCTAGTCGTCCATTCACATTATTAATCCATCCACTGGATTAATCCACTGATGAGGTCAGAGTCCTCCTAATCCAATCTATTCTCTAAACAGCGTTGCCTTGCCTAACACAGCTTTTGGGGAGGGGACATTCCAGGTCTAAACAATAACAATAAGTAACCTTTGAGGCTTTGAGTTAGCAAGACTGTGTCACAAGTCACCCCTTGGAACCAGCAGTGGGCCTTAAAGCTTCCTGAAACACATGGACGGAGAGTGCAGAGAGGTGGTTCCTTGAAGGGAGATTGGGGTGCTGTTACCAGGTGAGGGATGTGTGGAGGCCGGAGGGGCCAGAGCTATAACTGGGATCCTGGCTTCTTCATAGAGACCAAAAAAACACAAGAGGGCCCAATGTTTGCCCTCAGTCACCCGGAACAGAAGATGAAGGATGCACTCACCAGCCAATCAGCCATACACATCCCTTCTTTGAGGGATGATCCCAGTAAGGAAGGAAGGGACCTGAAGCTTTCATCCATGCTACTCACCTGTCCTCAGGTAGGCAGGTGCCTACACTGCCCATCAAAGCCAACTAACTCTCCCGTTCACTAAAAATCATCAGGGAGATGATACCGTGAATCCTCTCCCTAGAAATATTAGGCTGTTACCATGCTTTGAATCAAGGAAAATGCCTAGTGCCTGGATTGAATTTTTTTCTGCTTCTGCCTTTCCTACCCTGCTCTTACAGGGGGAAGGGGGAGGCTGGTGGAATGTCGCCAGCATTATCATCATTGTCACCCCACATCAAAGCTCATACGTGTCGCTGATCTCATTTCATTTTAATATAGTGACTCCTGGTCATGGGCTCTCATTGCCTCAACTCCTTGTTCATCTCCTGGCCTCTAGTCATACTGCATCTTGGATATGGCCTTGTTTCTTGGGTTTTTTTGTTTTGTTTTTAATCTTTAAAATGGGGATAAGTAGTATCTGGTAGAATTTTCTGTGATGATTAGGAGAATATATACAAAGCATGTGACATTAGATGGCACTAAATAAGCAAGGCACAAAGCTATATATAGCCATTTATTCCTTGAGACAAGTTTTATCAGGAAACTCCTGCTCTTGGGGGCGGGGGGAGTCCCATTGGACACCTACAAAGAGCAGAAAAGCTTTCTAAGGTGTCTGAATTGGAATGATGGCCCAAGGGTGTACCCTGCCCCAGGACTGAGAAAGAAATTCTTAAGCAATCAAGTAATGCTTTTCTGAAAATGGACCAGAATCATGCTAGGTGCTCAGTATTGGAATCTTTAGAGATAGACTGGAATCTTTCCTGCGTATGTTTACAGAAAGAAACAATCACAGAAAGACCTCAGGGCCAGGGACAAGATAAGTGGTTCTGACCTCAGCTCTGTCCCTCACTGGTTGTATGACCCTGGATAAGTCCTAAACTTCCTGGATCTCCCTTCTCTCTTCTGTGTAGTGGGGATAACAGTTCCTGCTCTGTCTGCCTCACAGGGCCATTGATGATGTGGTGGAGTCTTCAGTTTCTATAAAATCTGCAGAACTGAATGTTTCCAGGGTTTTTTTTTCTTTTAATTTAATTGACCCCATATAATGTTTACCAGAATATCTTGCTTCTGTTGTCTCTCTCAGTCAAGGATGACCTGAACTGTAGAAAGGACATGCGCAGTATTTGATACGTATGCAAATTGTATATAACTCACAGGTCAGCTGGGAGCCTGTTAACCACGCATGCAGCGGAGCCAGCATCCAGCCAAAGAGCCTGCCCTGGTACACCTACGGTGCGCTTCTCTGCCACTGCTCCTTTCTCCTCCTTCCAAGGTCTTCTGAGAATTGCTAATTTCATTCAGCATCATATTTCCAAGATTCCCATCTATATTGTTGAGTGAAGTTTGTTTTTTGTTTTGTGTACTTTTCCACTGTGAGACCATACCATACCGAAGTTTATGATTCACTCCTTTGTTAGACGACTTGAGGTTGTTTTAGTGTTTTACTATGGCTAAGGATGATGCCATGGATGTTCTTCTGGGCACCAGACAGCTGGTAATTTTAACTTTACAAAACAATGCTTTACTGTTTTCAAACAACAACAACAACAACAAAAAACAGTTTACACACTGATCAGCAGTTTTCAAGGGTTTATTCTGATCCACAGTCTTGCCAATGGTTGGTATTGAAAGCATTCTTTTTTTAATAAAATTTTTTAGTTGCAGTTGGACAAATACCTTTTTGTTTTATTTATTTATTTTTGTGTGGTGCTGAGGGTTGAACCCAGGGCCTCACAGGTGCTAAGCGAGTGCTCTACCCACTGAGCCACAGCCCCAGCCCTTGATAGCATTCTTGATCAGTGCCAGTCTGATTGGTCGTTGTCAAACGTCCCACCCACCCCACCCAGTTCTTCATTGCATTTCCCAGGTTGCAAATGAAGTCAATCACCTTTAATAAAGTTATTGGTAATTTGTATTTTCTATTTTGTGAAATTATCTGATATCTTTTGCCCACTTTTGAGGTTTCTTTCTTTTACATACTTGTGATTTGAATGAGTTCTTTATACATTTAGATTCAGTGCCTTTCTCATTGTGAAGCTGCCAATATCTTCTCTCAATTTGTGCCTTAACTTTTTAATGTCTTTATGGCATTTCAAAAAATATTTTTTAGTTATAGATGGATGCAATATCTTTATTTTGTTTATTCATTTTTATATGGTGCTGAGGATAGAACCCAGTGCCTCCCATGTTCGAGACAAGCACTCTGCCACTGAGCCACAACCCCAGCCCCTTTATGGCATTTTTAAACAGAGAACATTCCTAATTTGATGCAGAGTTTATTAATCTTCTTGTAGTGTTTTGTGTTATCTTGTTTGAAAAATCCTTTCCTATCCTTTGATCATGAATATATTTTCTTTTATTGTCTTTTCAAGTGCCAAGACTTTGCCTTTTCATACAAAATCTTGAAACCATTTTTGTTTATGATGAGATGACAGGTTCAGTTTCACTTTTCTCCATGTGGGTAATTTGTTTCCCCAACACCTTTTGCTGAATAGCTACTCTTTTCCCCATTGCTCTGCAGTGCCCCCTACCTTCCTGTCAAGTGTTTACAGCTGTGTTCTGAGTTTCTCTGTTCTCTTCCCAGTGTTGTTATAGCTTTAGAATTAGTCTTATTATCTGATAGGGCAGGTCTTACTTTCTTCAAGAATATGTTGACTAATCTCAGGCTAAGGACCTTAAAAATATCTGTTGATATTTTGGTTGTAATTACACTGAACTTTTAGATAAATTTGGATAGAACTGACAACTTCATCATTGGCTCTGTGTATCCTTGAACTTCAATCTCTTCCCTTTTTAAGACCTTGTTTAATATCTTTCAATAAGATTTTACCATTTTCTCCAAACAATTCTTGCATATCTTTGTCTAGATTCATTCTTAGAATCTAGATTTTTTTTGCCTTATTAATAGTATTGCTAGAATGTCAGTGTTCTTTTTATTGCTAATGTATAGAAATGCAATTTATGTTTGCATATTGTCTTATATCCAGGTGGCTTGTGGCATTCTCTTATTGTTTCCAATACTTTGTATCTCTTTATTTTTTCTCATTTTGGTTAAGTGCCTCTGGGTTCAATCCCCACTACAGTACTTTTTTTTTTTTTTGCAAATATTAAGATAATTATATGCATTAAAAACTATGCAAGGAATTACATTGATAGATTTTCATATTAAACTACCCTTATATTTATTTCTAGAATAACAAACTTGGTTATGATGTAGCATATTTTGTGTAAAACATACTAACTGATTTATTTGACTAATATTTTATTTAGGACTTTTGTCATCACTGTCTGTAAATTAAATGGCCTTTCACATGCCATTTTTGAATTGTTGGTTTCAATATCATCTCAGCCTCATGGAGTGAGATCTTCATTATTTTCTATTCTCTGGAAGGCTAGATCTGTTCATGCAAAGTTAAACAGGATTTACCTTTAAGAAAATTGAAGGCTGGTAGTTTGTATATATGAGAGGAAAGATTTTTAGCTATGAATATAAATTCCTTACAGTTATGGGACTATTTGGACTTTTTTATTTCTTCTTAAGTCAGCTTCACAAGGTGGTGTTTTTCTAAGAATTTGTCCATTTAAGTTTTTAGATTTATTTGAATGTTTTTTATAGCATTCTTAGTATTACCTTTTCAACTTCTGCTGTGTCTGTTGTTCGTTGCTATTTTCACATCTAATGTTTAAAAACTCTTCTTAAAAAATAAATATGGCTGGGGCTGGGGCTGTGGTTCAGTGGTAAAGCGCTTGCCTGGCACGTGCGGGGAACTGGGTTCGATCCTCAGCACCACATGAAAATAAAATATAACTATAATTTATATATATATATATACTTATATATTTATATATATGTGTATGTATAAATATTGCCAAGTCCTATCCATTTTCAAAGAACTGATTTTTGTCTTTGCTGATCCCCTCTCTTTTTTTTCATGGTTTCTTTTTATTTATTTATTTATTTCTTACATACATGATCTTTCTTTTTTCTTTTGCTTTTTATTCCATTCATTTCTGCTCTTATTCTTATTTTTTTCTTTCTAAGGGTCGCATTTCTTTGCTCCTTTCCTAATTTCTCAGGCTGGATGCTTGACTCTTTGAGCCTTTCATTGTTCCTCTTTGGTATTTAAGAATCTATGTATTTCCCTGTATGTCCCACAGGCTTGGGTATACAGCACTGTGTCACTTAACAACAGGCTGTGTTCTGAGAAATGTGAAATGTTGTGACATACACTGACACAAAGCTAGATGGTCTAACCTACTGCACACCTGGGTCTTGTGGGATAGCCTTGCTCCAGGCTGAAAACCCATACAGCTTGCTACTGTACTGAATGCTGTGGGCAACGGTAATACAGTGGTAGGTATTTATGCATCTGAACATAAAAAGGTGTAGTAAAAATACAAAGTGATAGGAGTCTTTCAGCTCTTCATAATCTTATGGGACCACTGTCATATATGTGCTTTGTTGTTGACCAAAGTGTCATTTCAGTACAGGACTGTGCAGTATTTTAATTGCTATTAAGTTCTAAGATTTTTCTAAATTCCATTGCAGTTACTTCTCATGGTTCATGATTTATTTAGTGGTGAGTCCTTAAAATTTACGCATTTATGGGGATTTCATTTATCTTTTTGCATTGATTCTAACTTAATTGCATTGTCATCAGGGAATGCAGTCTGTGTGCTACAGATTCTGTGCAATATGTTTGGAATATGATTTGTGCCAAGAAAGTAGAAGTTGTTTGGTAAATATTTGCTAATATAATGAAGGACAGATGAATCAATGTCTGCTCACCAGACATTAGAGGAATTATCTTTGTGCTCAAGTTGCCCAATCCTGCCAACTAGACTATATTCCAAAATGATCTTGACAGTGAGTGCCAGAAAAATAATGGCCTGCAAAACTGTCTTCTATGCTGCTTACCCCTTGAGTCTTTGTTCTGGGAAGCAGACGCTATGGGGGTGAGGGAGAGGTTCCTGGCAAAACTGGTGAGGTCCTCAGACCCACCCCCTAAACGGGAAAGGTCTAGGTAATGGTGTCCCAGAGAAAGGCCGTTTTGCTCTGATGGAAATGTTCTGCACATGTATTTAGGGTGTATCTCTTTGAATTCACAAAACTCAGGCATGGTATTTTCATTTAAAAAATGGGAAGACTTACTGATTGTTTGAGTTATAAACATGTCAAAACTGATCAAATTGCATATTTCAATTATGTGCATTTTATTGTACTTCAATAAAGCTATGTAAAAAAGATGAAAAATGGGAAGACTGACAAACTAGTTAGCGGTGGGGCTAATGGAGGTTTTTTGTTTGTTTGTTTGTTTGTTTTTTAAGTTTTCTTAACCTTTGTTTTATTTACTTATCTAATATGTGGTAGTACTGAGGATCGAATCCAGTGCCTCATACATGCTAGGCAAGCGCTCTACCACTGAGCCACAACCCCAGCCCCTCTTGATATATACTTTTAAGGAGCACAGTTTTTGTTCCATACACTAACCATCTCTGCCTCATTTTTATAATTTATAATAAAAAGAATTAACACCTTTGACTTGCCTAAGAGCTTCTAAGTAGTTTACAAAAACTGCAGACTGAATTCTGCTTGTAAAGGATACTGGAAGACGAAGAATGAAAAATGCAAATCGGTTCTGTAACCTGTCAGACATATTGGTTAAATGAATGGGCACGTGAGCAGCCTTGTGTTGGTGAGCACATTTTCTGTTTCGAAGCAACAACTACTTTGGCATCTTAAGCAGGGTAGGGTGAGCCGTTAGCTCCTCTGTCTTCTTCCAAGCCCAGAAGTGCATTCTGAAGATGCCTATTGAAGGAGATCAACAGGGAAATTTGAGAGCCTTCTTGTGTAACTCAGTGGTGAAGCCCTTGGCTGGCAGGCAGGGGGCCCTGGGGTGGATCTCCATCACTGCAGAAAGCCAAATCTTATTTCAGAGCAAATTTCAGAAATAGGAAGGTGGTACCCCATATATTATAACAACATGTATATGGGGTACCACCTTCCTATATTATAACAATGTCCATATATTCTAATAATATGTACAGATTACAAGAGTGTCCATGATAGAAAATATTTGTGGAAACCATGTTTGGCGAAGCAGTGTTTATAACAGATGGATGACAGGAGGCAGATCGGGAGGTAGAAGATGACTGCATTGTGCTCCCAAATACTTTCAAAGTGGCATCAGGTGAGGAACTGTCCTCCACTCAGGTCACCCCCTCCTGAAGTCGGGCCTACGGGGTCGTCCTCCCTTTGGATGCTGAGGCACATCCTGGCTGTCCAGCCACAGGGGCACCTTTTCCTCTCGCATTCTCCAGAGGACCTCCTTATCCTGCCTGGGTGAGAGGGCAGGAGGGCAGGACATTCACCTGGACCACGGAGGGTTCAGATTTGTCCACCTTCCCAGATGCAAGGGTCCTGAGACCCCATTTTTCAGAGGAGACAGGGTGGGGGAGACTTGTCTGAAGGTCACCGTGGAGCCACGCTGGGCGAGGATCTGGTTTTCAATCCTTTCTTCTCTTCTTTTGGGAGATGGATGCCCGCTCCTCTCCCTCCCCTTTCCTCCTCTTTCTCCAGCTTCTTGGAATGAAGCCCTCAGCCAGCCTTGTCTGGGGACCAGTTCCATGTCTGGTGCTGTGCTAAGGGCTTTGCTTACTTGTGATCCTCCCAAAACCCCTTTGAGTTAATTAATTCCACTTACAGATGAGGAAAATAGCTCTTTTAGGAGCTAACAAACAAATAAAAAACCTGCTTAAAATCACATATCTTTTTTTTGAAAAAAATTTTTGTAGTTGTAGATGGACAGAATGCCTTTATTTTATTTGTATATATTTATGTGTTGCAGAGGATCGAACCCAGTGCCTCACGCATGCTAGGCAAGCGCTCTGCCACTGAGCTACAGCCCCAACCCCTAAAAATCACATATCTTAAAAAAAAAATGGGGCAGCAGGATTTGAATCAGGTCTGCCCCAAAGCCCATGCACACTCCTCCCTGTGCTGGCCTTGAACAAGGGCCTTGGGCTTCCCCACCTCACAGTACAGATTCTTCATCCTGCTTCCCTCCCCTCCCTTCCCTACCTGCGCCTTTCTCCCTCCGTCCTCTTTCTCCCTGAGTGCCTGCTCCTGTTCACTGGGTTCTCAGGGCCTTTGTGGAGCAGAGCCTGAAGAAGGGGTGTGGGCAGTTTGTGTGTAGCATTGAGCTCCCCGGGACCCAGAGTGACTGCCCTACTCTTTCTCATGGGGTTTTGCTTTAGATCATAGGTCAATTTTCTCATTGAATAAGCACAGTTTGTAAAATATGGAATGGATCTCAATGAAGAAAGAGACTGTAAATTGCAGATATTGACTTTTTTTTTTGTTGTGGAAACTATAACATAAAATTTCCTATCTCGACCACCTTTCAGAATGCAGTTCAGTCGTGTTAAGTTCCTTGACATTGTTCTGAAACTGATCTCAGAACTTTTTCATTTTACAAATGTAAAATTCTACTTCCATTAAATGACAGCTCTCCTTTTCTCCCTAGCCCAGCCCCTGGTAGTGCTCTGTCTCTCAGGATTTGATGATACTGGGGACCTCAGAATCATGTGGCATTTGACTTTTGTGACTGGCTCATTTAACTTAGCATAATGTCATAGAGGTTCCCCATGTTGTCACATGTGATTCCAGGTAGTAACTTTTGTCAGTCCTTCCAGCCTGCTTAGGACAGGGGTGTTAGCTCACTTCAGTCCCATGGTTGACTGTGGTGGAAGTGGGTGACTGTGAGCTGCAGAGCTGGGTTCCATTCCCAGATCTACTAATAACCAACTATGTTAACCTGAGCACACTACTTAATTCATCCAGGTAAGCCCTTGACACACACAGCTAGTCATGGTCAGAGTCATGGTCATGGCCGGCTAGCTGCATGCTGTCATTGACAGTATGGGTCAGGTCCCATACCAGGCATACAGAAGGACTGTGGTCTTTGTGCTGAGGAGCTCACATTCTGCCAGGGAGGGTAATTTGATGTGTGTCCTCAGTGTGCCTTTCAGAAGCCTGGGACAGGTGCTGACTCGAGTCCTTGTGTTCAAGGGCTCCTCCTAATCTCCTCACCCTCCTGCTTCCTGTAGCAGACAGCCACACAGAGGGAGGAAGAAAAGCCTTCCTTTTCCTAAGGCAGAGACCTCTGCATCATCACAAAGGATGGTGGTCTAAGAGTAGCCTTGTTTTAATTTTCTAATTTAAATTCCATCTGAGATGAAATATCTGCGCCTTTTCAGGAGACAGCAAAACGACTGAGTATTGCCCACATCTGGGTCTTACCCCGTGCTCTTGATATTGGCTGGTCACCCGGCCAGGTCTGCCTGCCAGTGGAAGGGCTTAAGTAGGTGATACTCAGAGCGCTTAGTCAGGGCCAGATGTGACTTGGCTGGAAAAGGGCAGATTTGTGTTTGATAGACACAGGCTTCCAAGCCTCCTTGGGGAGCAGATGGTGGGAGGACTGACTGTGTTTGCACAAAGAGCTTTTGTCTTCTTCCTCTCCCTCAAAAGTAGAGAGAGAAGAATAGCACCCATGAGGTCAGTAGACTGGAATTCAAGTCCTGACTTACCACTTGAGAGCTGGGTGTTCATGGTCAAGACACACACGTGGGGCTTCAGTTTTCCTACCTGTGACATGGAAATAATGGCATTCCTTGAAGTTGTTTGAAGGTTGAATGAAACCACAGTGTTTTGCATGTGATCTGTGCTCAGTAAACACATGCAGAATACAGATCTGAATGTTGGTTCAGTGACAAGTTATTTTTTTGTTTAATTTTAACTCTGGCAAAATATGCATGACATAAAGTTTGCCATCTTAACCATTTAAAAAGATCTGTGTTGAGCTTTTATTTTAGTAGGGGGAGCAAATGAAGATGCAGGAGATTGCATTACAACTTAATGAGTGATGTAATAAAACCCCCAATTTATGGATCCCCATCTTAACCTCCTTAAGTGTACATTGGGCAGTATTCAGCGGCTCTGGTGTACTGATTCTTCAATACTCTCTCAAAGTATATTCTCTAAACAACACCTCCTCCCTCTCTCTCTCTCTCGCCTCCAGCAGCTCCCTTCCTGCTTTCTGTTTCGATGAGTTTAGCTTTTTTAAATGTCTCATGTAAGTGGAATCATACAGTGTTTTTCTCTGAATAGCTCACTTATCTTAGGATTCATTCATGATACAGCATGTATCAAAACCTTCTTCCTTCCTAAGACTGAATTATCATTCCATGTGTATGTAGACCACATTTTGTTTATCCACTTATTCCTTAGTGGAGATGTGGGTGGCTCCCAATGCTTGGCTGTTGTGGATATTCTGTTATGAACATGGGTGTGCAAATCTCTAAGACCTTGATGTAAATTAATTTATATATATATGTCTATAAGCATTATTGCTGGATCAATCATGTGGTAATTCTGTAGAGTAGTGCTCCCTTATTTGAGGTTTTGCTTTCCATGGTCTCAGTTAATGGTTAACAATGCTCTGAATATATTGAATGGAAAATTCCAGAAGTAAAAATTACACACTGTTCTAAGTCACTTGATGAAAACTTGCCCTGCTCCATCTCTGCTAGAGAATGAATCACCTTTTGTTCAGTGTATCCCTACTCTATATGCTACCTGCACGTTACTCAGCTGGTAGTTGTGGTGGTTATCAAACTAAAGGTCACAAGGATCGCAGTGCTTGTGTTCAAGTAACCATGATTGTACTTAATAATATCCTCAAAGTGTGAGGGTAGC
The DNA here is from genome assembly GCF_048772815.1 of Callospermophilus lateralis. NCBI lineage: Eukaryota > Metazoa > Chordata > Mammalia > Rodentia > Sciuridae > Callospermophilus > Callospermophilus lateralis. Next base: position 14,116,971 of record NC_135307.1, read on the forward strand.
AATGCTGACAGTTGGGATTTAAAAAAGAGAAGCCATGAAGTGCTCCCTTTAAATGGAAAGTTCAAAGTACAATGATATATTTTGAGAGAGAGATACACACCACATCACATAATCCTTATTAATAGTATATTGTTTTAATTGTTCTATGTGATCATTCATCATTGTGGCTAATCTCTCACTGTGCCTGATTTATAAATTAAAATTTATCATTGACACATGTAGGAAAAAACATAGTATGTATGGGATTTGGTGCTGTTCGTGGTTTGAGGCATCCACCAGCCTCCTGATTCTTGGATAGGGGGACTGCTGCATTTACTTTATGGGAAACTGTCATACTGTTTTCCATAGTGGCACAATTTTGCATTCCCACCAAAAGTGCACAAGGGTTCTGATTTCTCCACAATCTCCCCAGCCCGTGTTGATTGATTGATTCATTGGCTTTTCTTAAATATATATTTTTTAGTCATAGATGGACACAGTACCTTTATTTGTTTATTTTTATGTGGTGCTGAGGATCAAACCCAAGTGCTCTACCACAACTGAGCCCCGGATGGATTGATTTTTTTTTTTTTTTTACAGCAACCCTCCTAATGGCCGTGAAGTGAGTGACTAGTTTTTAAATGGTATTCTGTACTAGGCACGGAGCCTGGAGCAGGGGGCTACAAAGATAATTAAAACATGCTTCCCACCCTCAAGCTGCTCACAGTCCCCGGTGAGACTAGCCCCGGGTTTCTGCCAGCCTGGGCATTGACTCCAGCACCATTTGTGATGCCTTAAAAACACGGATCCCTGGGACTCTCCTAGACCTCCCGAGTCAGGCACTTTATTATTATTTTTTCTTTAGAAAACAAACCTCCAAGAATCCTCTTAGCATACCATTGGGCTAGATCAGTTGTTCTCAGGTGGGCTGCACATTAAAATCCATGCCTGGGCCCCTCCCAAGGATTCTGGTTTAATGAGATGGGGGCAGGGAGGGGGGCTTCTGAGCTATCTTCTACAGCTTCCCCAGTGATTTTTTTGTTTTGATGAGTTCTCTTCAATCAGAACAATTTGACATCCATATATTTTTTTTTAAAAAACACCACAGCAAGGTGAGTCTCTCCAGATTTATCCCTTGACATTAAAGGATTGGATCAGGAGTCTACTTAAAACTGCCGGTTGTTTTTAATAAACGCTTTTTTGATAAGCATTAGTAGGGAGAAGTAGAGGAAATTCTAATAATAAAACAGCACCCTAGGAACAGCTGATCCAGTGTGCTTCCCTGGCGGCCACACGTCCGTCTTCTGTCTCTGCCTCTGCCGCTGCCGCCACACCACACCTGTCATACCCAACTTCACTCTGGTCAGGCTTCCACCTCTTTCTTTCTGCCCATCACCAGGTTGTCAGTGAGTCCCTCAAATTCAGATCCAGGGGCTCATTGTCATTCCCATCCTCGTCCTCCATGCTTCTCAGCAGCATGTGGCACAGCTGAGCTGAACAGAATCAACGCCATGTTCCCGAAAGACCTTCTCGAGGCTTCCAGGATCCCTTCCTCCCTCCCTTGGTTTGAGGACTTCCTGGAAGTCAGCCTGGATGGGTCAGGACCCAAACTCTAGCCTGAGCCCAGTCTGCTCTTGACCCTCACACGGGCGACCCAGAGCCCCGCACAGAGACAAGTCAGTCACCATGTGCTGAGGTAGGAGGCGCTGCAGATGGCCGAGTTCTGCAGGTGGGAAGAAGTTAGAAATTCCCTGGTCCGATGCTTCTGGGCCTTGCCTGTGCATGGAATCACCTGGGAAGCAGAACTGGGAAGGAAGAGGATTCTGTGCGAGTCTCAGTGAGCAAAGGGATTCCTAAAACCGAATCAGCACCAGTTCCCACATGCAGGAGAGAACGGCTGTGTTTCTGTCTCTTCCTCTCTCCTCCTGTCCCTTCCTGTCCTGCCTCCTCAGCCTGGTACACGATGCCTTTGCCAGTGCTCCCACCCAGCCCCCGAGTCTCACTCGCTCACCCAGGCCTCAGCTCAAACTGCTCTTAGCTCCAAGTATGCTGTGCTCCTCAGGCATCTGGGTCCTGTGCTGGCTGTCCCCCATCTTCTTCTTTGGCTCACTCCTGCTCATTTGCATTAGGGCACACAGCTGCTCTAATAAAGAGACCTTCAATACATTTTTAGGTAAAAGAGAATTTGATTTCTCTTTTATGCTACAGACCAGAGGCGAGTGGTTCAGGGCTGGTTGGGTGTCTCAATGCGTAGCTTTCATCTCGGGATCCAATGCAGCTGCTCCAGCTCTTCATCACAGCTGTATCCCAATCAGAGGGAGGAGAAGAGGGACAAGCAGATGACACACTCATACTCAAATGTTGTGTGCATTACTTTTACTTATTTCCCATTGGCCATAATTTAGTCACATAGCCACACCTCACTGTAAGGGAAGTAAAAAATTCAGGCCTTGGTTGGGAGAATGGATATTGGAGGATGATGGCAATCTCTGCCACATAATCCTTCCAGCTTCACCCAAATGTCGTCGGCTCCAGGAAGCCTTCTCCTCCTAGGGATGCTCCACTCATTGCCCCACGTGCCGCCCTCCTGCCTGAGGATCAGCTGACCCTTGTGTGTTCTCAAACAGAAGTGGCCCATGTGCTGTTCATGACACCGTTGGCCCATGGAAAATGTGTGTGGCACCGATGAATCCTGAACAGATGTGCTGTTGGCCTTGGGCCTTGGGCACTGGGCCCTTCGTGCAGGAAGGAGGGCTGAAGTTCTCTGGCCGGCCAGCCAGGTGGTTGGCTTTCCGTGTAGTGCCTTCCCTGCTAGGGACTCTGGGAGCCTGCTGCTGACCCCAGAGAGCTGGGTGGAAGGGGCAGCCCCTGTTCCACCTGCCGGGCAAACACGCAATCCTGGAAAGTGTTTACTTGGTTCAAATATTTATTTTAGGTTCAAGTGATATAAGCAACTCTTACCAAGTCCAAAGGGTGGTGGGAAGCAGGGTGTGGTTGGTTCAGCCCTGGGCCGTGTGGGTGTGGCTCTCAATTCTAGAGTCTCGGGACATGTAGCTGCCCGTGAGCTCCCCACAGGTGTCACCTCTCATGGCCTGGACAGCTATGCTCAGATACGCTACAGAGGAAGTACAGGGGGCCTTGCGCCCTCCCACGGTGGAGGGGCGGGGACAGGAGAGGAGACCAGCAGGGTGGGTTGGTTGCTGGGCGGGACATGTGTTCTCTTAATCACCTGCCGTCCCACTTTTTGAAGTTATGTTGCAAGAGCCATCTGTCGCTTTTCCACCCTTGACTCCGGGGACCACAGGTTTCCAGGATGGGTGTGCTTGAGAGTCATTTCCGTACATCGTCTGTCCAGCATCCGGACCTGCCCTCACCTCTCTGTTGCTTGTTCGGTGGCTCTGCAGTGTCCTCACGCCCTCTTCTGTGTGCTGTGTCTGTCCAGCTCCTGGAGCCCAGGGAATGGCCACTCTGTTAGCAGTAAGGAGGAGGCTATGCAGAAGGTCAGGGTGTGCCAGTCTGTGAGGGAACCAGTCGCAGCAGGGTCTTCTGAGGCAGCATGGGAAGAGGACACCTGCAGTTCCCACTATCTGACCAGTCCCTCGGGGAGAATTTGTACACCTGGGTGTTCTCACAGCCAGCACCAGGCTTCGGGGTTTGGCCCAGATGGAAGGGTAGATTGGATTTCCCAGTTATGCCCTATGAGGTCCTATGAGTGCCTATTTTTAGGCTGGGGAGTTGTCTTTCTCCTTCCCTGACATTCCTTTCATGTGATTACTGAGGATAAAGTTCTTTCTTGTCAAGAGGAGGCTGCACACTCCATCAGGGCTCCACTCCCCCATTTATATTCCCACTGTGATGGGATTCAGAGGTGGCACCTTTGAGAGTCGTGATGTTTGGATGAGGTCATGGGTGTGGAGCCCCTGTACGGATGAGATAGGTGCCCCACAAAGGGGGCAAAGAGCCCTGAGCTTCCTCTCCACCATCTGGGGGTCCTCCCCAGATACTGGACCTGCTGGCAGCCTGATCTTGGACTTCTAGATTCCAGAACTGTGAGAAATAAGTGCCCATGTAGGTGACCTTCTGTGTTGTATTTTTGTTAAAGCAGCTTAGACAGACTGAGACCCACCTGTATGTCGAAACTTCAGGAGGTCAGGGACACAGTCAAGGCAGCCCTGGGCCATGGCTAGCATGGGAACAGGCCACCAGCACCACAGGCCCAGGCTCTGCTGGAACTGTCCACAAATGTCCACCAGGCAGCCTTCTCCCTTGGGAATGAGATGTGAGCCATGGCACAAGTGGGTGTCTGTACTGGTCACTTCTGATGTCCCTATCACATTCAGAAAGTCTCAGAGTGGAGTGTCTGTGTTTCCACTAGAACTCACTTCAGTACTCACCACAGTACTCACTCCAGTACTCTCTCAGGTGGCATGCTCTTTGAGAGGCTGAGAACACAGTGTCACTTCAGTAGTCCCTCAGGTGGCAGGCTCTGTGAGTGTTGAGGACACAGTAGGATAAACCCCATTTTCTGTTTTCAAGAACAAAAGATTCAGCAGATCACAGTGGTACATACTTATGATCCCAGAGACTCCGGAGGCTGAGACAGGAGGATTGCAAGTTCAAAGCCAGCCTCAGTAACTTAGCAAGATCCTGTCTCAAAAAGGGGGGACGGGGGGGGGGGGTGGCTCAGAGGTTAAGTGCCCCTGGCTTCAATCCCTGAGACCAGAGAGAAGGAGAAGGAGAAGAAGAAGAAGAAGTAGTAGTCACAGTTTAGACAGAGCCACATCCAAATGATTCGGTAGTGTAATCCGACCAGACATGGAGGTGCTTTGTGCGTGGTGGAGTAGAGGGGCAGGCTGGCTGTGCCTTGGTGCCCAAGTGTGAAGCAAATGCCCTGAGTGTCCTAAGGAAGCTCTGAGTAGCAGGTCTGCGTCTGTGTTCTGGATGGTTCTGAAGGTTGTGTTTTGTGTACTTTCAGCAGGGAGAGACTACAGGCTGCAGAGAAATGATGGAGTTATCATCATAGTCATTTGGAGAAAGACAGGGAGGCCCCAGAGTCTTTGGAACAGTAGATGAAAAGAAAGAAGAGGATTTTTTGCAAAATTTTCAGAAGGAGGGTTCCCGGGCCTGGGCCATTATGGAGAGTAGGAAGTAAGGGGGCGACCTAAGGGTGCCTGAGGTCTGTAGCTCTGGGTACTGGAAAATGGTGGCACCAGTAACTGAGGCAGAGAGTGTTGGGAGCAGGGAGCTGGCAGGTGAGCGGGCAGGAGGGGACAAGGAGCACACAGGCTATCATTCTGAGAGAGCGTTTGTGAGTGTGCAGTGCTGGGCATGGAACCCAGAGTGTAATGCCAGCACTGTGCCACGGAGCCACACCCTGGCCCAACACTGAGGGTCACAGCAGACACAGGGGTCAGGATGTGGGTGGGGCATAGGCTCCAGGGAATGAGAGCAGAGCCTGTGGTTAGGCGTACAGGTGACGGGATTATGGGGTGAACAACGGTGCTCTGGACTGGAGGAGAGACTTTGTCCCTCCTCCTCATTGGAATCTTGTACTTTTGGTCTCCACTTTAGGGACAGAGTTTCTAAGAACTTAGTTAAGAGCCAGGGAATTGAGTGACTGGTGGAAATCTGAATGCCACAGTAAAGTGAAGTAAAGGGAAGGAGGACTTGGGGAGGCTCACGATGCCCTAGGTCAAGGCATTGCACAGTCGGCACCCGACCACGGCAGGTGGGACTGCATGGGGGCATGCTGTTCAGGTTAGGCTGCACTAGGCTCTGTCCTCTGACACCCAAGCTCTTATATATAATGATGTATTATTGGTATCTAACCTCTGCACGTTGTCCCATATACTTTAAACCATTTCTAGATGACCTATAAAACCTAATGCAATGTGAATGCCATGTAAAAAGTTGTCAGGCTGCATTGTTTAGGGAATGATCACAAGGAGGAAAGCCTGTGTATGCTGAGGAAGATCTGCTGGCGGTAGAATCCGTGGATGTGGAGCCCGTGGATATGGAGGGCTGACTGTACTACTGTAGCCAGCAGGCTTTATCTTAGAGAGGGAAGAATCAGTTAGGAATTGCTGCTTAATATTTTTAAACACTTAAATTCCCTCCTGGACTCTCTGGAATATCTTTTGAAACTCTAAGCAAGTTACATGGATACAGAGCCAAACATCACTCAGAAGAGTCTAGCACATTTCATGAAGTGTGGTCCCTAAGTCAGCAGCCTGGGCCCCAGGAACCACCTGGGGGGTGGGGTGTTGGACATGCAGAATCCACTGAATGAGAACCTGTATTTTAACAAAATTCCTACTGAACGATATGCACTTTAGTCTAGTGGTGGGTTCCAGAGATGGTTTTGCATGGGATTTATTTAGGTAACTTTAAAATAATACAGCTTGCCAAGCCTCAACCCCAGGCATTCTGATACAGTCAAATGATTTTGTTTGGTTGCTAGGTTTGGCAACCACTGGCTCACAGAGACTCAAAAATGTTCTCTGTTGATGGACATACAGCAAGGATTTTAGAAAATGGAAATCTACTTTGAGTTCCATGTCTGTTTGCTTTATAGTAACAATAATGGCCCAAGTCTTGCAACCCTCAAAACAACAACAACAAAAACGTCTGGATGGCCAGTCCCCAGCCTTGTCCCCTTGCTCTCAGGATGTCTTGATGCATGATGTTCAAGAAGATTCGTGCGCTTCCCCTCCCCCGGTGCAGTGGCCTTTCACGCATTGGCAAGAGTTGAATGCCTGGGCTTGGCCAAGTCACTGCCCGGTTTGAAAGCAGCTACAGTCGTGGATGTTTACTAAGCACTTTGTGGATGAAAATAATTACCCAAGAACCAAACAATGTGATTCTCATTGTTTGTAGTTTGTCTCTGTAGAAGAGCATAGCTAACTGGGGTCTTTCAGAACTTCCCTCTAAGCTCTCACGTTACGGATAGATAATCCATGGAGAGGTTGGATCCTGGATTCCAGCTGGTTTTATCCAAAAGGGAAAGACTTTTCTTTGTTTGTTTGGAATAAGGACCACATATTTGTTGCCTAATTAAAGGCACAAAAGGAGCAAGCTTGGTATTCCACGCTTAATATCGAGCCCCATGAACAAACCTGATTGCTAACGATCACCCAAGACCCCAAGACACATGGAGTACAGATGTCCTAGGAATTCAACAAGCGAGCTCTCCAACCCTGGGATCTTCATTCAGCAGGTGTTTGGGAAGGAGACCCTGTGTAGCTCCCCGCCTTGGCTGGGCCTGCCTGGCTGAAAAATGGCACCAACCCAGCCCAGCAGCCGGGCCGCACCTGGCTTCACTTGGAGGCAAGGAATGTGCCATTGTTATTTTCTTCTTTCTTATCAAGCCCCATTAGCTGGAGCAAGGCAGGAACAAAACCGGGCCAGGAAAACATGTTGTTTCACTGGGTAAAAATTTACTACCAAGGAAATTATTTTTGCCATATCCAAAAAAGGAAGAGTAGAGCCTTGGAGAGGTGTCACTTTCCTAGGGCTCTTGGACAGCTCCTCCTGTGTCACCAAGTGAGAATGTTCCCCCTTGGCCCGTGACTGTTCTCACACAAGAACAGAGACATTCGGCTGAGGTTACAGACCCGGGATCCCGAAGTCAGCGCTTGCTCGTTCACGCAGTCGGCCCACACAAGCGCAGAGAAAGGGCAGAACCAGAGATTGTGTAGAGGTTGAACACAGGGCTGTGGATGTAGGTAAGACACTCATACTTTATGTCTTTGGCTACAGATAATTCTAGAATCACAGGTGGGCCCCTAGGTGCCAAAGCTCACAGGTGGAAAGTGAGACCCCACTTTTAAGGCATGGACCCCGTCTTTGTCTTTTTCCCCTCTTGTCCTGATCCCCCACCATGTGGCTAGGTTGGAGGGGGAGAAGCCTTTGGCTTCAGCTGTGACAGAACCACAGAACCAACCGTGCCATAGAGCCCACTGAGCCCTGGTGCTGTGGTCTTGGTGTCTTTGGTAAATTCTAGAACAGAGCCTGCAGGAGGCAGAAGCCAAGCTTCCCCTATCTCCCACATCTGCTGGGAACAGCCACTCACCAGAGAAGAAACTAATATTTCCTAGGCACCCACAAGGGGCCCAGCAGCAGGGGTGACCCTTGCACATGGCCATTTACAAGCTCTCATGGCAGCCGGGGAGGCAGGCTGCATTAGTCTTCTTTGGCAGAACACTTAAGGATTCGAGAGGTTAAGGAATCTGTCCTACATCCCTTAGGGAACCCGGATTCATACCCAGTGCCATCTGCTACCAAAGTTCTTAATTTTTTCCCTCCTGTAGCCTTTTCTGGGGAGGTCTCATCCTTCCGGCTCATTTTCCTCCTAAACTGTAATAGTAGGAAGTGGCCTAGAAACTGTTCTCACTAATGACACAGGGAACCATTGGTGTTTAGTAGAGTTTTTAAAGGACATTTTATTTCAGTTAGGATTGGTTATGAAACCAGTCCAGGTATTCTCTTTAACACTCAGGAATAAATGCAGCCATGGAATCGCATGTGTCTATGATATATACCTTCAAATTTAACAAACAGCTGGCATGCATGTCCTTGTCACTGATATTCAAACACATTATCACCTATTAGTGGCAGTACATTAAGTCTACTGTGCCTGCCTATGGAGATTTTTAGGTAATAACTGAGAGTTAACACTAGATCATACTTGAAGTCAGTTTATATGGGGCGGAAGTGTGGGTGCATGGTGTTCTCAGGAAAGCAGTCCACTTTCAAGGAGAAGGCATAAAATGGCAATAAGATAGCATAGTTCTCATTGGAGAGATTCTGATTCTGGGCTTGCCAGTCAGCCCTTCAGCTGCAGACCTGCTCCAGGGGCTCAAACTTGCAGTGGCTGGTGGACTGTGGTCCCTTCTTGTGCTGTCTCTTGAGTACAGTGAAGGGTGCCTGATTTTTCTGTATGTTTTGTTGTCCCCAGAATTGTTGGACAGGTGCACTGTGATGTCTCAAGGCCAGTTCTTTCATCCGGTGCCTCTATGACATTTAGACTAGGCTTGAAGGAAAGGCAGTCTTTCATTCCCAGGGCACACCCGTCCAAAGGACAGTGCCTCCTTCACACCTCCTCAGCACACCTGCCCACATGAAGTTTGCTATGTTGCTGGGGACGTGAGGCCTAGCTAGTGGGATGAGATTATAAGTGGGCATCCTTCAATGTGGCCCTCTGTCCTGGGCCTAGGAATCCATCTCTCCTGGGGCCTCGTGGGAAGTCCTCAAGGAGATGATATGTGGACTGGTCTCCATGATTTTCAAGAGCAGTTGTTTGGGATTGAAAAGGCCACTCTGGGGACATCTGAGGGAAGAAGAAGATAGAGCTTTGTGAGTCTTCAGAGCTGACTTCCTCCTGGACAACACTAGGCTTTTCTGCATTCTGGAAAATTCAGTGAACACTTCCCTCCAGTTGCAAGGGTGCTGGTCACCTGGACAGCAGAGAGACATTGCCCACCTGGGGAGAAACAACCCATGGGTGCTGTGACAAAATCCCCCAAGTGTCCAGACAGCTGTGGGGGCCCAGAAGGACACTCTGTGAAGTCCCAGCAGGAGGGATTGTGCTTGGTGCCAGCTCTCCCAGATGGCCTGGAGGTTTGGAGGACACACGTGCAGCCCCTGTAGAGTGTCAAGAATGAATGAGCGAATGAATGGATAATGACTGACTGCACCCAGCTTTCCTTTCTCTCGGGGGGGACTCTTGCTGTTCCACAGGAAAGGAAATAACAGACGCGGTTTGCGCGTGAGGATAATGACGCTTGCTCAGGTTGCCATAACTTGTACTTTTCCACTGATGCAGAAAAGGAGTCCCTGCCAAAGAATGTCCTTGGAGTGGGTAGATGTATTTTCCTTCTGTTATTTAAGTCAAATGTATTTAATGTACGCAATTCAGCCGAGAGCTGGAATGCGCGAGGCGTCCTTCAGTCCTGTTGTGGACACCCACAGTGTGTGAACACGGCCAGTTTGAACTCCATCAGGTGTGTGAGCTGACAGTGGTTTGGGGGTGGTGGTTGCTTTTAAAGTGCACGTTGGCAGCCCGGGGGCTGGGAAGAAGCTGTCGGGGGCTTCAGTGATCTCGATGGTTCATGTGTTCATTCATCTGACAGCTAACGGAATGCTTCCCATGGACCTGGTGTTAGGCCCAGTGTGCTTTAAGGATATGAGTTCAGAAAGTTCCAGGGACTTACTGAGTTCCCCAAAATATATTGACAATTCAGTATAAATTAATCATGACAATTAAAATTTTAACTTTTTACATGCACATTGAGAGAATTGAGGTATAATGGAGTATCTGTAGTTCAGGAAAGAGAGAGAGTGTTTGAAAAAGTGAACCTCGGAGATTTTGTTTCTAGGCCTGAATACTTTGTATGTGTGTGTGCATATGTGTGTGTGTATGCATGTGTGTGTGTGTGCATGTGTGTGTGTGTACGCATGTGTGTGTGTGTGTGCATGTGTGTGTGTGTGTGTGTGTGTGTGTACACACGCGGGCCCTTCTGAGCCCAGTCTGGTCCACTTACATGTGCTTGGTTTGTGTGGCATGTTGTGAACACTCTAAGTTACATAAACACAGAGACTTGGGAACTTGCTGGCTCCTCTGCTCTCCAACAGCTCCTCACCAGCTTTGGTCTCCCTCACCCTTCATTCCCCTCAAAGCAGGAAAAAGAGCAGAAATTCCTCAGGCAGTGTTGTTCTCAGGGTACAATCGCCATCCATCACTCCCCACTGGGAAAATGTAAACATGTACCAGCCGATAGAGGCATTATTTATTGTCATAAGCTTCGATATACATTGGAGCAGGAGCGGCCCATGGCCAAGTATTATTCACTGGGTCCCCTGGGGAGGCTTGGCTCAGTGGGCAGAGCAGGGCTGGAAGGGATGTAAAGGGCTGGGACAGGAGTTCCCACAGCCGAGCACTCACTGGGGCTTGGCCTCATGTCTGCACGTAGTCAGCACCTCAGGGTGGCATGGGCTCTGTCCATGTTTAGAGGGAAGAAGGCTGGCTCCACCTGGGCCCAGACACCAGTCCCTTTGGGGTGGAGTGGGGATTGGTTGGTGCCATTAATGTTGACTTGTTGCATGCAGGTGATGGACGGGACATCACTCGACTCCAAGAGACCATTGCCTGCCTGGTCAGATGTCCACGTGGTTGTGACCAGTGCAGAGCATGCAAAGCACTGTGCGCCACAGGGCTCTGGCTCAGGGAGCTCACACTGGGTCACACTATTGGCTGGGGTTCAAGTCTGCAACCTGAAGTGTCAGCAGGCAGATGATTTGTGAGATGGAGTCGGGAAAAGGCAGCCACAGTTTGGCCCTCTCTGCTCTGCGTGCTCTGCCAGCCTCCTTCTGAACCTGTGTGGTCCCTCTGTCATCCCAGCATAGAGTGGACTTGGAGTCAGACACGCAGAGAGGTCTGAGCTCAGCCCTTGGCTGGGAGCTTATTAGCTCTCTCAGCTCAGTTTTCTCATCTATACAATGGGATCATGAGTCCACCTCAAAGGTACTGTGGAAAAAAATACAGTAACAAACAAGGTGTTGGGCACAGCACATGGTCAGTTGCGGCCTTTAATAATCCCTCCAGTGGCACATTTGGAGGAGGGGGAAGAAGGTATGGATGAGCAGACCCTGCTGCAGTAATGAGGGGTGACAGGGAGGCGCAGGCGGGTGAACACAGGCTGATAATGTGGAAAAGTGGTGGAGCTGGGCTGGGCAGATCCAGGCCCGCGGTGGACCTGTGTGGAGTGAGCCAACACATGAATGTTTGGTGAAGTCTCCTCTTCAGGTCAAAGTGAGCACGTGGCATCCCGAGGTCCCATCTTAGGATCCAGGTTGCAGAGCAGGGGGAAAGAGGGGAGAGGAGGATGTTTTAGTTTAAACCAGCAGTTCTGAGCTCGGACAGTGTGCAGAATCTGTGCCAGACACCTTGGGAGAGATGGACTCGAATACAGCTAGATCCCTGTGCTGAAGCCCTCAGTTCAGGAGCAGGGGCCGAATTGGGCCCAAGCACCTTCACTCTGAAGCTTTCTCTCTGGGGGAAGCCTGCAGGGCTCTGTGAAGCTTGGGGAAGGGGCAGGAGTCTAGCTGAAAGGCTTTCCTGGATGAATATGATTGAGGAACTGGACTTGCAGATTCTGTTGGTGGAAAACATTGACTTAACTTCTGATCTATTCACAGTGGTGGCTCTCAGAGTCCTGCAAACAGTCGGTACACAGCAGACCCTGCTGCATATGAATGAATAAGCCTAATTCCAAGTGCCTTTCTAAACCAAGCACTGTTGAGGTCAAGGTGGCGTCCTTCAGACAGTGATGGCATAGGGTGGCGGAAGAGGGCCTGAGGTTGTGTGCTCTCTTCCTAGCCACTTGCTCATCATTTGCTGTGGACTTCTTGTGATCAGAGATTAGCTCTGCCCGCTTTAATCAGAGACCAGCGTCTCCTAAAGATGGCTATTCAGGAAGATGCTTGGGTGCAACCCTGCAGCATTATCTCCTGCCTTTTGTCCTCAACCAACAAGCACCTGGCACCTCTGGAGGCACCAGGGATCATAGAAAGGTCTAGGTGACACGTTTGGAATGCTTCTGTGTTACAGATGTGGACGAGTGTGCAACAGATTCCCACCAGTGCAACCCGACGCAGATCTGCATCAACACGGAGGGAGGGTACACCTGCTCTTGCACCGACGGCTACTGGCTGCTGGAAGGCCAGTGCTTAGGTAATGGCTCACTGGGGCACGTGGGGAAGCTGGGAGTTGCTGACCACCAAGGATCCTGTGAGATGTGGCCTAGTGGGTGTCCTGAGGGGCATAATGGTTTCTTTGAGTGGGAGGCAGAAGGCTTTTGAGTTGATATCATCAGCATCCTTTTATCCTGGTTTTGCTTTGTTTTGTTTGCGGTGCTGGGAATTGAACCCAGGGCCTTGCACATGGCAGACCAGTGCTCCACCACTGAGCCATCCCCAGCCCTCACTGTCCTTTGAAGTCAGTTGTCACCATCACCCTCACGTCATTATTATAGTTCTTTTTTGTATTTTGTTTTGTTTTGTTGTTCAAAGCACGGTCCCTCTCTCTTGCCCATACTGGTCTTAAACTCCTGGGCTCCAGTGGTCCTCCCACTTTAGCCTCTGAGTAGCTGGGACTACAGGTGTGAGCCACCAGGCCCAGCTTCTTCTTATAGATTTTGATACATGTTAAGGGCTCAAGTTGGATTTGACGAACCCCTGCTTCCTGCCTTCGGGAAGTTTGTGTCTAAATCAGGAAGTGATAGAAGTGAGTTATTCTGCCCTAGTTAGAAATAATACCCAGCCAGGGGAATACTTTTCCTGAGTTACCCAGATGCTCCAAGTCGCAGATGATCTGCAGATTCTGATGGGACATCACCTCCCAACACCCCGTCACTGCCACCCCTGCCATGCCCACCCCACCCGCTGTGGTGTCTTTTTACTCTGAAGGAGTTACTCATCACCGATGGAGAATTTTGTCCTTCGCTCCATTGGCATCTGCTATGTGATCCTTCTGTTTATTTTTATTGGAGGGCTATTTTACTTTCCTCCCTGCTAGATCTGCACTGCGCCAAGTGAAGGAGTCCATAGCAATCTCTAGCTGTCACTTCCATTTCTTCTTCTAGGGTGTGATTTCTATGTTGCATTTTCCTGGAAAGGTCCTGCCAGTTTAAATTCTCTAAGACATTATTCTCTTGCCTGAAAGTCAGCCCTGGAGGGGCTGAGAAACACATCCAAACAATATCATGGAAGCAAACAGAAAAAAAGGAAAGGGAAGTACTGCCTTCCAAGTCTCTCTTGATGGAGCCTACAGTCGGGTCGGCTCTCACGACCTGTCTGACGCATCCGGGAGGCCTGATAAGCCAGCCCAGACCTGGCGTGGTTCTCTCTCCAGGCATGCACCGGAGAGCTGGTACATGTGGACATTCATCAATGTGACAGTCCCCATGCATCTGAACCAACCTCTGCGCCAGTGGAAAATTTGATGCTACTGATCTGAACATAAGTAGATCAGTGAGAGGGAGTTATTTGTACAGGAACTTAATATGTAGAATCTCAGAGCTGGAAGGGATGTTAGTTATTATGTCATCCAACTTTTATAGAGTTGGAGACAGACTCAAAGAGGAGGAACATTTTGGACAAAGTTAAAGTGAGTTGGGTTTAATATCTAAGTCTCCTGCTTCTCGGGCCCAATTTTTTGCTGTTGTTGTTTTCACCACAAGGTGTGTTGGGACAACCCAACATACAGGCCTGTTATAGAGACTTTAGGGCCAGACTCTCCTCTGGTCTGAAAGATGGCGGCAGCTGGCACATTCCTCTCCCTGGGAGAGGTGTTCTTTTCCACAGAGCGGAAGGTTGGGAGGGATACTCGCGGAGGCCTGAGGGAGGCCACCTGGCGCAGCCCACTCACTCTTGACATCCCATGTGAAGACTTTCCTAGCGGTTTTGCAGGGCTCATGCTTTCCCTTGGCCAAACTCTTCTCTTTCAAAATTCAAGTTCCACAGATGCCCGCCACCCCTTCTGTGCACCTTTGGCTTGGCTTCAGTGGGGGCTGCTTTTCCTCTTAGTACCCCTAGGTCTCTATTACCTCCCTGAGCCTTGGTGATAGGCCCAACTGCCCTGGGAAGAGGTGAGGATCTGCAGCCTTACAAACCAAGGGGCTTTCCAAGTAAGAGCTGCAGGATGCTCGGGGAGCAGTGGGGTGGCCAGGTGAGAAATAGCTGGGACTCAGGGATAAAGCAAAATCACAAGCAGGGTGCAAGCTCTGATGAGGGCTGAAAAATTGGTAAGCATTGAGATGGGCTGGGGAACTGGAGTCCTTCTTGGCAGTAGGTGATAGGAACTGGGCTCAGGGTCTGAGGTTCTGAGCAGACTTCCAGAGCCCAGGGTGGACATTGGTTTCAAAGGAACCGGGGTACCTTAGAGGGAATATGATTAGTTTAGGGGGACGTGGGGATGACAAAAGGACCAGTCACCGCTACAGTCAGATCAGTTGGTCCCAGCAGGAGTCTGTATAGGTGAGGACATACCTCCTCCTGAAGGTTGGTGATTCCATCCAAGACACCCCGTCCTACGGCCATTGTCCCATCAACCTGGGATATTGCAAAGTGCTTTCCCAATGACACCAGGCTCCTCGTGGGTTGGTGCATGTTACAGTGGTCACAGTGCCCAGCTCTGCTGAAAGGATCCAGTTACCTCAGTGCGGCTGATCTCCCTGGGAAGGTCAGCCATTGCTTGGGAGAGGTGTGTTTATTCAGTTGTTCATGGAAGAGAGAGCAGAGTGCACTCTTGCATCTTGGTGTTATTGGATTCGTAAGGTCTCGCTCTAGGAGTACCCAGCTTGTTCTGGTCTGCACTGGCTCCTGCTCCTGAGGGCGGACATGGTGACTGTTAATGGAGCAATGCTGTGGATTCTTCTTACACGTTAGGCTAACTTGTCCAGACAGTAGAACGGTGATATGGAATCGTAGAGTTGAATCTTAATGTAGTATAAATCTTAGTTTAAGATTTGGATAAACCCCAACAGGTATTCTGGCTCAGCATCCCACTCAGAGCAGAAATTTTCTTCTGCCACTTTCAGGGTAGGTTCAGGTATTCGTGGGACTGATGACTGAGGAGTTGGAAGATGGTAGGGAGATGGAGCCTTATAATCCAGTTGGGACTGTCTTAGCCTCAGGTCCCCTTTCTTCCCTTCCCTCTCCAGGAGAGCTGGCAATGTGCCGTGCTGGGGATGGCCTCCGTGAGAAGAACCTGTCTTACCTCCTTGTGTTTCTGTTTCTAGACATTGATGAATGTCGCTATGGTTACTGCCAGCAGCTCTGTGCGAATGTTCCTGGATCCTATTCCTGTACATGCAACCCTGGTTTTACCCTCAATGAGGATGGAAGGTCTTGCCAAGGTATGTGACGTGCATGACAACTTGGACACAGCATGAAACACTAGAAGCAGTCTTCTTCAGAGCCTGACAGTTCGTGTCTGCGAAACACTGTTGTTAAAGTGTATTCCCATTCCTTGTCACCCGCCCCCTCCCCACTGCTTACAGAAACCCGAGACCTGAACAGAGATTATGTGAAAAGGCTCACAAAGCTCTGAATATTATGGAGGGAAAAACCCACAGTCATCCAGCAACTAGGAGCTCCTGCGGTCATGGATTTGCTTCTCTTTCTGTGTCTGATAGCCAAAAGTGGCCTTGCTGGCTTTCTCACCTAATCTGAAAATTTCTCACATGTAGCCTGTGTTCAATTCCTGAGACCCAAAGAGGGGTGCACAGGGACCTGACCCCCGATGAAGCACAAAATAGAGCCACATGCATGCTGCAGGGCCTCGGCAGGCATTGTCTAGGTCTCTCCCTGAGTCTTAGGAGGGCCTATTACTTTGCAAAGAGTCTCGGGGTCCGGGGGTGGGGGGGCATGCTCTGTCTACTCCTCGGCATTCCCCAAATCAGAATGAAACAAAGGCACTTTCTGGTTCTCACACGATCAGTTCAAATACTGATAAGTAAGAAAAGCAAACTTTGCGTCTATTGTGGTTTCCACTGGGAAGGCCTCCTCCACTCAGGAAGCAAATGGAGGACTTGAGACTCAAGGAATTAGTGCAAGTTCTACCCTGGCCCCCAGCTGCCTGCCCCAGCCCCCAACCAGGCCTCCAGGCCCTGGCAGCAGCGTGGTCCAGGGTGGAGGCAGAGCCAGAGATGCAGAATGAGGTCTTTGTCTGGAACTGGCCACCAGGCTTCCCAGGGCCATTTCCTTGTCACACCATTCCTGGGAGCGCTGGCTGGCAGGCTCTTGGCCAGCTCGTGGAGGATATTATGTCTCCATTACTTTAATCATATCTAAATCACTGGGTAAACAGGAAGGCATAAGAGTTCAAGGGTTTGGTCTTGGGCTCTTTGTAGAGCTCTCCTCCAAAGCTGGTTCTGCTAATTGTTGCACAGTCTCCACTGCATTCCTCTCAAGGGAGGGGTCACTGTCCTCTGACAGCAGAAGTGGCTGTGAGGTTGGGAAGTTGGTGGAGCAGGGGCCCTTCCTGCTCCCCAGAGCTCAGAGAGGGTGCCTGGCACCCTTGCTGCTACAGTAAGCGGCTTAGGGCAGATTCTGGCTTCTTGGCGCCAAGGCTGGGCCTGGAGGTGCCAGTCCAGGCTTTCGCTCAGGGGCTGCCGTGATGCACCAAGTCCAGGACCTCCTGAGGAGCAGCTGAGCAGAGGAGAGTCCAAAGTCACATGGCTTCTTCAGCCCTCTCAGGGACAGGTCTGTGACAAAGAGCAGTGAACATCCCTGGCCGAGCCAAATCCAGCCTGGTGATAAAGCAGCGGGCACAGCTCTCAGGCCTGGACACAGGCACCCGGCCAGGGTGTTACATCAGCGGGGCCTTGGGCAGCACGGGATGTGAGGGACACTGCTGAGCTCTGGCAGTCCCAGCACCTCATGCGTTCATGAGCACTCTGTCCCCCTCAAAGCATTCGTCTCACTGAGCCCCAACAGTAGCATTACTGAGGTCGCAGGAAGGCGTAGGTGACTCTACTTCACAGATGAGGAAGTCAAGGCTCTGAAAAATGAAGGCACTTGGCCAAAGTCAGGCAGCCAGGTGGTGGCAGAGTTGAGAGAAAAACCCAGGGCCCAGCCCTCCTCTCCAGCAGGACGGAGTGGGGTGCCCTCTGCGCTCACAGGATTCAGAAGGGCAACTGGAAAGGCTGTCAGGGAACAGCAGTTAGGGCCCCAGGGGTGGAATCCTTTTGGTCTTGCTCAGAAGCAGCTCTGGCCATAGATGGAGGATTGAGCTCATTCATCTCCATGTGGCCAGCGTCTGGCCAGTAGCTGAGGACGCCAGCCCTAATGCACACCAGCACTGGCCTGTCTGACTTGCACCCGGTGGCTGAGCAGCGTGGACATTTTCCTGCCTGGTCCTGCCCCACCCTGGGTGAAGAAGAAACTCCAGCCCCCCAAGGGCACCAGGGGAGACAGGTATCTCCCTGGACCCTCCTACACGGCTGCTTATTTATTTATTTTTCCTTTGAGCAAAGCCCCTCAAACTTCACCAGGAAGCCCTTACCTCCCAAAACACTTGAGTCTCTCTTCAGAGTTTTAAGAGGTTTAACTGGACTTTTGAAGTGGCTTGGACATCTCTCTGCTGGAAACTCGGCCAGTGGCAGATGCATCATGGGAGACGGGGTGCTGCAGTCCTCCAGCCAGCACCAGGGCAGGAAGGGACCCCTCCCTCCGCCTCTACTACCCAGAGGAGCCATATAGGATGAATCTCTTATGCTGCGGGAAGACCCCTGACTCATATTCCAGTTCCAACTGGGCCCGTGTTAGTATGTGGACTGGGGCACGTTTCTCAGTCTTCAAAAAGATTTGAAACAACTTTATTGGTGTGTAATTGATATATAATTAACTGCACTATAGAGAGTGATTTCATTAATTTTGACATGAAACCATCACCAAACTCAAGATGATGAATCCCCCATCAGTCTGGGTGCCCTTTACTTAACCTGCTTAACCTGTAAAAAAGGGGCAGTGGTCCTGAAGCAGAGTCTTAAGGATTCAGTGTGAGTCTCATCTAATCAGTGATTATTTATGCATAATAAATACATTAGAACCATCATGATTATTTGTTCACCTGAAGCTTCAGCACCAATGAAGGTGAGATATGAGCTAATTGGTGATGGAATGTGGCAGGCGGGGGAAAGAGCACGTGTTGCTTGCAAATTCTGCAGGTGAGTCTTGGAGAGGGGGCCAACTGGCAGGTGCGTGTACACATACATAACACGTGTACTCCTTTCCCCCTTTCCTGCCGTGTGACCCTAGAAGGGGCATGTGGCTCGAGTCCCTAGTCCTTCAGTGAACCCTCTGGAGTCTGCAGTTGTGATCTATTGGGTCTCTGATAGAGATCCTTGGTGCCTGTGGATCTGGTGCCCTGGCAATAGGAGATTTTGTTGCTGGTGCATTTTTCCGTTTGGTTGGTGTGTGCGTTCTATTGCGCAAATGGTCAGTGATGTCCTTTGGCTTTCTGCAGATGTGAACGAGTGTGCAACTGAGAACCCCTGCGTGCAAACCTGCGTCAACACCTATGGCTCTTTCATCTGCCGCTGTGACCCAGGATATGAGCTTGAGGAAGATGGTGTTCACTGCAGTGGTAACGGGCCCGGCATTGAGACTTCACCTGTTCTAGGGGCCAGGCGGGGAGGGTGGAGGGGAAGGGCTTCCTTCACAGTTGTTTCCTCTCATTTCCTGGACACATGTCCAGTCAGGGACATTTCCACAGCCACACAAAACAGAGATGAGTCACTTCCTAAGAGGTGGGGGAGAGCCTCACCTTCTTTGTCATCTGACTCCTCACACAGCTGCCATCTGGGCATGAGGGGGTTTGATGAGAGAGAGGAGCCCTGCCATCTGCCTGTTGGTCTGAGGGTAAACTGAGCTCACTCAGTATTGACCTAAGTCCTGGGGCCAGCACAGAGAGTATTTACAGAGGATGGCGACCCAGGAGTGGAGGGGACATTGAATACATAAGATCATATATGTAAGTGTACATGCTTTGTGAACTTCTGAAGGCTCTACAGCTCCGGGTGGAGCACATAATGAGCATGTAATAATTAGTTCTTGAACCCTGAATGAAAGCTTGAGTGTTGAATGAATGAAACCTTAGCAATCTGTGGTGAGAACACAGGTGTGGTAGCTTAGTTGATCTTTTATAAATTCCTTCCAAGCCTGAGGAGCTATGATTCTTTGCTCATCCTAGTTTGTTGACTCTATTATAATTTTCTTATTAGCCTCCCCTTTTTCTCCCAGAAAGTTACATTTTAATGTCCCAGATAGTTAGAAAACTATTACTAGATTAACCCCTTGAAAATAGGGACTATATCTTACTAGTATTTACTCTTTAGCATCTCACACAGAACCATGTACAACTTCTGTCTGTCTCTCTGTCTCTCTCATGGTCTCCCTGTCCTGCCTTCTTTTTAAATGTTGAATTAAAGTAAACTCTATTTCATCCCCTTTCAGCATCATCAACAGTTGTGAATTAACAAAGTCCAACTTAATAATGCTTCACTGTACTTTTCAAACTAAGTGGGCCATACACTGGGGCGTGAAAATCCTTTTGTCCTGTGGTTCCTGATCCTGGGTTTTGCTGTAACAGGAACTGACCCAGGCTGTGAATGAGGCTTGTTTGATAGCTTCAGTTAGGGCTGGAGTGTCCTAGGGACAGAGCCTCCCGAAACAAATGAGCACCTCTCTCCAGGGCCAGGAAAATCAGAGCCACACTCAAGCAGTTACAGAGAGCTTTAAACTGATTAAATATCAGCCCCAGAAACAGAAATAAAATACTCTCAGCCATGAAAGGCCACTCTCTTCCTAGATTTCAATCCCCCCTGGCACTTTTTGGGAAATCTGAGCAAGGAACTAAGAGGTGTGGAAAATTTAGCAGTACGAGATGGGATTATTTGTTTCTCCAGAATTCCTTGCAAATTTACAGATATTTTTTGACCATCTGCAGAGGCAGTATGGTAGAGTGAGTCTGGAACCAGATGGAGCTGAGTCCAAATTCTGCCTCTGTTGTTTACTACTTTCCTTAGCCAAGGCACTTCCTGAGCCTCAGTTTCCTCCTTTGTTAAAAAAAAATCCACCAAGCACTCAACAGAGCAGTCATAGGTTTAGAAAAACTGAAGTGTCTTTACCTGTTAATTAATCTTTCCTAAGTAAATGTCAGAGACTTCTGACTCCTCAAGGAGTTCAAATCCTTGCTGGTTTGGCAAGAATTTTCAGTTGACTCACTTTACCCAAAATGGCCAATCCCTCTTCCTCATTCACGACGATGGACGCCTTCTTTCCCATAAGCATTAGTGTAATTCCTGGCTGTTGCGAATTTCTGCTTTTATGTGCTTCTCCATGTCCCTGGTCTCTTTTACCCTCGCTGTGCTGGCATAGTTGCTGTGGCCTCTCCACGCAGCACCAGCCCTTTCCTATCCTTGTCCCTTTGCCCTCCCCCCCCACCCCCCTGCCTCCGAGATTTTCTAAGTCATGCTAATCCTGGAAACCACCGTGGGGTTTCATGTGGAGGAGTGAAAATGGCCTAATGTGTGCTCCCTGCCAGAAACTCAGCTGTATTTCATCTTGTCAGTGGAGGGTGGAGCCACAGCTCCTCTTGAGGTCTGGGAATTGCAAACAGAGATAACTGAGTGGGATTGGTCACAGCCCTCCCCACCCAACGGGAAGCAAGAGTGGGTGTTACCCTCCCTATCTGCTCACTCTGCTTGGGGAATTACCCCAACCTCAGGGCTCCCCAGATTCACTGACTGGAAGTCCTGAATATAACTGCTCAGGAGGACATGACAACATCGTGTTTACCAGTTTAGGATCTGGAAGCTGGCTGTGTTGGAATTCCAGCCTTCCTATTCACTTATTATCTGTGAGCTTGGTCAAGTTACCCAACCTCTGCAAGCCTCATTTTTTCTCCTGAAAAACATGGGCAGTAATAATACCTCCTTTACAAGGTCAAGGTGGGGACTTAAAGGCTTGGGATGCCCTTAAGCTGGAGCTTGGCATATAAACAGTGAATCTCAGGAATTGACAGGGTTCACTACTACAGCTGCTAGAGGTATGAATGGGACCTCTCAACTTCACAGAAGTGCATTAGGATGCTCTGGGATAATGGGCTGGGAACAGATCTGGGGCTGCCTCGTAGGGCTCCTGGGGGTGGGGGCTGGTGGAAGCAGATGTTACCAGAGCTTGGAACTCACTTTAAGTTTTCAAATCAGCATCCCAGAGCTACTGGCTCAATACCCATCACAGAAGACCTCTGAGAGAGATGGGAGAGAGCTTCCTTCTCAGATGTGAGAGGCATTAGGCAGAATTCTCCAATGGTGGAGCAGAGGGGTGGCCTCATTTGTGCCGACACCCCATCTGGGTGATCCAGAGCCACCAGTGATCTGTGAGTTAGAGAGTAATCCGAGGACATGTCACATGGGGAAACTAGTGAAAGTAAGTTTTCGGGAAACAACAAATGCAAGAAAAACATGTTTTCTTTGGCGTGCTTGTTGAATGAGGCGCAAATGGGCGTCCAGCTGCCAAACTCTGTGTGTGATGAAGAGTTGGCTTCTCTGGAGGGCCTGCTTCTGCATGGGCTGCCGGACCAGTGGTGATGTCACGTGGGCAGCGTCCCTCCCCCAAACCCCTCCTCTGCAGCCCAGGGTAGCCCAGTCCAGGCTGGTCCCAGGCTGGCTGGAGACTGCTGTGTCCCTGTTCCAGGGAGCATCTGAGGCAGACAACCACAGAGTGGTTTGCCACCTTAGACCCCCCTAGGGTTTTCTCTTTCAAGGAAGTTTTTGTCTGTTGTTATTTGTTTTGAGACTGGGTCTTGCTATGCTGCCCAGAATGACCTTGCACTTCTGGGCCTAAGGGCTCCCCAGTACCTGGGACTATAAGAGCCCATCCCTGCACCCAGCTTGATACAGTGTGGTTTTAATGTCACTCTCACCCCCTGGTTTTCTAGCCATCTCCCTCTTAATTGTGATTTTAGCAACAATATTGTTCCTCCACTTGGAGGTGAGAGGGGAACTGGCACTGCTAAAATTTCCTTTCTAGTCCAATGAATGTTTTTGAGGTCTTGGGGAAACCCCAGCAGGCAAGCAAATTGCAGCCCCTTGAGCAGGTTAGAAATGAAGGTTCCTATGGATACACCTGCAGGGCAAAAGTGACTCAGAAAATAGTGGATGGTGCAGCTGAGCCAGACCAGAACCTGTTGGAAGCTTGATGGAGCTAGATTCCAACTCTGTGTCGGAAGGGATTTCCTAGCAATTAGAGCTGTCCAGTATCAATGGACCTCCTCGGTAGGCAGTGAGCTCCCTAGCACCAGAAATGTTCAAGAAGTGAACTGACCACTCCATAGCAGTAAAGCCATTGTGTCCTTGGGTAGAGTGGGTGAGTTGGAGTAGATGACCATAAGCTCCCATCCCTGGTCTGCCATAATAAACAGTAGGTGTAACTTGTCACCCCCAGATATGGACGAGTGCAGCTTTTCTGAGTTCCTCTGCCAGCATGAGTGTGTGAACCAGCCTGGCACATACTTCTGCTCCTGCCCTCCAGGCTACATCCTGCTGGATGACAACCGAAGCTGCCAGGGTAAGACTATCCAGGGGGCCTGGCTGGGGCTGACTCGGGGGGTCATCTGGACATCTTCACCTGGGATTTCTGTGTGGCTTCAGAAAGGTGGCGGGAGTGAGGGTGTGAGTGGGTGTTGGTGGATCCCAGGGTGGAACTCTGGGTGGGATCCTGGCCTGGCGCCTCCTCCTCTCCCTGCCCTGTGACACATCCTTTGGCTAGGATGTGGGCCCCACTCACGCTTCTGTAATGAATTCTGTAGATCTAGATTGCAACCTCTACGGCCTGGTTTCTGCCTTGCCCTGTAGCTCTCTCTGCAGCCCTTCTAAAGAATGCTCCAGACCCAACCAGGACTTCTTATGACCTGCCCCAAGGACCAGGGCTCAGGCTTTCTCATGTGGTCTGGTCGGGGGCTTGCTCAACTTCCTCTACTGACTCCCTAGAGAATGGATCCTCAGATACCTGATGCCCCTGACTTCTAGGACCCTCGAAGGGTCCAGATCCCAAGCCACTGAAGGGCTGGGTCTTCTCCACATGGGCAGTTTGGCTTATTACCTATGGGGGGGTTCATGCAGGGGTAGAAACTGGCCCATTATTAACTTCCTTGAGCCTCCTTTGCCCAGGACTAAGCCAGAACTCCCCATAGGGGTGTTGGCAAAGAAAAATATCATGTGAGCTACAAATGTGAGTCAACTGTGAAACTACATTTTCTAGTAGCCACATTAAAGGCATCAGAAGAAACACATAAAATTATTTTATTACTCTATTTTATGCAGTGGATCCATAACCTTATCATTTTGACATGGACTCAATATAAAAATTACTGATGTTTTGTGTCCTTTCTTATACTCAGGTACAGGTACAGAAATCTGGTGTATCTTGCAGCACTTGTCAGTTTGGGCTAGCCACACGTCAAGTGCCCAGTGAGTAGCCACATGGGCAAAGGCTGCCATATTGGATAGTGGAACTCCATAGTAAGACCAGGTGGCCCCGCCTCTCCCCTGTGACCCAGGGCCAACATCTAGAAGTGCTGCCCTGCTTTAGCTTCTCGTCTCCCTGCATTCCAGACATCAACGAATGTGAGCACCGAAACCACACGTGCACCCTGCTGCAGACTTGCTACAATTTACAAGGGGGCTTCAAATGCATCGACCCCATCCGCTGTGAGGAAAATTATCTGCAGATCAGTGATAAGTAAGTCACAGCATCCCCTGAGGAAGTGGAAACCTGGTCCAGGAGGGTTTGGTCCAGGAGGGTCTAGTCCAGGGGGCTGGCAGTGTCCTGTGAGGAAGAGTACACTGGCTGGGGCATCAGAAGACCTGGGCCACTGCCTACCCTATGCACTTGTATGTGCATGTGTCTGCACATGTGTGTGCACACACAACACTGTTCTCTACCGGTCCCCGACTCGTGCCAGAGCTACGTGAAGATTCTCCTGAAAGCTAACCAAGCAGACAGGCGGGGTTCATGACTGTTCTGGAAACACAGGACTTTCAGGGCTTCTCAAATGCAGCTTGAAGAAGCCTTCCCTGGGGATCTTGTCAGGTGCAGGTTCAGATGCAGTGGGTTTGGGGTGGGGCCCATGATTCTGCCTTTCAGAGAAGTTTCCAGGAAAAACAAAGGCTTCCCGCTCCTGGGACTTGCTCTATGAGTAGTGAGGTGCAGGAAAGTTTTCTAGAGAGTTCTTTGCTTGTCTACTTAAGTTTCTGCTGTCATAATGGTCAGCACATTACTAAATCACCAGATGGTAAACATTAGTGTCGAGGAGACAACTAAAGAAAGACAGCTTCAACAAGATGAACACACCCGATCGTGTTTCCCTGCCCGGATATCCTGTGCATTCCATTTCCTTTTCTTTTACGAGGGATCCTCAGCCTATGCCCCCTGCCACACACATACATGTACTTATACATCTTTTGCTCTTCGATCTTCCATTCAGCTGCAGTTTCTACCCCTGAGAACTCTAATCCCTTACCCTGGAGATCAAGGGTTGGATTAGTTACACCATCCTGCCCTCTGTCTCCAGAAATGTGGCATCTAGGTCAGGAACTCACGGCTTACATGGGTGCTTCCCCTGGAATAAAAAATGGGCAGAGGAGAGGACAAAGCCAGGACAGGCAGGTCCTTCAGAGGTGTCCTTGCCCGTTCCCTAGAGCCTGCTTCTAAGCAACCCTTTAGAACAGAGCTTTCCAACTGCTGGGTCAAGAGCCTTTGGTAGTTGATCAGAGTTTCCGACGGCTCTTGCCCACTTCTGCTCCTGGTTTCGCTGGTTTGACTATGGCCAGGTACCAGTACAGGTACAGGTACAGGCAGCACAAGCCGGTGTTGTCCGTGAAGTTTCAGCCACGATGCTGAAAACACTGGGTGACTACCTCCCTCTGCCCATCCTGCCAGCTTCTTTCCTGCCCAGGTGTCCTGTGCCAAGGACACTAGGACCTGCGCTCACCATGTAGCCCACACCCAGCATGTCCAGCCTCGCTGCCTGTGTGCCCACAGGTCCCGCCATGTGGAAGGCATTCCCCCGTCTCCGCGTGGCCAGATCCACACCTTCAGATGGCTGCTCAGAGGCCCCTCTCCCAGCTGTTTGTGATCCTCCTCAGCTGGGAGCCATCATTCCCTCTTCCAAATCTCTTGTAGGAAACAATTATTTTCTACATGACACGTGACATTTTAATGTGGCCCTTTTGGCACCGGGGACATTTTGATTTGGCAATTTTGATGCAGCTTTAAAAAAAAAATAATACTTTAAAAACTCTTTGTACATATTTGCTCGTTAACCCTTGGTGGGCTCTTGTCGTGTGCTAGGTGCTGTGGGTTTTGGGAGCTTAGAGTCCGAGGAGAGAGATGTTAAATAAATTGTCACATAAGTAGGTTTGGGTGGGTTTTATCAACAACAACAACCAAAAGGAAACTTACAGAAAGAAAGTAGGTTGGATCTGGTCCAGACCTTCCACAGGCCCTATGAGGAAATGTCCTCTGGGCTGAGCCGGGAGGGTGAGTCCACATTAGCTAAACAGAGTGGAAGAGCAGAGGGAACAGCATGTGCTAGGGCTGCAGGGCAAGAGCCACCTCTGTTCCTACTGGGATGGGAAAGGTCCAAGTCACTGCAGCCCAGCAAGTCCAGTAGACAGTGGCCCTAGAGGAGATCAGAAAAATGGCAGAAGCTGGACCCTATGGGGTCATAGAGGCTAAATGGGAGTTTAGTGGCAATGGGTGGCCACAGAGAAAGACCTAATCTGATTTATGATTGACAAAGGCCATCACAGAGGCACAGGTGAGACAGGTAGAGCACTTGCCTAGCACATGTGAGGCACTGGGTTCATTCCTCAGCACCGCATTAAAAATAAATTAAATAAAGGTATTGTGTCCATCAACAACTAAAAAATCTTAAAAAAAGAATGAGGTGAGAGATGGAAGAGGGGAGCTAAGGGATTAATCAAGGGGTGTCTATGCACCTTTGTTAATAAAAGTCACTAATTTTATATTAGGACATATTACTACTAGTGTTTTAAATTAGTCACTTTGTATTAGAGATATTTATGTTTATGATTTCTTTTATTAGAAGGTAAACTACTTGAGGTCAAAATCTTATTTATCATTGGATTTCCAATGTCTAATATCATATATTGAAAATAGTTAAGTTCTGAGGTCTTGTTTATCGAGTGACAAGATCCAATTGTATTCCACATGGACTGGTCCTAGTGCAGTGGAGTGTGAAAGAACCCTTGACACCTGTCAATCCAACATCATCTGCAGCTTTAAAATGTATTAATGAGCATCTCGGCTGGGAAGTAAAGGACTCCGTGACCATCAGATGGTTCTCAGAACCATCCCACGTTCTGAGAACCAGAGAGCTAATTTATATCCCATAATAGTCAGACTATCCGATGGCCAGAGCCAGCTATTCTCAAGGAACCAAAGCACAGCTACATGCTGGAGCAGCCTTAGACTAGAGCCAGAGGTAGAGACATTATCCAGTTACGCCATTTAGTGGTAAAAACACGGTGGCTTCATTTTCAGTGTCCTCAGTAGATACAACCAGCACCTGGAAAGGGTTCATCCAGTTCTCACACGTTTCTCTTCCCTGCAGCCGCTGTATGTGTCCTGCTGAGAATCCTGGCTGCAGAGACCAGCCCTTTACCATCTTGTTCCGAGACATGGATGTGGTGTCAGGACGCTCCGTTCCTGCTGACATCTTCCAGATGCAAGCAACGACCCGCTACCCTGGGGCCTATTACATTTTCCAGATCAAGTCTGGGAATGAAGGTCGAGAATTCTATATGCGGGTAAGAGGGAGTGGTGAGCGGCAGCCGCCATCTTTAGCAATGGCCTTGTGTTGTCTAGCCTAGCAGTGTATTTCATGGGAACAGGTAAGAGTGCGGCTAGAAGGGACGGGTGTGAAGAGGGTAGTGGAACTCAGGAGTGCAAGCTCCTGTTTGCACCACTTTCTACTTGGCCTTGAGAAAGATGATCTCTTCCATGAGCCCTACAGTCCTTGTCTGTGAACCAAGAAGTTGAGCAAGATGCAATCTTAGTCTCTTTTCTCCTAAAATTCTGCAGGAGAGACATTCATACCTCCATTTCTCCACCAACCCATTTGACAAATATTTCTTAAGTACCTTCTATGTACTTCTAGAGACTGAGGACAGCAGTCTAAAGTACGTTTATTTTTTTATAAATTGTGTCTGTGCAACACCAGCTTTGTCTCCCATGACCCCTGCAGTGATTGTACTTCTTTAGAGACCACTAGTTAAATGTTTGTCATTTTTTTTGGTGTGAATTTGGGTACTTGTCCAAAAAGCAGATTCCACAGCTTCCCCTCCAGAGGACCTGTTTCAGAAGATAGTAAGAGATACCCAGTGTATTCGTTTCCAGTGGCTACTGTAACAAATTGCCACAACCTGGTGTTTTAAGACAATGGAAATTTATGGTCTCATAGTTTTGGAAGCCAAATGTCTGAAATCCATTTTACTGAGCTGAAATCAAGGAGTTGGCAGGACTGTGCTCCCTCTGGAAGCACCAGAGGATAACCCATTCCTTCTTCTTCTGCACTTAGCAAATCTCCATCTGCTGCCCTCTTATAGGAACATTTATGACTGGATTTAGGGCCCATCCAGATAATCCAGGATAATCTCCCTGTGTTCTGATCCTTAATAACATCTGCAAAGTCTCTTTTTCCTTGTAAGAAAACATTTATCATTTCCAAGAATCAAGACTTGACTGTCTGGAGGCCATGATTCAGCCCACCACACCCAGGAGTATTTCTAGCAGATTCTAACTATATATTGTCCTCCAGGGTCACTGGGGAGAGTACCACACAGAAGGCCCATGGAAGTTCACCCATTTGCACCAGAGACCAACCCAGGGGCCTATAAGAGAATCACATCTCTGACCTCAAAGCCTCCTCTTCCCACCCCTGGCAGTATCTTTCCATCTTTACTTCTGGAAGTTCAGCGACAGTGGAAAGAACAGATTAGAAAAGGCCGCAAGGATGGAGGATCCTCACAAACGTACCTTTAGTAAGACCCGGACAAAGCCAGGTCATGTGTGAGTAGGTGACCCATGGAGCTGGGATAGACCTGGCTCTGTAGACCAAAATAGCAGTCAGGGGCTCTGGAAGAAGTTGGGATGGTGAGGGTAGAGGAGCTTCTAGAAGATGAAGAAGGTGGCACTGAGTGTATGTCTGCCCTTTCCCCAAGCCCATAAACACTTGTGGAAACACCGTGGACCCTCTGGACTGGACGCTGTCTTGAGGTGAGCCCAGCCCACCTCCAGCCTTTCCCCATCAGCCTCCTTCATCTGGACAGACACAGCAGGTCCCAATCATAGGATGAAAAGATGCCCCCATTAGAGATTTAAAATACCCTCACTGGTACCTCCTGCGTAAGGTTGCCCCAACCCTGAGCAGGGCAGGAGATGTGCAGAGGAGGCCTTGTCTAGGCAAGATGGCACTCACCCAGACGCCACCCACTAGAATCCCCCTGGACCCAAACAGTCCCTGCGGTGACTGACTTGAGAGGGGTGCCAGTGATGGGGGAAAGAGACTGTCCTATAGCTGAGGTAGACAGAGGGAAGTCCCCTTCCTGGAAACGTCCTCCGGTGCCCAGAGTGTTACAGCAGCGGGGGAACCCTGGAAGCTCAGAGCTTGGCTCTGGGCATGGCTTGTGCGCTCTGTGAGAATGCTGAGAAGGGCCCTATCGCTTTAGTATTTATTTATTCCGGAGACATGTGAGGATGGGCTGGTGGTATAGCTCAGTTGGTAGAGTGCTTGCCTTGCATGCGCAAAGCCCTGGGTTCAATCCCCAGCACCACAAAAAAAAAAAAAAAAGAAGAAGACATGTGAGGAGATAAGGAGGGGACAAAGGGACATGGGCCTGCCACATCCTATGGATGGGGGAGGTGGCTCCTGGCCTGAAAGTTCCCAAGATCACTCCTGGGAAGAGAAAAGAGGCATAGGGTGGGGCCCTGGGAAGTCATGGGGCATGGGAGCAGGAAGAGAGAAATTGGCCAGGTAAGGCTGGCCTTCCAAGGGTCCAGGCTGTCCCGAGCTG
The DNA here is from genome assembly GCF_048772815.1 of Callospermophilus lateralis. NCBI lineage: Eukaryota > Metazoa > Chordata > Mammalia > Rodentia > Sciuridae > Callospermophilus > Callospermophilus lateralis. Next base: position 14,146,613 of record NC_135307.1, read on the forward strand.
CGGGGCCCTCCCAGGAGGCCACTCATGCGTTAACTGTGGACTCCGAGGCCAGGCTGACCCACTGTGCTCTCTGAGTTCTCCCATTTATCCCAACCATGGTTACCTAACCTGTCTGGGTCTCAATTTCCTCGTCTGGAGAGAGGAGATCATAACGATATTTACCTTAGGATTAGATGAGGTCACCCACTTTGCGCAGTGCCTGGAACGCAGGATGACTTTCGTCAAATAAGTGGCAGGGGTGAAAAGGCCAGAACTTCCTCCTCCTCTCCCCGCTGCCTCAAGCCTGAGCACGCCTGGGTGAGTCTCAGCTCGCTCCTCCAGGATCCACAGGCACAGTCACCGCAGGATTGTCCCTTCTCTCTGGTCAAAGGTCACTGCTGGTTTAGGTGGAAACTTCGGCCTCCCACCTCCTGTCTAGTGTACAGTTTCTCCCTGCCACTGGCTCAGAGCAGGGGCAAGTGTGGTTGGTCTCTGTACAGCCCTCCTCCTTTCCTCCCAGCAAGGACAGCGTGGATTCTGGTTCCTCCAGGGTTAGGGGGCGGGCAGCTGGGAGAAGAGGCAAGGTCAGGAGGGCCAGGGTCAACTTGATCATTGTCATTGCATCCAGACACCCAAATGCTCTTGCTTTCACAGGATGGATGGCCTTATGAGTGTTTTGGAGGTTTGCCTAAGGATGTCACAGTGACCAGTTCATGAAGTGGGCACCAGGGCCTCTGGTTGACCACTTGCCACCCCAAGCCTCTCAGCTCCCCTCTCCGGCACTGCGTCCCACACAGATTTTCCTTGGTAGAGGTGATGGAGTGTCCGTGTACCCTGGTGGGCAACATTTATACCTGGCCTTTATGTTTCTCTCTAGAATGTGGTATATTTTAATCTGCTCTTCTAGCTTTGAGCTCTCAGCAGATTGAGATAACAAGAAAAAGTCTATAGCAACAATAGAAAACAACCAACAAATATTAGATACTATTGTGTAGATGCTGTTGTTACCAGCACTACTACTGTTGCGCCTGTCGTTAGGAGGTTGGGAGCTCCTGGGCTCTGGACAGGTTGGGCATGCTACCCAGGGTTTGGGGGGCATCACGTGGCAGGTTGGGCTGGTTGGCCATTCAGGCCCTGTCACCCTGAGATTCATTCTAAGTGCTCGAGAGGAACAAAGGCAAACCACCCAGAAGGCAAACCACAAAGCCCCCCACCTGCTTGCAAGCACACATCCACTTGCACACACGTGTACACACACAAGCATACACATGCACATGCATATCCCACACACCCTTTTCAGAAGCCCTGTTGGCACTCTGTCTCACACTGAGCTCTGGGCAGAGGATTGATGATTGGCTTTCACCAGGTGACTTGGGGACATGATTAGGGCCAGGAGAAGGAGCATAATCATGGGATTCAGACTGCGCCAAGTGTGTTTACATCATGACACACCTGGATCAGGTGGCAGGGCCAAAGGAAGCTGACTTGCTGCCCAACTGCCTGCCACGTGTTGGACAACGCCATCCTGCAAGTTGATTCTGAGCACACCTGACTGTGTGCAGGGCAGCCAGGAAGACAGGTGTCAGGTGGGCTGTCCGTAGCTTACCCCCATCCCAGACACCTCCACCAGCGTCCGCTTGTTCACATGCATATGTCTATCACTGTCATTTATTTGGCACCACTATGCAGAGTTTAATTAGAAACAAACAGAATGTGGGGCACACACAATGCAAAGGGGTGATTCACAAATCAAGTAAGTGCCATGGGCTGCTGAGGAAGAGCAGGGGCACTGAGACCTTATCGTAGAGCTTAGCCATCAGGAGCCTGGCTTTGGAATCAAGATACTCTAGTACCATGCACTATTTTTGTGACCTTATGCAGTGTCCTTAACTTAATTACTTATTACATATTCACAGGGAATAAGTAAGAAATGTGCCAAAGCTTGTACCAAATACCTGGCATCATGTCAGCATCATTTTGAACCATTGACCTCCAAGGCCACCAATGATCTGGGAGGGTCTTGAGGAAGTCCTGTTTCATTAATGGCCACACTCTGCCCTAAGGTGACCATCCTTAGCTCTCTGGCAGGTGCTTGCTTATGGGCAGGTCTTTCCCAGGGTGCTATAGCTGTGACCCAGGCAGAGATTGGGCTCACTGACCTGCCTCTAAGGTTCCTTCCAAGTGGGAGAGTCTAGGATTCTTTCCCTCTCTGGAGACATTTCACGGGAAAGCTTAAAGGAACAACTTGCAAGTTTCCATGTCCTCTGTCTGCCTTTCTGGACCTTTGTCTCTGCCAATCACCCTCCAGAGGGCTGCCCAGGGTCCTCAGTCCTTGGCCTTTGTTCATGCAAACAGTGAAAGCTGGCGAGATGTTTGTGTATATAAATGCCTCGGGCATTTCCCTGTGTGGCTGTACCCTCTAGTCCTAACTAGCCCAGGGCGCTGAGGTGTTGCAAGGACAGACAAGGAAGTCCCAGGGATCTTCTTCTCAAGGAGCTGCTAATTACATGAACACTGACGGGAACACAGAACGTCAATGCCAAGAGGAAATTGCATGGTCGCACAGCTGCTGTCTCCCAGTGGACAGGGAGGTCCCAGGACCTGGCCTGCACCTGTCAGCCAGCCCTGCCCTTGTTATTACCTGCGGCAGCCCTTGAGGGATGTTCAGAACTTTATGGGGAGCCCTCCCTTTACAGAGACAGAAAAAAAATGCCTGGTGTGGCTTTACACAAGCCAAGGTGACTGATTTACAGATCCTGCTGCTTTCGTTTTCTGGGCTCAGGACTGGATTCTGCAGCTCCTGGGAAGTGACTGTCCAGTCTGTCCCTGTTCTCTCTCACATTATTTCCTCTACAGATGCCCTACATCTGTTCAGTACACTGACCTGAGCATCTCTCATTTAGGGCAGTGCTGGGGGGAAGAAGTAAAACGCATAGTTTCTTCTGATAAGGGGGAAATGGCTGAGGTTTAGGTCAACAGCAAAACCTCAGCTCTGCTCCCAACTAGCTGGATGACCCTAGGCAATTACTGAAACTCACTGGACCCCAGTTTGTTTATTTTCAAATTAGGGAAGTAATGAGACACACCTTTAGAACAGACGGTAGACAAGGGCAGCCAACTGCCCTTATGTTAAGCTACTGATTCTGGCTCAGTAAATCTTAGGTGGAACCTGAGATTCTGCATTTGTAACATCCCTATCACCACCACCACCACCACCACCACCACACCAGTGAAACGAGTATAGCTGGTGCAGGGGCACACTTGGAATAGCAAGGCCTTTTAGGGATTTGATGAGGATAAAATAAACCCATGTATATAAACGTAACTGGAAGAGTGCCTCAGACATGGTAGCTACTCAACTGAGGTCAGTCCTCTCACCCTCCTTCCTTGAAAGTTCTAGAAAAAAAAATTCCATGGAGTAGAAAAATTCACATGAAATTATTAGAATCTCAGTAATAGGCTCATGAAACTTCATGGTATCTAGATAAGAGCTCTTCACAAATTTCACTTTTCCCGTGCATTACCTAAAAGTATGCTGAGGTGTTAGTTTAAAAAAGTATCTTAGGTTATTTTGATTCCATTTGTTTGGAAATTATTGACCTGGTCTGTGCCCTCATTTTAGAAATGAGTCCCAGAGAGATGAAGCAATGTCCCTAAGTCTTGCAGAAAGTTCAGTCAATGATTTGTTCATTCACTCAAGTGATAGCTCATGTCTTGGTATCTGCAAGGAGATACCAAGGGTTCCAGGACCCCCAGGACACCAAAATCCACTGATGTTCATCCTCCCATATACTGTATTTTTTAAAAAATATTTATCTTTTAGTTGTAGTTGGACACAATACCTTTATTCTATTTATTTATTGTTATGTGGTGCTGAGGATGGAACCCAGGGCCTCACATGTACTAGGTAAGTGCTCTATCGCTGAGCCTCAGCCCCAGCCCCATCCTCCCATATACTTTAAATCACACGTAGATGACTTATAATGTAGGATAGAATGCAAATGCTATGTAAGTAATCTTTATACTGTATTGTTTAGGGGAAAATGAGAAGGAAAAATATCTATACATGTTCAATACAGATGCAGAGAATTTTTTCTAAATACTCTTGGTCCATGGTTGATTGAATCCAAGGATACAAACCCGCAGATACAGAAGACTAACTGTGTTTTCTGAACACCTGCTGTGTTCAAGGCACATGTAGAGCTCTGAGGGGATTCTTGTTGTCTAGTGGGGTTTAGACATCAGACATGGACCAAGGAGCTAGCGTGCACAAATATACTCAGTAACAAATGTCTCCATCCTATGCAGCTGGGGGACCAGACTTAGACTGGGGAAGCAGGAAAACTCCTCTTAGGAAGTCACCTTTAGGTGAGATCTGAAGAGCCAGGTGGAGAATGGGCAAAACTGGGGGATAGGCATGGCACTGAGGTCATCAGGTTGTTGACGCGGGCAAGGGGGAAGCACCCTGCTTCAGGCTGCAGAGCCACTAGCGGGCCTTCTGCTTATATCATACCTTCTCTAACTAGTGTCCCCTGGTCTGTCTACAGCAAACGGGCCCCATCAGTGCCACCCTGGTGATGACACGCCCCATTAAAGGGCCCCGAGACATACAGCTGGACTTGGAGATGATCACTGTGAACACCGTCATCAACTTCAGAGGCAGCTCTGTGATCCGACTGCGGATTTATGTGTCACAGTACCCCTTCTGAGCCCAGGGCTGCAGCCTCTGACACTGCCTCTCACCAGCACCAAGGGACAGGGGAAGAGAGGAAACAGGAGAAAGAACGAGAGCGAGCAAACGTTGCACCTTTCCTGCTGAACGTTTCCCAGAGGAGTTGGCTCCCCGAGTCCTATTGCAGACCTGTCACTCAGAAGGACATCCCACCCCTCTTCCTATGATGCAGTTATTGAAACGCATTCTCATTAGCCCCCTGATGTGAGGTCATTGGTGATTCTTCAAGGCCTTCGGTTGATTTCCATCTTTTTCAAAGAAACTAGATTAGGTTGGGGTCTGAGTCTATGTTCGAAGACTGTGAACAGCTTCTCTTCCCTCTTCCGTTCCTTCCTTCTTTCTCTTGCTGCATTGCTGCTTTGCTAAGGCCCTGAGAGAGCTTGTGGGGACGCTGGGTATAGCTAGTTTGCTTTTTGCATGTCCTGAGAAGGCTATGGAAACAAACCACAGCAGGATCTAAGGGCTTTTAAAGAGTCTATTTCAAAACCACGTCTGGTATTTTCAGCCATAAAAGAAGTTTCAGTTGTCCTTAAATTTGTATAACTGTTTAATTCTTTCTTGTTCATTTTGAGTATTTTTTTTTTTTTTTAATAAGAGGTAGAATTCCTACAAAAGACCTCAGACACATACTATGTTCTGTCTTCCCAATCCCGGCCTCCTGTCCACATCAGCCAGTGTTGTTTTTATTTTTCTGTTTTGTTTGTTTTGTTTCATTTTTTAAGGACCCCTTAATCATGCTTTCTTTAGAATTTTGACCTAACTGGGTTAGAAGACAGAAGTCTCCAAAATGATTAAATATTTGAAGAGATCTGGTGTTTGGCTCATTTGATACTAAGGATTATTCAGCATTTGGGGTGGGTTCTAGTTCTGTTTGCACCTATTTATTGTGTGCTGGGAGAGAGCTGGACCATCATCCATGATTGGGGCAAGTTGACAGAAGGAGCCAGTGAAATGGGGGTTGTAGAGAAACTAGGAGCAAACATCAACCCGAGTCCTGTTTGATGCAATTGAAAAACCACTGACGGTTGCTGTTATGTGGACTATTTGGGGTACCCTCCCAAGACAGTAATGTACTCAAGTCACTTTAAACTAGTGGCCCTCAACCATGCCACAAAGAAGGATAATGGGTGGAACTTTGAAGAAAAACCCAATTCCCTGTGACTCACCCCAGAGAACTTGATGCTGCTGGTCTTAGGTAAGGCACAGGCATCTGAAGTTTTTTAAATTCTAATGAACAGCCAAAGTTGAGAATGCATTGTTAGAACCCCTATAAAGTGAAGTGGACAAATGTGGCCCAGGTCCCAGTCACCATCTCTCAGCATCTTTGCAGTTCCTGTAGGATTCATCACACTTCCCGCGACCAGGGACTCTGGATTTCCCTCAAGCCTTGGAACCCCAGGGCCAGGGCAAAGAGCATCAATAGCAACAGGCACAGGTTGGATAACAGGTTGGGGCAACTGCCTTCATGGCCCATCCCAGGAATGGACTGGAGGCTCCTTGGTAACCAAGGCTGAGTCTGGATGCTGCCATCCTATGTGCTGGCAGTGTATTCATTACAGGCCTCCGCAGTGCCAGAAGCTGAGCTCCAGACCCAGGGCCAGTAGGCGATTCAGGAGTCCATCCCTTAGTCATCAAGTGCTTCAGTGAGGGGAGATAGCAGGTTCAGCTCCTCATAGCAGCTCAGCAGCTGCAGGCCCGCCTTCCTCACCCAGAGCGTGTCCCCACCCCCACCACACACCTAACCTCACTTATGGCTCTGGTTGTTTTTTTTTTTTTTTTTTTAAGCACATCTAAACCTGCCTGTGGTGCTGCTCCAGTCAGGCTCAGGCTAAGGCGATGCTAACAGTAATATTCACACAGATGGTGCACAAGTTTAGAAGCTTGGAGAAAAGGGACAAATTTCTTTAGATTTTCCAGCCCATGGCCTCAGTTGGGCTCTCTGCAGGGCAAAGGCCAGAAGGCACTACTAGCTGGCTGCGGGCACCCCTGTGTGGGGAGACTGAGGTGTTAGCTGGGGTGGAGATGCAGAGGCTTCTGGGAGCTCTGCAGCCAGAGAGCATCTCCACATGGCCCAGGGGTTGGTTTCTGTCCCTTCTGACAAAGAAGGCCAGAAAGATTTGTCTGGGTGGTTTGAGGAACCCATTGGTTTCTGCGGTGCCACATTTGGAACCAGACCCATGTCCCTAGGGCTTGCATTTTTACTCGTTAACATTCAAATGTGGCTTCTTACTTCTAAGAAAAAGGACACAGAGAGCCTTCATGAAGCAGGCTCGGAAGGCTTCTTGGACCTCAGATTGCTCTTTCAAAACACCAGCGGATGAGTTCAGGGTAAATGAATCAGAAGCATGTGGGATCAATTTACCTTAAAATTCACTTGGGCCTAAAAATTAAGGAAGAACAGCCCGGGGCAAAGTGTGTACTGTGAGCCCAAACCCCAAACATTCAGGAAACAGTTCCAGAGGCTCCCAGAACCCAAAATGCTATTCCCTTTCACCCACCCCTTGAGGTGGGTTCGATGTGATTTTTTTTTTTTTTTGCAAGATTGGCGATTGCTGCTCTGACTCCTACACTTTAAACTAGTGGGCTGCCTATTTCCAGGACCTGTAGATATCTGGACTACCCGTGCCTGTCGCTTGTCAGTGTTGCCCTACGCAGGAGCTGAGCCAGACCTTGCCAAGTGAAACCTGGTCTGTTATGTTCCATCAGGGCCTGAAGGATGTTGGGGCCTGTTGTGGAAGGGGCTCTGGATTAAAAACTGGGACACCTGCAAAAGTCCTTGTGTTACCACCTAATCTTCTGAGTTCCACATGGATGGGAACTTCCATTCACTCGATTCTGATTCTAAAGTTTTGTGATTCCTTGAAATGTACTTGAGGGATAACAGCCAGCATTTCCATTAAACCACAATTTTAGAGTTTCAGAGCCACGTGCCAATCATAACACTTTCTAATTGGCGCAAAATCCACCTACCTGTTGCCTCTCAGGCTTGGGTAGTGCACTTAGAAATTTTCTTAGGTAACAGTCTTGGCCCTGGGGTGTTGTTTGTCCAGATGGTGAAAAATTTAAATAGGTCCAATTACTTCATTTTCAGTGGTTTGAATATACTTTGTGGCCTGAGTGTTAACTGTAATGTGCACAAATTGTTCATCCTGAGCCAAGAAGTTCACCCAGAGAGAGATGGCATGACAAAGGAGTGACTATTCTCTACTCCTCTCTTGCCAGATGAAATCCTGTTTGCAAAAAAAAAAAGTCTTTGTGTTAAGGGGCTAAGAGCTTTGGTTGAGAATCTTCAGTGGAGACATTGCTAGATTCAGAGAGGTGAACAAAGTCCACCAATAATAGCACATTTATCCAAAGGTTCATGCAGCATCCCAGAAAAACTGGAATACAACATAGTCATTTTAGTTAATAATGATCAAGACATAACCGTGTTATACAACCAAAATTTTCATGAATATTCATAGACATATGTTGACATTTAGAGTAAGACACCTCCACTTAGAACTAGTAAATAAATTTAAAGGAAACACAAAACAAATATCAGGTTAAATTTTTCTTTATTTTTGGATATGGTTTGTACATAAGTCATTTTTTTTAGGGGCAAAAAGTGAAACATTTAGTGAAGTTCTTCATTATTTTGCAGTTGGCTGGTGCTCATCAACTACAAACAAATATACAGATTGTTCCTGGTGTTGATATTTTTGTGCTCCAGTCCCTTAGTCCCTTTACTTAACAGATGGCTGATATCTTCATTAGAATCCCTGAGGGGAACTAAAAGATGAGGTTTTAAAAAAATAACCAAGAGGCTCCAGAGCAAAGGAATGTGTAGAGGCAAGATTTGTTACTTTCTTGAGAGGACAGCCTCCAGAGAGACTCTCCAACTTGCTAATTGTTCCGAATAATGAATCTTAGCCAGCAGCCATCAGGAAAATGAACTATAAAAGTGAGATAATAAGTGTCAGAAGAAGAATTAAGATCTGTTGATGATCTTTTAAGTTGCCACATTGATATCTTTTCATAGAAGGGAATTACGTGTTAATGGGCAGTGGTCAGCAGCACTATTTTAAGAAATTTGGAATATTATTGACCAATATCGTAAAAGTGAAGGCGGGCTAGATTGTACCCAGATGTGACCATCAAGATCACTATGATACCAATTTATTAAGATCAAATGAATTATCAATATTGGTTTAGAGCCAGAGAGCCACTGGATAGCTTGGTTCCACTTTTATTTGGGGAGAATTGCACTGGGTTCAACACAACTGCCGCGACATGCGGCTAAATCATTCAGGGTCACTCCAGGTGCACTTGGGTCGGCATGAAATAATCACACAACAGACAGAAAGTACCTTTTTCTTAGGGTCCAGTGATGGCTCCTCAGCCCCAGCTCCCACAAGGGAAGCAAGAGAGACAGACAAGAGAGGACACACGCCGGAAACCATCCTATTTACTGGGGGGGAAGTCACTGGAGAAAGTTCCACCCAAATGAGGCAAGGGGTCGAGTTTCAGGGGGTTGAGTCTAGGTTCATGATGTCTTGTGGTCAGTAGATTGACTGACATCTTGGCAAGTCACACCCATCTCAGGTGCTGTGGGATCAAAGGAGTGAAAAGGACAGGGATGTGCTCAGCCCAGACAGAGCAGCAACGGCCCGTCCAGTCCGCGCATGCGCTCAGAATGCTCACAGCTCTCACACAGCCCTGGAGGGTCCACCACACAGAACCCTTCTCCTAATTCTTAATTTCCATGAATTTAATGTTGCAAAACTGGCTTATATCACGCATAGCTACTGTGCTTCAAAATAGATGCCTTGAGGCCTCCGAGTTTTAATGTACAAACCGTTAATGATTAAAAGGGAAGCATGGGTTGTTATTATCCTATTTGTGAATGTTTTCCATTCTCTGCTCTTACAATTTTTACAAAAAAAAAAAAAAAAAATGGTGGTGGTGGGGGCAAGCACCAAGCCAAGCTGCAGTATTTGCAAATATGTTAGCTCTTTACAGTGATGCTAATGCCATGCTTTTATTTTGTCCTGTCTAGTTTTGTTCTAGTTCCCCCTTTAAAAAGTCCTCATGGAGATTTCTGTCCCAAGGCTGGCATTTCCACTTAGCATTTTCCCAGTCTTTCAAAGAAGCAATCTGATGGGCCGATAGCATGGCTTCAAGGGCAAAGGCATTAGCAAATCATAAGCTACTTCTTTCAGTAAAACCATTGCCAAATGGGCTGGGGATGTGGCTCAAGTGGTAGCGCGCTTGCCTGGCCTGCGTGCAGCCCGGGTTCGATCCTCAGCACCACATACAAACAAAGATGTTGTGTCCTCTGAAAACTAAAAAAATAAATAAATAAGTATTAAAATTCTCTCTCTTAAAAAAAAAAAAAATTTGCCAATCAAGGGGAACCTTCCAGCTCAGAATTCACCCATACTTGGGGAGAGCTAGACCCCCCCACCTTGTTTCCTGCTTTTTCTTCCTGTTGGAACTTCAGAATGTATTATTTTTTAGGACCTTCAGTACTATTTTTAAAAATTCGCTGACATCATTGTTAGAGGAGCAAAGTGCTCACAGGTGTAGGTACTGCAAGAATTTGGGGCCAGTAAAGTCACCAAAAAGGAGCCAGTCACCTCTCTAGGAGCAACTGCAAGAACAGGGCAGTTCTCGGAGAGGACAGGAAGTTACTCTTTCCAGCAAATACTGAGCCTGTTCTTTACACTGACTCCCTTCAGAGCTCTGCTTCTCTCTAGGGAAGTGACCTCAAGAGTGTTCTAATTTTTTTTTTTTTTTTTTACCAGATTTCCCTCAGCCCCATGCTCCTGCTCTTTTGGTCCTTCAACAAGCTGAGGGAGGCTGAGGCAAGAAAGAAGAAGATGGAGCAGGGGCTGGTTCCCTTCCCTGTGAGATTACGCAGGAAATCCAGATTTACTTCTGAGCTAAGGGCACAAGGGAGTCCTTCGCCCCGCTCCTTCCCTCCTCACATGTCTTCTTTCCTTTGGGCACCAACCCACCTCCCCAGATCCCACCTGGTCTCCCTCCTGACGGTGGACAGGGGTAGTCAAGGGCAGGTCCTGCTCATCCAGAGCAAAGCTGGGTACAAGGGACAAAGTGCCCAGCCTTTTCTCTTCTTCTCCCTCCAGCTCCTCCTTTCTTTTTCAAGCACACAGAACTAGTCCCCAGAACACCCCCTCCAGAGCAAGACTGTGGCTTCTTTTCTCTTGTTCTCCTCCTGTTACCCCTGCTCAAAGGGGGAGACTCCTTATCCAACTGTGTGAATGTGGGTCTTCAAGAGCAGGTGGCCATTCCTCACCAGGGAGTGTTCCGTCTCTGCATCCCAGGGAGACCGCCTTCGTCCCAACACCCCTGTCCAGGAGCCAAGGACTCTTTCCAGAAACGCATTCCTTTATCTTAGCAGCTTTGTCCCCAGTGCATGGTGCTGCCTGGTGGCTTGATGTGCTGCCTGGTGGCTTGATGTGGTCCCTGTATCTTCATGTAGAAGCTGTGAAAAACTGGAGTCCGTTAAATATAGACAGTGCACAGTTTCCAAAGGTCAGGTCTCTTTGCCAATAGCAAATAAGCTTTAACTTTCTTTGTGAAACATAGTCTGGCACTCTCCACAGATTACAGAATTATTCATCTAAACGATTTCCAAATGTTAGCACATAGAGTGATTTCACGGGCAGCAGATCAACCTGCGTCTCTGCAACCCTCTGAGTCCATTTTCTGCTGCTATCACAAAATGCCTAAGACTAATAGTTTATATGGAAGGAAGTTGATTTTGCCTTTTGGTTCTGGAGGTGGGGAAGCCCACGGACCAGGCCCCAGCATTGGGGTAGGGGCCTCATGCTATGTTATAACGTGGCAGAAAATCTGAAGGACAAAAAGGTGTTTTCAAAAAAGATAAACACCAGGGCAGTCTTGCTTTATAACAACTCACTCTTGCAATAGCTAACCCACTTCTGTGGGAATCCATATCCTGAGAACCACGTTCATCTCTTTATGAAGGCAAAGTCTCCATTAACAGAACGTCTCAGACAGCTCATGGCCTCTTTACAATGTGACTCTTGGGACCAAATTCCATGAGTTTGGGAGCAAACTATATCCAAACCATACCAACCATCTCCACCCATACACCACTTTTTCACAGTGGGGTTGACATTTGGCTGTGACTTAAAGCGTGACTTCCTCAAACATGAAGTAAGGAGTAAGAAGGACACTTGGGAGACCAATATGGTTGGGAACCAAGGATACAGAGGTGCGTACGTGGCAGGGAGTGATGTTAGAGGAGGCCATATTATTTATGGCTCTATTCACCTAACCAAGTTTGAACTTTATCATGGAGGCCAGAATTTCACCAAAGACTAGTGAGGAGTGAAGGATTCAGGAGCCCAGGGACACACAGAGGAGAGCCGAAGACCTCAGGGAGGAGTTTTGCTAGTGAGGGAAGAAGAATTTTTTTCTTTAAACTTTTTTCTTTCTTAATTTTCTTTTTCTTTCTTTCTTTCTTTTTTTTTGTTGAGTTAACACATCTAAGTGTTACCTCAGTTACACAGTTTGGACAAAGAAAAATAAAACTATGCTAAAGTCAAGATGACTGTAAGACCCCCCAGGCCAGGGCATTCTGCAGATGGTCAGCAGCATGTACTGAAGGAGAGAGGCTGAGTTACATAGGAGTGGGGAAATGTGGAAGCCCTGGGCCTGAGGAGATGGCTGAGGGCAGAGGTCCAGGCTGCCCACCTCTGCATGCGTGGACGTCTGGAGCCCTCTTACTGATCACCTGAGTGTTTTCTTCTACCTTTGGCTGTTTTCTGTGTGTGTGTGTGTGTGTGTGTGTGTGTGTGTGTGTGTCTGGGCTATCTTACTTTTTGTTGTCTCTTTAGTATGTGGGCCTGTTAAAGAGTGCCCAGGCTGTGGGAGGGACACAGAATGAGGCCGTCACAGTCAGTAGAACCCCTTCTTTGATCTACTTGACTGAACACACTCACAAAAGCAGAGTTCCTTCCTCCCCTATCAGCCAGTCTGTCCATCACTTCCTGAGTGACTGACGTGGCTCCCGTCCCCAGTGATTATGGTCACCACGTACCACACATGAGGAAAGAATCCTGAGATAAACAAAAGTGACTCATAGCCTCATATGAAAACTGAAAACTGCAGTAACCAGGCTGTGACTTCACTCCTTGAAGCAGCAGTCATTTATTTGCTAATTAACCCATTAGGCAAATAAATGCTCTCCACTGGAGCTTAGCATTCATTTCTCCCCAAAGTATACTTTTTTAATTAAATACATCAGAAAAACTCTCTTGGCCAGAGGACTTGTATTGATGTGATGGAAAGAAAGAGCTTCATATGAAAGTTTGGAAATCTGTGGCTCTGTTTCTAGTTCTCTCTGCTCTGTGACCCAGGACAAGTCACTTGGTTTCTCTGAGCCTCAGACCCTTCCTTTGCAACCTGCAGAAAGTGTTAACTCTGAATCCTGTATTCATTCATTCAACTCTTTAGCAAATATTGTTCAAACTCCTACTCTGTTCCAGACACTGACCTGATTAAAAATCCCAGCTCTAACAATTCTTTCCTTGGGTCCCAGATCAGAGAGCCATCACTCAAACCAAAAAAAAATATGCCTGCGTTGTTTATGCCACAGGATGGGGCAGGGCTGAGCACCACTCAGGGTGTCATGGGAGCTGTGTTCTGGTTCAGTGGACTGGCATAATGTACCAAACTGGTGAGGTGGAAAGGACACTAGGATTAGAGTCAAACAGTCCTGGATTTGGGTTCCAACTTTGTCAATTACTAGCTTGAGACCTGGAGTGGTTCCTTGGGTTTTCTGAGTGTTGCTTTTGTTCTCTGTTGGTGGGGATAACAGTACTCACCTCCTCCAGCTGTTTTGAGAAGTGAGTGGAAGTCTGTGGTGCTTTCCTTCCCCACATCCTAGAAAGCTGCAGTTGCCCCAGGCCTTCCTTCACCTGGAAACTTCCATATACCCAAGCCGTTCCCCAGCCGTTCCCGTTGCCCAGTTACTCAGCAGTTCTTGGATCGTGGAGGACCACAGTGATCCACCTCCTTTGGTATACTCTCTGCACTTCCTTTATTGCATTTTTATTCCATTTCAAGCTGACGTCAGCTCCTTTTAATCTCTTCTTTTTTTCTGGTACTAAGGATTGAATCTAGGGGTACTCTTTCCACTGAGCTGCATCCTCAGCCCTTTTTGTTTTTAGAGACAGGGTCTTGTTGAGGTTCCCAGGCTGGCCTTGAACTTGTGATCCTCGTGCCTCAGCCTCCCAAGTTGCTGGGATCACTGGCATGTGCTCCAGGCCTGGCTTTACCTCTACTTTCTACATGCTGGGGTGTGGTTTCTAACAACATCTGCATTCTTGCAATACACTATGAGTAACCGGGGAGGTAGTTTTGTCAAATCTTATTGATAATTCCTAAGAGTATAAAATTATATTTTCAGTTATCAGCTGAAAGGATCTAGACTTTGTGTGGCAAGGTCCAGGTGCCATGTGTACAATGAGGACTCTCAGGTTGGGTGGGCGATGCACCCTCTCCAGGTGACATGTTAGTTACTGGTAGATTGACAGGTAGGTCTCTGGATCTTGCTCTTAGTCTAGCTCTTTTCCCTTGAACTTCAGAATCTTTCCAGTCTGAAGCCATTTTAGCTGCTTGTATCTCAAGGGACCTGAAAACCATTTGCTTAATCCATAGAGGTTTTCTTGCTCCTTGATGTTGAAGGACATTCACGAATTTAGACCACTTTCGTGGCCTTTTACAAGAATTTAGTGAGATAAACTCTGGTGCCCTGAGGGAGAGTAGAAACTACAAAAAAAGCCAGAAGTAAGTGCAACTCAAATTAGAGTCTAGACAGAGTGTAAATCATTGGCAAAGGATGGAAAGACCTCAGAAGCTTGGTGCAAGTATAAGGAACTGTGAGGCAGAGAGGGTCCCATGTGCCACTCTGGGCTTTGAAGTTAATTAGATCATAAGAAGCAGAACATGGGCAGCTCTGGTGGGCAGTGGAGGCCATTATTGGAGAGAGCACATGCACATCTCTTTCTCTGCCATTTCTTTTCTTGCTTTCCCAAACTCATCCTGAGCACTTTTCTTTCTCTTAAATTTTTTTTTAGTTGAAATGGACACAATACCTTTATTTTATTTTATTTGTTTATTCATGTGGTGCTGAGAATGGAACCTAGTGACTCACATGTGGTGGCAAGTGCTTTACCACTGAGCTACAGCCCCAGCCCCTCATCTTGAGCACTTTTCATACTAGGTTTGTGCTGGATCTTTCACCTTGACCCTTAAAAAGCTGGTGCTTTTTTCTCCTTAGTCCCCTTTCAAATACTCACCTGTCCGTCTTACTCATCTCCTCACCTTTTGTCCTTTCCTCTCCTTCACCTCTCTGTCTCCCCCTCTCTCATGCCTTTTGCTTGTAGCCCAGAAGTCAGCTGGGGTCCCCAGGCCTTGAGATCTAGATACTGTTGCCTTGAACTCCCCCTCTCATGCCCTGTGGAATTCCTAAGATCTTCCACATTTCCAAAATCTCTCTTTGGAAGTGAAGGGGACTTTTATCTCCATGGTCACCTCTGATGCTCAATTCTGAGCTGCTCTGGAATTCTTTTGGGTCATAGGAACTTTCACTCCCATTCCCAAGAGTTCCTTGACAGTGGAACCTGATGTGAAAGAGTCTCTTGTTGGATTTCCACAAAACTGAAATGAAACAACATTGCAGTAGATCCAATAATGTCCCCCCCCCCAAATTCATGTCCACCTGGAACATTGGAATATGCTCTTACTTGAAAATGGGGTCTTAGCATGTGTGATTAGTCAAGTTAAGATGAGCCTAAACTTGAGCAGGGAAAGCGATGTGTCCAACAAGCCATGTCTTTACAAGAAGAGAGAGGACACGCACAAATGCACAAGGGGAAGTCAGCCACGAGAAGATGCAGGCAGAGTTGGGGTGATGTAGCCACAACCAAGAGCCCCAGGTGTTTCTGGGAACCACCCACCTAAAGCTAGGACAAGACAAGGAAGGATTTCTGCATGGAACCTTTGGAGGAAGCATGACCCTGCTAGAGGTTCTAGAAGACCACCCTTAGCTTTTCTTAAAAATCTTTGTTCTGTTGGTTTGGTCTTTTCCACCTTTCAATGAAAATCTCTCATGTTCTACTTCCTCCTCCATCTCCTCTGTACTTCCTCTCCTCCCTGTCTGTTCATGCAGAGCTTTTAAAAGCTTTGCCATATTTATTCTTCTATTTTTTAATGCATGCACATTTTTAAGACTTATGGAACAGTATTTTTCTTTCCAATTTTTTATAATAAATAAGGAAAATGAAGCCCAGAGGTAAATTAAGTTGTCCAAGATCATTGGCATTTAAGTGACAGAGCTGGCCCTCCCAGGCCAGTTCCCTTCCCGCAAACTCCACGGCTTTCTTAAAACAGAGCTGCAGACTTCTCCTGGAAAAAATCCATTTAATTTAGTCTAGTAATCTTCTTGTTTGATCTAGAGCTCCAGAAATTCAAGTTTTATTCCATTTGAAACTAGGCTGTGCTTTAAGAATAGATTTCTAGCTTAATTTTAAATTAAGGTTATTAATCGGTTTCAAAAACTCTGTATTTTGATTCTGGCCTCAGAGAAATAGTCTTACTAGGTTACATGAATATTTTGAAACTCAGTTCTTACTTTTTTTTTTAATTCAATAAAAGTTTGCACAAACAATGCATCCCATAGGAGAAACTTGCGCCAGATCCCAGATGTTTAACACGTCTGCTTGAGATATTAAGAGTGAGTTCATGGCCTCTTGCGCTTATTAAACCAAAAAATGTAAGCCCATAGAAACAATGTTTAATAAGGAGGAGTGCTGAAATTCAAGATGAATTCTAGGCAATTGTAGCACTTCAAAAAAAATTTTGATCACAGATTGTGTGTGTGATTTTTAAAAAAAAAATAATCCAGAGAGTTCAATGAGAGGGAGCATGAACCCTTTAGTTTTGATTTGATTCCACTTCAATTTAATTGATCTAGACAGAAATGTTTAAAATGCTTCTTTTTCAATCCTGACATTGTCTCTGTAATTTGTAATCATGCACCTAGGTCTACCACTAGTGGACCTGCCGCAGTCTCTGGCTGGGCACAAATCACGAGTCTCCACACAGCTTGTAGATTCAAACAGCAATTCTTTATTCCCGAACTCACACCGGCCGATCTACAAACACGTTCTGGGGGAATCCACGTTCTCTGCCCAAATCCACTTCTGCCCAAATCCACTACTCTGCCCAAATCCACTTCTCCCAAATCCACTCCACATGGTCTTCTGTCTCCCAAAATATACTGTCTGACCCTAAGAACTCAAGAAGAACTCAGCAGCAGGATACGCCCTATTCTAAAGGGGGAACACCCTAATCTCCTATTATGCTAAACCGCCCTGGTCCTTGAGCAAGGTCACCTTTCAGAAGTCCTTCCACTAGACAGCATGGGAGTAGCTGGCAAGGAAATTGTCATACCTACTTGGCTGATGGCTCCCAGCATCACCAATGGGGTCCTGTTGAGTTTGGGGTTCTGAATGCCATAACAACAGTAGAGAAGGTCTCCTGGGGGTCGACTGTGCCCATCATTCTACTGTTTTCTTGGTGTGTATCACTTAACCTGCATACCTGTCTCCTTCACTTCTGCCACCTCTTTGTCCTGGACATCTTCCTCTCTCACCTTAATTATAATCAGTCATAATCAGTCAGTTGGCTGATCTCTCTCTGCTTCTACCTCTGCCCTTTGCAGTTTATTCTCAATCCAACAGCTGGGGTAATCTGTACATGTCAAAACAGTTCATGTGGGCTGGGGCTGAGCTCAGTGGCAGAGCGCTTGCTCTGTGTGAGGCACTGGGTTCGATCTTCAGCATCACATAAAAATAAACAAATATATTGTGTCCATCTACAACCAAAAAAAAATGTTCATGTCATCCTTCTAAACTC
Source organism: Callospermophilus lateralis (assembly GCF_048772815.1). Classification (NCBI taxonomy): domain Eukaryota; kingdom Metazoa; phylum Chordata; class Mammalia; order Rodentia; family Sciuridae; genus Callospermophilus; species Callospermophilus lateralis. The sequence continues at coordinate 14,164,278 of NC_135307.1, forward strand.
TTCAATAACTTCTCCGCCTATTCAGAGTAAAAGCTTTTTTTTGACGGGGGGTGCTAAGGATCAAACACGAGAGCCTCACGCATGCTACGCAGGCACTCTACTACTGAAGCTAAGGCCCCAGACTGCAAATGTCTTCATAATGGCCCTTGCCATCTCTTGACTCCAAATCCTAACACATGCTCCACTCTGACTTTCCTTCCTTCTCCCTCTCTTTCTCTTGTTCTGTTCACTGGTCCTCTCTGGCCCTGTGCTCAAACATGCCAGTCAAGTTTCTTCTGTATGTGTTTCCCAGGCCAGGCAAAGGTTAAAGCATACATGGTATGTCCACGAAGGTGAGAGAGTAGGAGGTAATTTGTTTAAACAATGATCAAATAAGTGATCTATCGATTAGAGTAAAAATAAATCCAGGGGCTGGGGCTGTAGCTCCAGTGCAGAGTCCTTACCTAGAAAGTATGAGGCACTGGTTTGATACTCAGCAGCACATAAAAATAAATAAAACTATTGTGTCCATCTGCAACAAAAAAATTTTTTAAATAAATAAATCCAAAGTCCATGATAGTCTATTTCCCCCCCAATAATCTTTGCTGTAGGAATTTGGCCAAATATAAATAAAAATTTTTATAATATAAATTGAAAAAGGCAAAGTTAATGAGGCAAAACATCTTTATTCCATTAGAATGGGCCCATTATTGGGAGGTTCTTCATTTTTACCTTCTATTGTGGTCTTTGCATCGTAGGCTGCAAGTACCTGTAATTAACTTATTGACCCATGAATTAACAATGATATCTGAAAGCCAAGGATATCTTGAATCATTGGAAAGTGAGTCATTTGGGAAAACATGTTTCAGATAATTCAGAAAATACTTTCTGAAGTACTAAACCCTTAAAATAATATCCATGGATATTGATGGATATTAAAAATTAAGAATTAGGGCTGGGGTTGTGGCTCAGTGGTAGAACACTTGACTAGCATGTGTGAGGCACTGGGTTTGATAAAGGTTATCAACAATTAAAAACAAAATCTTTAAAAAAGAATTAAGAATTGACAACTTGTTCTCTAAGTAGCCAAACTTTACCACACATCAAGTTTTATGTGATGATGATTCAGAACTATCATCATGAAGGTCATTGGCAGCACTCTATAGTACAGTGTGGAGGACTGTCTGTCCCTACTCCGAATGGCCCCAGGCCACTGTGCTTCCCAAATCCTCCTTTGTATAATTGTAAGTGAACCTTTGGAAAGGGAAAAAAGAGTCCCAAACTGGGCAACCTGCATCCTTAGAGGTTCGCAGGAGCCTTAGTGTGGTGTGCTTCAAAGGTTAGGTGCTAACTACAAGTCAAAGAGCCTCAGGTGATCTTTAAAAATCTCCTTCTTTCTGATGCTCTATAATAGCACACGCAAGCTTCTGGCGCATTGGCCACTTCTAAACCCTGAGACCAGAGACACCTTGACACCCTGTTTAGACCAATCAGAGGACAAACAACCAAAAAGAGAGCAAAGAGGTACCGGACAAAATTTTGTTTATAGACGTTCTGTTTATGACACGGAAATCATCGTTCAGCCCAAGGTTGACATAACCCGCCAATGTATATCTTCAATATATGCTCTCCATTGCTGTAAGTGGCCTTCATCATATAATTCACACCTAATAGTGAATTAAAGTGTACAAAGTGCTTTTTCCTTACATTCATCATATGATTGTTCAGTATCTACAACAACTGTCCCAAGCCTGTTGGGAGATGTCAGGAACGCAAAGGTAAATAGGGCCCTATTCCTCCCCATTTTCTTAATCTGATCATCGAAATGACTCTGAAAAGTTTCTGGGCAACAATTATTGTTCTTCCCCATTTTAAAGGATTGAGAATGAGGCTAAAGAAAGTTCTTACACTATCACATAAGAACTATTAAAGCCAGAACTTAACCTCCGGGTTTCTGCTTCTAATTCCCATCCCTCCCTGCAAGGTGTTCCAAATGATAACATATCAAAATCAAAATCAAATGGAAATATTAAAGCCCAGTTCCAAAGAATTTTGTAGGGACACAGTATTTTCAGTACTCATATTGAACACTCTATGTCTAAGTATAAAAAAAACTGGATACAGTGGTGTACACCTGTAATCCTAGTGGCACAGGACTGAGACAGAAGAATTGCGAGTTCAAAGCCAGCCTCGGCAACTGCAAGGCACTAAGTATCTCAACGAGCCTCTGTTTCTAAATAAAATACAAAATAGGGCTGGGGACATGGCTCAGTGGTCAAGTGCCCCTGACTTCAGTCCCTGGTACCCCACCCCACGAAACAAAACAAAACAAAAAAACTAAGAATGTATTAACTCCAGACAAAAAGTATAATTTATGGGATTATTACCAGTGTGTCTTAGGTGCTATTACTTTGGGAAAAATAGGGGTGTGGGTTTTCTCAAGACTGAATGCAACAAAGAAATCTAATGCCTTTGGGATCTCTTACACTGTTTGTTTGTTTATTTATTTATTTTGCGATGCTGGGGAACCCAGGGCCTCAAGCGTGCCCGGTAAGTATTCTACCTCTGAGTTCCATCCCAGCATCTTACACTATCACGTACTTTTATTCCTCTCAGCATTATCAACTTCCTTCTTTGTTGTGGATTGAGTTCTTCTACCTGGAGGCGTGCCCATAAAAAATGCCTTCTATCACTGAATGATTTTTCCTCGTTTCAATTAAAAACAAATTCTAAGGAAAGATTCTGATCCACCCACCTTGGGTCAGACGCCTTCTCATGAGCCAATCAGTTCTGTTGAGGTGAGTGAAATAACAGGAAAAGCACAGCAGCCACACAAATTTGGTGTGGAGCAAGAGTGGGCCTCGTGATCAAACTAAAAGTAGGTATCTACTCTGGGCACCCTAAACTTAATTCACATAATGTTTTACTTTGAACTTTTTTATTGGTGAATTATAATTACACATAATATCAGATTGTTTTTCCCCAAGAAATATCAATTCAATTTTTGGCAATGAAATATTTGCTGAACTCCATCACAGCATTGTTCTGTGTTTAAAGGAATCAGCCTGGACTGGGGATGTGGCTCAGCGGTAGAGCACCTGCCTGGCATGTGGGAGGCCCTGGGTTTAATCTCTGGCATCTCAAAAACAAGCCAATAAACAATAAAGGAGCCAGCCCACTACCAAAAGGTATAGACAGGAAAAAGCCACATAGAGTAGTTAAAGAATCCTCACTACCCTTAGTGGCAGCTAGTCCAGGAAATGAAGAAGGAAGGCAGAACTGGGAGGTGGCCCAGAGTAGTGACAGAAAACTAGCCAAGGACAGAGACATGGTGACTGCATAGAACTAAGTGTCTAGCAATAACCACACAAAACCACACAGATTTCCAGGGATGGCCATGCTCCTTTCAGAGAAGCTAGAGGGAAGAATTCAAAAACTCCCAGAGCTAGAAAACATGTTAGTCTTCTGCCTTACTTTCATTTGTCTTTAAATGAAAGTAAATAAATCCAGGGAAGAGAACTAAATCTTTCTGAGACTATTATAAAGGCTTAGTTATTTCATTGACAAAACTGGAGGAAATGTTGATACCAATATTGAAGGCATCAGGAGGCTTTTCTTCAGAGGGAAATTGGAATAAAGTTACAAAAAAATTGAATGGTGCATCCCCACCCTCATCCCCACCCCACAGGCTGACCCTTGTAAGGAGCAGGCATAAATATCTAAATGGATGATGAAGTTGAGACAGGTGATAAAAGGAGAGATGAGCTGGGAACAGCGGTGCAGGCCTGTAATCCCAGCAGTTCAGAAAGCTGAGGCAGGAGGATCTGGAGTTGAAAGCCAGCCTCAGCAAAAGTGAGGCACTAAGCAACTCAGTGAGACCTTGTGTCTAAATAAAATTCAAAATAGGGGTGGGGATGTAGCTCAGTGGTGGAGTACCCCTGAGTTCAATCTTTGGTACCCTCCCTCCCCAAAAAAGGTCATAACCAGAAAAGATGAAAAAGGAAAGATCAACGGGTTTTAAAAGTAGATTTTCAAACCCTTTGAAGGAGAACCCCTCTATTAGCTTATTTTCTCCTATTTATTGTGTACCTCAGCTAGCCAAGCCTGAGGATACTCTCATTTCCCTGATCCTGTTTTCAAATGTCTTTGATCAGAGAAGTGGCTTTCCCAACATTCATTCTATCCCCTAAGTAGCAGCTTGAGGGTTGGCAAAATGATCTCAATTCAAGTGATAGGTCTTTTAGTCAAAATGTTCTCTCATCTTCTTTATCAGTGTTGGTTCAAGAGTGAGTGCATAACCCAAAAAAGACAAGAGGAGAGGTTTGTTTCTTTCCGGAAAAGTTTTCCTTTCAAGAGCAATCCAGGAGAATTCATTCTGTTCCTGAATTGAAGGAGGAGGGTCTGATTGCTTTGGCAGCCGTTCTGCAACTATAAAGCAATTAGATTTAGGATGTCACCTCCGAGATGCAGAAGAGAGAAAAGGGAAGGAAAACATTCCATGATAATTAGTTGAAGTGCCAATAAAGTCTGATCTACGTTGGAGCTTCCTTTTACATTAACCATATCGGTTATCTACTATATAACAAGACTTCCCAAAACTTAGTGGCTTAAAATAGCACTTAACCATCATTTAGTTCATGAATCTGCAATATGGGCAGGGTTTGGTGGGGAAGGCTTGAATTTGTTCCACAAGTGGGGGCAGCTCAACTAGGACCTGGAGGGTCCACTCACAGAGCTGCACAGTTGGTGCTGGCTCCATCAGCTTTAAGGGTCATGGACTTCATTCCTTTTTACATGAGCCTCTTCCTGTGGATCTCTCCACAAACTGCTTGGGCTTCCTCAGAGCATGGTGGCTGGATTCCAAGAGCAAGCATCCAAAAAGAACCAAATGGAAACTGAATCTCCTTTTATGCCTTTTATAGAGCTTTAGGCTCTCCTACAGCATCATTTTCACTGTTCTTTGAGCAGTCACTATGGTTAGCTGGGATATAGTTTAGAAGACAAATATTCCAACTTTTGTTGAGGGGATTTCAAAAAATTGTGGACATGGGTTAAACCAACATACCAGCTAAAACACTGCCTTATTCTAATGACCATTTGAATTGGGTTTTCTGTTATTTGTGGATGAAAGTGTCCTTATTGACAGTTATTATCATTCAGCTGCGGGCAGAAGAATGTCCTAAATGAATAGCTCTCAATCATAAAGCCAACTGTAGCACAGTTGCTGGTAATTTGTTACTAGTAATTTAATATCAAGGTTTTGAAATGTGTTTACTTTTTCTTTTAAAATCAGAGCAGAATCAAATCTTTAATTGCATGCCATTCATCTTAATTCAAGTAGAACTTTTTTTAAAATTTTTAAACAACTTTATTGAAACAGTTCACATATCCTGCAATTCACCCATTTAAATTGTGCAATTCTGTATTTTTTTTTTTTTTGAGTATGCTCACAGAGTTGTGCAGCCACCACCTAATCAATTTTACAACCTTTTGGTACCCAAGAAAGAAACTCCATAATCATTTCCACTTACTCTCCCTGATTCCTCCTGGCCCCTACCCTAGGAAATTGCTTATCTACTTTCTGACTGTATTTGACTGGGACTTCCCCTCTCTCATTTCATCATAATTATACGTATTTTGATGTTAATCCCATGCCCATCTCCCCCATTCTCTCAAGCCTCATTTTTTCTATTTTCTATTCTTTTATGAGATCAGCTTTTCTACATTCCACACACTTGTGACATCATGAAGCATTTGTCCTTTTGTGCCTGGCTTATCTCACTTAACATAATGTTCTCCTATTGCAAATGACCAGATTTTATTCTTTGATAAGGCTGAATAGTATTCCACTGTGTAGCTATAACACATTTTCTTTATTCATTAATCCATGGATGGACATTTAGGTTGATTCTGTCTTGGCTATTATGAATGGTGCTCTAATAAACCTGGAGTGTAGATATCCCCTTGGATACACTTATTCCATTTCCTCTGGATATATATCAGTAGTGGGATTGCTGGATCATATGGTAGTTCTATTCTTAATATTTTGAGGAACCTCTACACTGTTTTTCACATTGGCTACAGTAATTTGCATCCACAGCACAATTCTGCTAGAATTCTCTGAGTGGAGGATAAAGGGATGGGACCAGAGTAAAGATGTCTGGTATGGTACCTAGGAACTTGACGTGGTTGACAACTGTTGGCCTGGATAACTCTTTTGGTAAGAGAGAAAGAATTCCTTTGATCAGGCTCAAATTCTATTCCTTCTCCAACTGTGCTCCACTTAAGGCACTGGGGGTGAAGATTTGTCATCAGACACTTGATATTCGCTTCCTAGCTCTGATTATCTTTGTTTCTGAACATGAGGGAAGGTCTTGCCCCCCAAAGCAAAAGAACTCTCTATTATGAGTCTTTTGTAATTGTGCACAGTGCCTTTGATACTTTGTTGAGCATTTCTATAATGACAGAAAGTGTGGTTCTCTGGATACCAAGAAAACAAGCAGAAGGCAATCGAAGAGCAGTAAGAAACTACTTAAAATCAAGTGGTAAAAAAGGTGCAGCAGCCTGGTAAAGAAAGGAGAGCAAAGAGGAGCTGAGCAGCTCCTGAATTTCGGGGTGCTTCCCTGTCTAGAAGGGGCAGCAGCAGGTTCCTCAATGACCAGCCAGGACAAATGTCTGATCCAGGCATGCCCAACCACAGACCAGCCAGCAACCTGGGCCCTGTGCATAGATAGCCTGGCTGGGAAATAGGGCCAAAGTCATTAGGATTCCTCTCCCAGGAATCTGGACAAGGAGCTTTTTCTTAGGTGGCCCTGAGCTCAAGGTCTATAGCTTTGAGGGATCAGAGACTTAGAGAAGCTTGTTGGGATGTGCAGGTATGCAAATAGAAGCAGTTTCCTTGAGATGAGGGGCTGAGGGGGTTTGGGCTCCTTCTGGTTTTGCCCTTTCTGAGACTCACTTGTTCAGATTCTTGATTATTTCCATTATTTCTTTGTCCAACTTAGGGATAGAACTAGAATACTATTCTGTCGTTTCCTTGAGCTAATTTGAGTGGGTCTCTGTTCCTTGTGACCATCAGAACTCTGTGTAGAGCAAGTCAAGAATCCACAGGGAGAGGGTAATTCAGATCTGGACTTGACAGTTTACTAAAGGAGGCTGTGGTTTGGTGATGGGGTTTTGAGCTTTAGAGTCACACACGGCCTTGAGTTCAAATTTTGCTTCTTTATCACTTCTTTGTGATCTTGGAAAAGTTACTTACCCATAAAGTCTAGATAATAATACTCATTCTTGCAGGGTGATTATAAGAATTAAAAGAAATGTGTGTGTGTGTGTGTGTGTGTGTGTGTGTGTGTGTGTATGTGTGTCATTAGCACTGTTTGACACATAGTAGGTTAATAGGGAATGGCAGACGTTATCATTCTGAAGCCAGCTAACATACACATTTGGTTGGGAGAAGGGAAATAATTTTCAACCCTGTTGCCAATAATGTGGAAGCATTTTATATTCCCCAAATTTTTGAGAACTGTGTGTGGGCGTGTTACATGTGTGTTTGTTTGGCAGGGGTGTCGTTTGGCTCCTCTTGCCCCCTTTGCTATCAAAGTTGTATTCACTATGTTCTCAGAAGAGTTCTTGTTATTAATCAGCCAGGCAGCATGAGATGAACAGGGGTGATGAGTTGCTCAGGCTGCCAAGCCAGTTCATGTTTTGCAGAAAATGCCAAATTGTTTCCTGAGGGGATTTTTTTTTCAGGCATGGAGGGGTATGCTTCACTGGCCCTCAAAGACCCTGTCCTGTCCCTCAAGGGCTGTCACCTCGCAGGGCCATATGATAGCTCTGTAAAAGCTGTTTTGTGGAGCTGCTGCGCAGTTGTGCTGGAAATATATTAGCCTTGTTTATTCCTTTGGGTAAATGTACCCACATCAAGAAGGAAATGGATTACAGACCTCCCACATTTCCTCAAAAAGTATCCCAGCCCCATCAGTTCCTGCCTAAGCTGGATGGGGGAGGAATCTAGGTGGGAGTGGTGGAGGAAGAAGGAATGTTTGGAAAAAGCAGGGTTAGAAAGAATTTTGAGAACCCTTCCCCCCCACTTCTCATTCATACAGAGACCAATGTGTGCTTGAAACCAACACATTAAAGGTGCTAGCATCTTAAACAACATGTCTTTGCTTCCTCTGTCAACCATGTTTATTCATGAATTCTCCTTATGGATTTGGGAAAGACTTAAAGTAAAAGGAAGAAAGATTTGGCACTCAAAACTGCCTGGGGATTTTGCTGGGTGTATGAGTTTTCCTAAAATTCTGCTGAAAGCAAAAATTACAAATGATGGGTTTCAAATTTTATTTTAGATAATGATTTTTAGAGGCATTTATAATGTTTAGAAGTAGCCTTCTGAAGAGTTTTAAAATTTTTCTCTCCTCTGCTGTGACAATATTTAGATTTTTACATCTAATTCAAAAGGCAGAAAATTATCAAGTAGAATTTTACTGAGAGCGAGAAGCTTAATCTCCTACTTTACTATTGGCCCAACTTGTGCCCCGTTGGGAATCCTGGGAACATTGGTCTGGGACTCTGGAGACACAGTGGGAGTAGAAGCACCTCTATCACCCCATCTCAGAAAATCTTGGTAGTCCCGAAATGCTATGGCATGAAAGAACAATCATCTATTATTTTTATGTCTGCCCACCAGCTGGGGATTAGCTGATCGAGGCTGGGTTTATCTTGTATAACTTCATTCCACAGGTTTCTCACTCTTCTTAGACCAGCTGGCCGACCCAGGCAAATCTTGTAGCATTGATAGAAGCACAAAAGGGAAAGAAGAAATGCAACAAGTTTTTTAAGGGCCAAATTCAGAACTTGAATGCTGTTATTTCCACCTCATTCTTTTGGCCAAAGCAAGTCACATGGTGGAACTTAAAATTAAGGAGTAGATAAATATATTCCACTCTTTTACTGGAGTGGAACCTCTAAATCAGAGCAAAGGATATGGATATAGTGTAGGGTAAAGTCCTGGGGCCAGTAGCATAATCTCCTACTGTAGAAGGATTATGACTAGGATTGTGCTTCCAGTGAGTGGAGCCACAGCCTGTTTCCATCTGTGATCAGACAGTCCCTTGTTTGATATCAATGAAGGCTATAATAACTTGATGCTATAAACCACTCATTATTCCCCCTAATCTTCCTGGTTTGGGTTCTGTTTGTTCCCAGGCAACCTTCTGATTGTCATTTAAGTTCCTAAATGAGAATGGTTGTTTCTGCAGGGCACAGTGCATTGGCCTTAAGATGCGGATTTCCAGTGCGATCACAATTCTCTCTCATTCTTTTAGTAGACAGCCACCCTATTGTCTACTTCTAGGGAACCTGATACTGCCTTCTTCAAAAGGAAGAGATTTACTTAGTTTGCTAAAGAAGTAAGTTGCTCAGCTTGAAAAGCTGAAAGTCAGTTCTACTCTGGTCAGCTCATGCTTGAGGCAGAGGGCAACTAGTTACCCTCCTGGGGAGACCTCAATCATGGTGCAATTTTTACCTACATTTCTGCAGTTTCTACACAGAATCCCAGCACTTTGTCTTTAATAGTGGCAAAGAAGCATGACGCAAGCTGTGTGATTTTCCAGTTGCCAAACATATGTACAGTGTTTCAGAGGGGTTCAATCAGGGGAGCACAGTATAACTGACGTGGGAATATTATCTTACAGATTTGGAAGAATCTGGTGATGTAAAGGTCTGGGAATGTCAGTGCAGAGAGGCACTGGAGAAAAGTCACCACTCAGCCTTCCTGATGCCCTGGTACAAGTGGACTCATAGGGTCAGAACTCATAATGAATCCAAGAGGTCAGGCCCATTTAATTGCTGGAGCAGTACCCCTAAGGGGAGAAGTGGAAAGTCTGTGGATGGCTGTCACCTCTCAGTAGGGCTCCACCAAACTCTGTAGGTCTTCTTCCAAGCTGTGGAGGCAGGCCTGGGTCCTCTGTGGTTCAACAGGGCCAGCCGTTGGAAAGAAGAGCTGGACACGGGGGTGGGGGTGGTGGGGGTGGGGGGGGGATCAAGGATGAGTCAGCGCCTGCCAGCATGTCTGTGTGTGCCTTCCACTGCGGGGTAGCGTAGCAGAATGGTCTCCAGAGCGAAATAGCTGTTTCACTTCTACCTTCCAAATCTTGCCTGAATTCCTTTCTTTGACAAATCTCACTTAGAAGCACATAGGAAAGCTGTTTGGAGAATGTAGCTCCAGCTTAAGCAGGCCTACTTAGAGTCCAGAGGAATGGACTTTGGACTGAGTCATTTCTCTCATTCCATACAGAGTTCCCAGGACCTGGGGATTCATATCTTCCTCTGCTCTGCTCAATAAGTTGGGGGGCTTTGTGCTGGAATTCTGAGACCATTTTGGGTTATTCCTCCATATGTTCTTGCCCTCTTCAGACCAGCTGCTCAGATCTGGATGAGTGGATCTCGTGGTTGGTGGAAAGCCCTCTTTTTTTCTGAACCTCTCCTCCTTCATAGCCTTCCTTTCATCTCACTGGTGCTGCTGCCTCACATCCTCAGTGCTGAATATTTTTTTTTATTAGGCCTCCAGTGAAACTGTCAATCATTTGATACTATGAAGTTTCATTTATTAGTGAGGTTTCCAGGAGGGGGATGGTAATGTTTGGGGGCAGGGTTTTATGGGAAGGCACTGAGAAAAAAAACATTTTTGATTAGGTCCCTTGGGGAGTGTCTATGACCATCCATTTTCCCATTGTTACCTTAGTTTAATAGGAACCAGGAACCCAGAAAAGAAGATGATGGGGGAAGGAAAGAAAGAAGAAACTTATTCCATCACAAATAGTCTACATGTCCTGTGGATCAATGTGCCAGGTTCTAAATAAGATATTCAGGACCATTCAGAGCCTACCTTCTCCCTCCTCTCTTCTCTTATGCCTCCATATATACTTGACTTTGAGTAACACCTGATGTCCTGAAGTCTTCAGGCAAATTCAGAAAATCTGAGAAGGACAGGTGAAGATGATGTAATGGTGACTCCATGCTTGCTTTCAAAGGATAGTGTCAGCATGGTGGCAACTGAGAAAAGAGACAAAATTTTTCTGTATGTTTTATGTAGTGCACATGTCATCATTAATGACAATTTTAATCAGAGTGTAAAGCTAGCTACTGGCAGGGGCGGGTGGGGGAATCCCATATATATGTGGTTTTCACAAGTTTATTTTCCACTCATGTAACAACCCAATCAAGGTTAGTCAGTCAAGGACATAGACTTCTCCCATCCTGTCATATCATCAGCTTTAGCAATGGCTGCCATGGTTCAGTTATGTCCCAAGGTTGTCAAGGACTGGGAAGAGAGAGAGAGTAGAATGAAGGTTCACATCTTCTTAATGGTCTGGATCCAGAAGTGAAACTCTGCCCAAATTCCACTGGTCAGTATTGGTCACCTGGCCTTAACTAGATGCAAGGAAAATGGGCAAAGCAACTTAGTTTTGTGCCCAGGAAGAGGAATTGACATTTAGTGAGCAACTGTGACACTGTTAGAATGTCACTTTCTCTCTGCAGCAAGGGTCTAAGACTGTACTTTTTTATAAGCACTGAAAAGTGTCTGCTGAACAAGTGAATGAGCAAATAAATGAATAACTATGTACAGTTGTTTACTGTTATGTTTTTCTAAGGCAGAAAATGGGAAGAAACAGATATTTGTTACCCTATTGTAGTCACATGAACATTTATATTTGTGTAATTATTTCACAAACATTCTAAGAACTCATAATTCCTTCAAGATATATTTTTATTATATTCCCTTGAAGATATTTTGAAGTCTTCCATGTGTCCAGTGCTATGCTTTATGCTCAGGAAATAGAGGTGCAAATCACAATTCCTGACCATTGGTAACTTAACTAGAATGAGCTTAGTGAGGAGAGGGAAAAAGAAATTAATAATCCCAATTATTATGTGGGTGCCATGATGGCAATAAGAATGGATTGTGGTGGGATGCAAAAAAAGGGCACCTGATTCAGTCAGAGATGGGCAATGTGGGGTTTCACCTCCCAGCAGAGGTGGCTCTTCAGGTAATTGAACATGAGTTTGCCAGTTGAGTCTCGTAAGAGAAAGGTAAAGGGAATCAAATATATAAAAACTTGATAATTTAGAAACTATATTTAGTTTAGGAGGTCAAAAATGGGAGTTGAGTCTAGAGAAATAGCCTGGGTTGAGTCATGAAGCACTTACAAACTGGATTAAGTGAAAGAATGAATATAGATTAGGAAATAGGTATTACACAATTTGTCCCTATTGAATGAAAGAACAATACACAGTAAAATCTAAACAAAAGCTGTTATCCATATCATCCAAAATTTGTTTTGTCTCCCTGAGAGCTACCTCAAATAATATGTGATTGGTAACATTAGGAAACAAAAACCTGCTCAATGTTGCAATGACAATTCTTTCATGGGAAAATATTAAACACAAGGGCACAGAGAAAGGTTCAATATCCTCCATTCATCTCAATGTATTCTTGCCTCTGAGAGTGGAACAGGAAAGAGGCCCATTTTAAGGAAAATAAGGGAAGTGATTTCACGGTTTTGCAATAGCTGTATCTGTCAAGAGAATGGATTCTTCTAAGAAAGTTGTTTTAGATGGACTCTGGAAACAAAAAACAAAAAACTAGGAAAAATTCCAGGAGCTCCTGCTCTTGGAACTTCTGCCTCAGTGAAGAGATTGTTAAAGTTGTTCAGTTAAAGAACCAAGTACTCAGTCAAGTTCAATCAGCAGTTACTGAGCATCCATTCACGTGTTTAGTCTTCATTCATTCAGCACATTGGAATGACACTTTTGTCCCCTGCATTATGTCAGGTGCTACAGGGGAATAAAAACTCGATATGGTCTTTTCTTTGAGAAGCTTCAACTAATACAAGAATCTAGAAGTTTCTGACCAAGGATGTGCTCTCCTTAAGGGTCAAATATCAGAGACAGGGAGAGGGAGAGAGAGAGAAAGAGAGAGAGGGGAGGGAGAGAGAAAAGGGGTGGGGGAGAGAATGAGAACCTAGCATAGAACTAACACAGAGAAGGCTCTCAGAAGCCTTGATGTCTGAAGATTCAAATCTTGGCCCTAAAGTTGGGCAACCACTAATTGGTTGTTTGACCTGCCAATTTTTTTTTTTTTAAAGAGTTGTAAAACGAAAATAAGACCAGTTACATCATAATTGCCAAGTTTAAATGAGATGACTCATGTGAAAGCTTTTTGTAAACAGTACGAAACTTTGCAAACATTGGTGGTCAATTATTGAAGGTGAAAGAACCAAACTTTTCAGACAGTGTTTATTAAAGTGTGTTTGTTGAAACACTAATACCCAGGGATAGTAATGGACATTTCTCAAGAAGAAAGTTCTGTGGTCAAATTAGAAAAATGTAGAATTAAGCAAAGTAAAACACCGTTCTTTGACCTGTAAGATGCTAGTGTGTATTGTGAACCTCAAGGAAAGCAACATACTCTTTCCCTGAATTTATGTGATCTTGGGAGTCTACCTCACCCCTTTTTCAGCATCTCTAGGGCCTTGAGATTGACAGAACTCACTATGGGAACAAAAATTATTAACTTTTACTTCAACAATCACCAACCTTTCAAAAGCGGAGCCATTTATGATCAAATAATCTAGAAATTCATTCAACAATTACCCAGGCACAGGGCTGAGATGCCCACCACGGAGGTCTACTAGAACAAGAGCCGCCAACCCCTTGCCAGGATTAGAGGAGATCCCACCATGTAATGGGAGGTGCAAGGTGCTCTTGTGGATACTTTTAACGTTTCTGCCAAGACACCCACTGGTGGCAAGGCAGTAGCGGATATAAAGTAACAAAAGTGAAGAAGCCCAGGCTGCTTCTCAAAAACTTTATAGATTTTTCGTAAAAATACTGTCAAGTGACAACACAAGACAATTTCTACGCTTCTTCAAGAAGAGTGGGGAAACGTCTCTGGCAAGAAAAGACTGCTCCTTCCTCCCCGCGACAAGTACACCAGGCCAGTGGTTTGCCCTCTGTACCCTTTCCAGCTCCTGTTTCCTTTCTGATCCTTCTACACACCCCAAGCTCTGCCTGCCTTGGATTTAAGATCTTTCCAGAGGGGACAACTAAAAGCCGCCAGGTGGAACGGCAGAGTGCAGGACGCTAGAGCAGCCCAGCTTAGGTAGGCTGTCGAGCGGCCCCACTCACTCGGCCCCTTTGGGCGCACCTCCGAGCTCACCTCCGAGGGGCGGGACGGACCTGGAAGGGGCGGGACGGACCGGGAGGGGCGGGGCGACCCAGGGAGGGGCGGGGCGACCCTGGGAGAGGCGGGGCGACCCTGGGAGGGCGGGGAAACCTGAGGGGAGCCCGGCAGCCCTCAGGGGCGAGGTGGGGCGCGTCTGCTGGGGGTCGGGGGACTGGGGCGCGGGGAGGCGGCGGCGGCCTGAGGGGCGGGGTTACGGGGCGCGGCCGCGAGAGGTGCTCGGGGTAGCAGTTCCCCGAGTGGCGCGGGCAGAGGCCGGCCGCCGGCAGCAGGTAAGTGGCGGGCGACGCGCGCGGAGTGCGCGGGGCCTGGCGGGAGTTAAGGCGCTGGCAGGTGCGCTCTGCGGGCCGGCCGCGCGGCCTCCACCCGACGGCACCGGGTCGCGGGGCTTGAGGGGGCGGCCTCACCCGCCGGGCCCCGGGACTCGAGGGGCCCCTGTTTGGGACGGCTCTTTGCCTCGGCCTTTGGCTTCTTCCTCTCGACGCTTATCTCTCCGAGGCCTGGGGGACGGCTGCGGCCGGCGGGGGGGCATCGCGGCCGGGACCCCCGGCCACAGGCCGCGACCCCAGCCCCAGGCGACGGCCGCGTCGCGCTGCGCTCGTTGGCCGGGGCGGGCTCCCTTCCCGGGCGGGTCTGGGAACTTCGAGAAACTGCGAAGGTGTCAGAATGTCACTTTCCCTTGGCGTTTGCAAGCCACTGTCCACGCAGCAAGGTTAAGGTGCGACTTCTGCCGCTTCCACCTTTTTCTTTTTTCCCTGCTGTGGTACGGGAAGACAGAATGGTGGCATTGTGGGGTGCTGCGCCCTGATACCATCTGCGTTTGGGCAAGCTGGTTGCCAAGCCAAACACCGATTCCTTTGAGTTTAAAATAAAGCATGTAAAAGGATTGCTTTTGTAGTTAAAATATTATTCCGATTTTCATTACAGGTATCAAGTGCTTTTTAAAAAAATTTTCTTGATTAATAATGTTAAAAAACAGCCTGTGTAAATACTGACCTTGTTTTCCAAACAAGGTTAACAGAACTCTGTTTATCACTTTAGTATTTTGATATATAACTGCATCTTGGTTAAAAATTACTTTTTCTGGAAAAAAATGTTAATATTGCTTACCTTTAAGAGCCGGGATTTGAGGCAAGTTTTTAAAATCTCTTCTTTATTTTGTAGCTTTTGCTAATGAATATGAGTTGCCTTCATAACTTAGGGGAAAAGACTCAAGAAAAAAATTCTTTTTTTTTTTAACCTTGCAAGAAAAAGTTTTAAAAGTATGTCTTGAATTTTATTTGCGTCACTTGAATTATAATTGTGCACACATGAATAAAACTAATAAATTGAGACAGTAATATACAATGAGAAAATGAGTTTAAGATTTGTGTAGGACATCTGGCAGTCCTGTCTAGTTGGCAGTTAGATTTATTGGCATCAGGTTTTTCTGCAGTCTGACTCAGAGTTGTAGACTTTGGAAGCAGTAGTGGATTTGTGGTAATTAATCCTGTAAAAGGGTGAAAAATCATTCAAATAAATACAGGATAAGAAGAGAGAAAGACCAAGGATGGAAAACACTAATGTTTAAGTGACAGTGACAACCAAGGAGGCTGACGGGCAATCTGAAGGGAGAAGGAATAGTAGTACCAGGTGAGGCCCTAGAAGCCAGGAGGAGAGAATTTTAATGAGAAGAAAAGCTTATTTGGGAGTCACACCAGTCAGAGCAGTCAGGAAGTTTGCCTGTTGATGTTAGTAGTTAGGAAGGGGCCACTAACCCTAGCAAACTTAGTGAAATGGTAAGGGTCAATATGAATGAATTTGAGATGTGAATAAAGGATAAAAAGATTGTGAGTGTAGATCCATATTTTGAGGAACAATGGAGAAATGACATCATGGTTTTAAGAGAGGTATTTATAGCCAAATTGGAAAGAATATAAAGGTCTTAAATATCTTTTATGTTAAAGTGAATCCTCTCGGCATTGCTTTTCATGGTTTAAGTAGCAAAACTGAGAACAAGTAGCTGAGCATGCTGAATAGTATCGTTCATAATAAAGTATTTCATCTCCCCCATCCAAATTTGAATACTATTTTAGTTGTGTGAATACTATTTTGTGTATTCAGTTCAGGTGTTGTTACTGTTGAAGTTCCAAGTATAAACTGTGTTGGACTATATTTTACCTGAATTACAGTGGTTTGATACTCCCAACTTGTACAAGTCATTTGATTCCTTCACAGTATACCTCAATGAATCTTCTGAAAATCTTACTTTTTGACTAAATCAGAATGGAGGCATACATTAGGGCTTTTGCTTCAATTGTTATGCAAGGGGAAATGCACTTAGATAAAAGCTTCTGTATGTTTCACTGAAAGTGATTTTAGTTGTTACGCTAGAATTCAGACACTTACTTTGAATATATTCCTTATAATATGAAAAGAATGGTTAAATTGGAAAAGTCTGACTACCAAGCATTAAAGAGGATGCAGAATAACTGGAATTCTCATGTTGTACTGGTGGGAGTGTAAATTGGTGCAATCATTTTGAAAATTCTTTGGCAGGATCTACTAAAACATGCATAAAATATTCTCCAACATATAGTCCCCCAAATTCTAGATGATGCTGTCACCAATATATACTTATATTACTCATTTAATTATATGTTTTTATTGTATATACGTACAATTTATTGTAGGTCAATTTAACCTCAATAAAGCTGTAAGAAAGAGTAAATAAAATAGTGAAAGAAATCACATCATTTAGGTATATTTACCTCCTTTAAATCTCATCTCAAGGTGATGAGATTATGAATGTTTAATTTTTAATTCAGAAAGTACTTAATATTTACAAAATACTACTCTTGGCACATTTATAGATTTAAAACAAATACCTTGTGCTTCTCTCATGCTTAAGAAATAATATATAACCAATATTTTTTTTAGTTGTAGCTAACTTTATTTTATTTATTTTTATGTGGTGATGAGGATCGAACCCAGTTCCTCGCAAATGCTAGGCAAGCACTCCTCCACTGAGCCACAACCTCAGCCCTATAACCAATATTTTTGAAGCTGCCCTATGCATTCCTCTCTGATTATATCTTTCTTTCCATTTTTCTTGCTTTTCTCTGTACTTTTGCCACATACATATGTATTCCTAAACAATGTGTTGTTTAGTTTTGCGTATTTGCAGTGCTATATAAATGAAATTACATTATTTCTATGACTTTTTATACAATATTATATGCATATGAAACAAATGAATTTCATGTTTAGACTTGGTTTCCATCCCCAGTATATTTCATTATATATTTGCAAATATTAAAAAGAAATCCTAAATACCAAGAATTTCAGATAAGGGATACTCAATCTGTATGTGTGTTTATGTATACAAGCAATATAAACACTGAGTACAGACTCAGTATGATAATTGCACAAGCCAAAAGACAAAAAATAAATGAAACCCTCGTACATTGCTGGTAGGAATGTAAAGTGGTATAGCTGCTTTGTACAAAACTTTGACAGTTCCTCAAAAACTTCACATAAAAAGAAAAAAGTTCACATATAGTCATAAGGTTACCCATATAATAATATACATATATATAAGTTCACATATAGTCATAATGTTACCCAGGAATTCCATTCCTGGTTTAATATATCTATAAGAATGGAAAACATACTTTATGCAAAAACTTGAATACAAAAAGTTCATAAGCAACCCAACTATCCATCAACTGATGATGGAAAAACAAAATGTGGTATATGTTTGTCCATACAGTGGAATATTATTCAACCATAAAAGAGAATGACATACTGATTCATGCTACAACATGGGATTAACCTTGAAAACTTGAAGATAAGTGAAGGAAGCAAGACAGAAAAAGATCATATTGTATGATATATATGAAATATCCGGAATAGGCAAATCAGAAATGAGGTAAAATAATGGTTGCCAGAGGCTGGAAGGAAAGTTACTACAACAGGTACAAAATTTCTTTTGGGGAGTGATGAGACCATTTTTCAATTAGATAATGATAATTCTTGAATTAGATAGTGATAATTGTACAACTGTGTGAAGTGGTATGTTGTTATAGTTTTGATTTGCATTTCCCTAATAGATATGTTGAGCCCCTTTTCATGTTTATTGGTCATTTGTCTGTTGCCTTTGGAGAAATGTCTGTTCAAATCGGTTGCCCATTTTAAATATGTGTGTGTGTGTGTGTGTGTGTGTGTGTGTATTAGTTATAGGTGGACACAATACCTTATTTATTTATTTTAACGTGGTGCTGAGGATCAAACCCAGTGCCTCACACGTGCTAGGCAAGTGCTCTACCACTGAGTCACAACTCCAGCCCTGTTAGCCCATTTTTAATGGGTTATTTGTCAAAGTATGAATTTAAATGATCTGGTAAGCGAATACTTATATTCTCCAGAGGAGTATACTTTAATTTTTGGCTTAGAAAAGTTACCAGGAAAGTTTCATGGTCAATGAAACCAAGTGCAAAAAGGAAATAAGCAACAATCAGCAGAAACAATTGATAATTAGAAATATACTACGAAAGTTTGAATTACCAGTCATAAATTATTAAAATAAGTATACTAAACCACTTTTAAGTAAAGTTTGTGTCTTACTTTAAGACACTGAGTTTGTGGTTTGTGGTATTTTCTTACAATATCAATATAAAAGCAATACAAAAAAATGATATTAATAAAAGATGGGAAAGAAAGTAATACAATAACCAGTCTATTAGAAGAAGAAGAAAAAAGGTCATAAACCCTCAGTCAGTCCAAAGGAAGACATGACAGGAAAGAAAAATAAACAGAGGACCATTAGGACAAGGAAAAAGCTCAAGATAAAAAAAACATAGGGCTAAACTCACATACGTCAATTACCTTAAATATTTGTAAATGGAATCAAGTACTCCAGATAAAAGATAAAGATTGTCCATCTGGGCTAAACTACCTCAGCTTAATGCTATTTTTAAGAGACATATCTAAAATATGTAAAGACTTTAAACTGAAAACAGTAAACATAAGGGAAAAGATATACCACATAAAACTATTCAAAAGAAAGCTGCATAGCTATATCACTATCAGACAAAATCAATTTTAGGCTAAGAGCATTTCTAAAGGTAAAAAAAAATTTACCATAATGTTAAAATCTCCAATAAGTTAAAACAGTTTTAAATTTATATGAGTGGACTAAATAAAAATAAAATGCAAAGATTGTTAGAATGGAAGTATAACAGTCCAACTATGTGTTGTTTATAAAAACAATTGGAATATAACACAAGTTGAAAAGAAAATGCTGGAAAGAACATAACATGCAAGTTAACTGAAAGAAATCTGTGATGGCTATAGTAGACAAAGCCAACTTTAAGGCTAGAAGTATTAGTAGAAACTTAGAGGAATATTATTTAATGAGCTTGTATGTACCTAATAAATTACTCTCAAAAATACATAAAACAATTCTGATAGAACTAAAGAAGAAATAAATATATTCATAGTCATAGTTGGAGTTTTCATTTTAACCACATCTGTTTTTTAGTACCTATAGAACAAATAGAAAAATAGAAATATGAAAGATTTTAACATGACTAACAATTTAATTGACATGCATAGAACACTGTGCCTCAAAATTGTAAATGTACGTGGGATATTTATCAAATTTGATCATATATTATGCCACAAAGCAAGTTTCAAAATTTTAAAATATTGAAGTCATATGAGAGTTCTCTGACTACAGTGGAATTCAGCTACATATTCAGAGAATCTGGGTAACTTTTCCTTTATCAAGGACTGGAAACTCCCTTCAAGGTAGTAAAGTGTAGGGCTTACAGTGTTTCCTGTTTCTTTGTTGTTTGTTGCCTAAGCCAGTGTTTTGAATATTGATGTTTCATACATTTTGTTTGTTTCTCAGGTGGTAGGTCCCAGTTGTTCTATTTTGTCTATGTACAAATAGTTTAAATCATTTTTCTTCGGTGTATTCCTGGGTGTATTTTTTAAAAATATTTTTTAGTTGTAAATGGATCTTTTATTTTATTTATTTATTTATATGCGGTGCTGATGATTGAACCCACGGCCTCACACATGCCAGAGTCGTGCTCTACCACTGAGCCATAACTCCAGCCCTGGGTGTACAATTTAATCAGATTTTTTTTATTCATATAAACTTATCTCCCTTTCTACATCTTTTCCCCATCTTTCCTACCACATTTTAGGTGATTCCAGGTCATCAACTCTGAGGATTTTTCCCTTAGAAGTACCAATCATTTTTAATCAGTCCTCCTATATTCATCTCATGATTAATGTTAAGTATTTGAGAATAGAAAGGAAGTTTGATGAGTATGTTAGTGTTTTTAAAGGAGGTGAAATATGTTTTCTTATCTATTAATTAGAGTTGATGAGTCCCAACTATATTCTCAATAGTAAGTTGAGGATTTTTTTAATGTTATTGTATTTTTATACCTTTATTTATTTTTATGTGGTGCTGGGGATCAAACCCAGTGCCTTGCTAGGCAAGTGCTCTACCACTGAACTACAACCTCAGTCCCTACTAGGCTTGAGTTCTAAAGAGAAAGTACAATGTTGTTTCTGAACAGTTTATATTTTAGCAGAATATAAATAGATAGAACAACAGCTAGATAGAACAACAGCTCATGAAATATCAAGAAAAATGTTAAACTCTTATTTTAAAGTACACTAGACATTTAGAAATGAGAAAGAAAATTAGATCTTAGTAGTTAAGGAATGGTTCTTCCAAAACATTGGGGCTAAACAGAGCTTTTGAAAATGTATACACTTAAAAATAAGTTACAAGATGTAATGAAAAAGATGTAACTTATAATAACTAAGTAAATTACACAGGCATTAAGACTTTGTATGAGGATAACTATAAAAACTCCCAAAGGTACAAAGATAGACGTGAGCAAATGTAAAGAGATAACTTTGTTCTGGGTAGGAAGGCAATATCCTTAGGATGTCAGTTTTTCTAAAATAATTTATTAGTTTGAAAGTATTATAATATTTTTCCTCTATAATAAATAATTCAGACATTTGCAAAGAAAGTGAAAAGCAGAAAGGGTGGCTAGCCTTTTAAGCCTTTAAAATGGAAATAATGTGATATTGGTACAACAATGGATAGACAAATTGAGGAGAATAGAAAATACAGAGACCAACCCAAGTGCATATGGAAATTTATTGTTATGATAAAGGGAACACCCTAATGTCAGTGGAGAAAATATGAGATTTTTAAATATGTGGTGTTTATGATACATAAAAAAATAGAAATGCAAAAGATTTTAACTAATTGGGAAAATTGGAATAACCAATTGGGAAAATATAGGTTTGGATCCATTTTTCATATTGTATGCCACAATGTCCATATAGAGAATAATAACATATTAAGTACTAGAATAAAACATAGGTAAATTACTTATTATCTATATATGGAGAAAAGTTTACTGTGATTCAATCCAGAAGCAAAAAGGAAAAACATAGGAGAATATGCTACATGTGTGTTTGTGTATGTGTTTCTTTGTAACTTTGTATATGTTTACATAAACTTTTTGAGGACCAGCATGACATTACAAGTAGAAAATTCCATATTATGAAAGTGTTTCATGCTCAGATTTACTTTTGGGTATATAAAATGTATATGAAATATAAATGAATTTCATATTTAGATTTGGTTTCCATTTCCAGTATATTTCCAAATATTATATATTTACAAATATTCCAAAATCTAATAGTCAGACAAACAAACCCCAAATCCTGAATTCCTAAATACTTACAGTACCAAGCGTTTCAGATGAGGAATATTCAATCTGTATGTGTGTGTATGTATACAACCAATGTACACACTGAATGCAAACTCAGTGTGTTTGTGTATAAGTATGTAGTGTGGTTGTATACATACCTTTGCATAGTAGAAAACACAATAAAGTAAAAACTGAAAATTTTTTTGCCACTTATATGGTGGATAGTGAGTTAATCTCTGAAATATATAAAGAACTTCCAAAACGAGAAGAAAAAGACCAAAAACTTTATAAAGATGAGTAAGACATATGAACTGAGAATTCATAGAAACAAATATAAACTAGCTTTATATGAAAAGATGCCCACACCACTTATAATAAGATAGATGCAAATTAAAACAACACAAAATGATCCCTTCCTTAACATATTAGCAGAAGTCCAGCATTTGGACAACATATTTTGTTGGTGACAGAAACAGGTGTTCTCATACATGGGGAATACAAAATGATTCAGTTTCATAGGGAAATGTAGCAATACAAGTAAAATTACACATATATACTCTTTGACCTGGTGTGTGTGTGTGTGTATAATATATATATACACATACATATGTATCTTACCTGGTGTGTGTGTGTGTGTGTGTGTGTGTGTACATACACACACGTATATATGATCTTACAGGTATATATTGAGAAATATGTGTGCCCAGAGATACTGAGGCGTTGTTTATTTTTAAAAAAATTTTTTTTAGTTGTTGGCAGACACAATATCTTTATTTTATTTATTGATTTATTTTTATGTGGTGCTGAGGATTGAACCCAGTGCCACACCCATGCTGGGCATGTACTCTACCACTGAGCTATAACCCCAGCCCCTGTGGCATTGTTTCTAATAGCAGAAGATGAGACAGTCCACATTTTTGTCTCAATTTCAACAAAGCAACTATTAAAGGATTGAAATCATAAAAGGATTTTTAAGATATACTTAATATATATGTGTGTTTAAGTTATACTTTTAATTCTAAGGATTCAAATAACATAAATTATATAGTTATTTGTTTATTGGCCCCAGTTATAGGAATTTTGAATTACAAAAAAATGAGTAGTTGCTACTGTTAAATTTTTGATATGTGATAATGCCATTATGGTTATATATATATATATATATATATATATATATATATATATGCTTATAATTATATATGGTGAAATATTTCTTGAAATATTTTTAAGAAATGTATATATTTAAAACAAGTACATACCTTTTAGAAATATTTGACGTTACAAATACTGTTTGTTTTAATGCTTGAAGTGATCCATCTTCAGCTGGTGAGAGCCTCTTGAAGTTAACCTCTGAATCCTTCTGCTACATTTCTTAGATTATTAATTAAGTACTTATGGATGAAATTATATGATTGGAATTTATTTCAAAATAACACAAAGGACATTACCAGGTAAGTTGGGAGGCAGAGATGAAATCAATATTTTCATGAGTTGGTAATTGTTTTGTTTGGGTGATTTGAGTTTTGTTATCCTGTATTTTTTGCATATGTTTAAAGTTTCTCACTAAAAAAACGTTTGGAGTAAGTAGGCATAAATTAAGAGAATGTATTTGAAACAAAGACCTTGAAACTAAGTTGGGAAATTGGATGGGAAGTCCTTATACAATTTTATGTTCCTATTACATATAAAACAGATTCCTTTTATTTGCACTATACTTTATTTATGGTGTGTGTGTGTGTGTGTGAGAGAGAGAGAGAGAGAGAGAGAGAGAGAGAGTTTAAGATATACTTTTAATTCTAAGGATTCAAATAACATAAATTATATAGTTATTTGTTTATTGGCCCCAGTTATAGGGATTTTGAATTACAAAAAAATGGATTTGGGGAAAGTGAATTTTTTTCATACTTTTTAATGACATAGTGCTATGTTTTCTTTCAAATTTTTCTTGAACATAGTTTTAGGCATATCATATATAAGAGAAAATTGAGAATGGAATTTTTCTTTGTCAGATTTTAATATAGACATTGTTCATTTAATAATTTTTAAGCATACCATTTTAATAATTTTAAAGACTCCTAGATTATATAAAATTATATATGGGAACAAAAAAAATCTATCATCCTTGTAAATATTTTTACTTTGAAGCCCTCATTATGTCTTATAAAAATAGATATTATGATTTATTTAATGATATCTAATGGCATTAAGCATAATAATTTTAACTTGCTTTCTATTCTACCACCAGGTTCATATTAAAATTGGAAGTTTCTATCTTTTGAGGGACATTGGAAATTGAATGTAATGGCAGCAGAATTTATAAAGAGTTGCTGTAGAGGATGTTTCCATGGTGAAACAGAAAAGCACAAGTGTGAGTTTTATTTTGTTTTGATTTCAGTAAACATTTATTTAGTGCCTTATTTATGGCATTGTGGGGTATGAGACAAATTGGGAGTGTTTCCTAACTTTGTGGGGGAAGCAAAATGAGAAGGCACAGTAGGAAGTATTCCAGAACCCCAGGTATCCTGAAACTTACTGGGGAGAGAGGTGGATTCAACCTAGGAGATAATAACCTGGACATCACCATAAAGAAGATGACATTTGCCACAGAAGCCAGAACAGCATTTTACAAGCTAAGCAGAAATGAGAGGAAGTAAGAGAATGGGACAGTTGAACACTGATGGATGGATGGAATGATGTAGGCAAAGGCAGGGAAAGAAGGTGTTTGGGGGACAACATGCTCTGATAAATGTTTCAGTATAAATAAAGAAAATTTCTAATTTATGAATAGTACATTTAAAATGTTTTATATGAATGAATGATCCATGAGTGAAATACCCATAACTTTATCATGACCCACATTTATCAAGGACTGCTGGAGATTTCCCTTTCAAATGCATGGTTTCCTTATCTCTTCAGGGTTCTGATTGGGACTTTATTTTTCTCTGATTCTTTCTGATATTTTTTAGTCTAGGGCAAAGCTTCCTAGTACCCTAGTATATTTGAGTATGAAGGTGTATTAGTCTATCTTCTGGTGCCAATAACACTTGGTACTATAGGCTGGGGAAGTTTTAACAAAAAGAGATTTATTTTGGCTCATGGTTCTGGAAGACCAACGTCAAGGGGCTACATCTGGTGATGGCCTTCTTGCTGGCAGAATTGAAGATAGTGCAGGGTCTCACATAGCAAGAGACAGGAATTGAACATGTGTATCCTGATCTCTTTCCCTTGTATTTTATTTTATTTTTTGGTGAAGGTGCCAGGGATTGAACTTAGGGATGCTTTACCACTGAGCCATATCCCCAGCCCTATTTTGTATTTTATTTAGAGACAGGGTCTCACTGAGTTGCTCAGTGCCTCACTTTTGCAGAGACTGGCTTTGAACTTCAGATCCTCCTGCCTCAGCCTCTCAAGCTGCTGGGATTATAGATATGCACCACTGCACCCAACTCCCTTTCCCTTTTAAAAGCCATCAACATTCAGTTATGAGGATTCTACTTGACTGACCTTATCTAATCCTTATTACCTCCCAAAGGCCCCAGTTCTAAACACATAGTTGGATTAAGTTTCCACACTCTTAATATATCACATTGGGGATTAAACTTCAACACGTAAATCCTTGGGAGATATATTTAAACAATATCCAATACATAATAGAGGGCTTCTTTTTTACATGAAAACATTACATAAGTTCCTACACTAGAGTGTTGTACTTTCATTTATTCTGCAAATAATACAAAATATAAAGATGAGCTCTAGAGTTGCTTACTTGCTTACCTGCCTATCTTAGTCTTGGAGTTTAGGAATCAGAGAATGGATAAAATGGGTCATACAAGCTAGGACCAGGAGAGTTGCTATAATGATATATCTAGAGTCAGCATGCGTTTTATGTATTTTGGTAGAGATGTTTGTAGACTTGGATACCTTTGGCTTCTCAATATTGCTTTATATATTTGAAACTCATGTTAACCAGTAGCATTGACAACAAAATTTCTTTGTTGAAGAATAAAGAGTCTACAAAATGGGAGAAAATCTTTGCAAGCTACTGCTCTGACAGAGGATTAATATCTAGAATATATACAGAACTGAGAAACTGAACACTAAAAAACACAACACAATCAAAATACAGGCAAATGAACTGAGCAGATACTTTTCAAAAGAAGTGTGAATGGCCAGTAATATGAAAAAATGTTCATCATCTTTAGCAAATCAAATACAAATCAAAACTACATTAAGGTTCTCTTTCACCCTAGTCAGAATGGTTGTCATCAAGAATACAAAAAGCAATAAATTGCAGGTGAGGAGGTGGGAAATGAACCCTTATACACTGTTGGTGGGAATGTAAATTAGTACAGCTACTATGAAAATCAGTATGGAGAGGTTCCTCAAGAAATTAAAAATAAAACAAATATATGATATAGCTAAACCATTCCTGGGTATAAATCCAAAGGAATTAGGTCAGCATACAGTAGATTTACCTGCATACCCATGTTTATCATGGCACAATTCAAAATAGCCAAATCATGGAATCAGCCTAGGTCCTTATATATACACAATGGAATATTATTCAGCTATAAATAAGAATGAAATCATATCATTTGCAGGAAAATGGGTGGAACTGTAGGTCATAAAGTTAAATGAAAAAAGTCAGACAGGTGTCATATTTTTCTAATGTGGAATCTAGGGTTAGGGAAAGACATGAAACTAACCAGAAAGAGGAAGGGGATGGGATAGGGAGAGGGGAGGTAATAAGAGGGTAATGGGGATGTGGGGGAGGGAGTGAATATGATCAAAGTATGCTATTTTTTCTTTTTATTTGTTGCAAATAGTTACACATGACAGTAGAAAGCATTTTGACACATCATACATAAATGGAGTATAACTTATTCTTCTACACCAGTTGTATAGTCATACATGCACATAGGGTCATAATGTCCAATTCATTCTATCTTTCCTACTCTGATACCTGCTCCCCTCCCTTCACTCTCTTCTAATTGAAAGTACCTCTTTTCTTGTCTAGCTGTCCCCACCCTACTCCATACCTGCCCCTCTTATTGTAAATTAGCATCTATATGTCAGAGGAAATATTCCACCTTTGATTCTTTGGGGTAGGCTTATTTCACTTAGCATGATATTCTCCAGCTCCCTCCACTTACCTGCAAAGCTCATAATTTCATTCTTATTTAAGGCTGAATAATATTCCATTCTGTACATATACCACATTTTCTTTATCCATTCATCCATTTTAAGGCATCTAGGTTGGTTCCATAATTTAACTATTGTGAATTGAGCTGCTATAAACATTGATGTGACTGCATCACTGTAGTATGCTGAATTTGAATCCTTTGGGTATAGACCAAGGAGTGGGATAACTGGGTCAAAGGTGGTTCCATTCCAGGTTTTCTGAGGAATCTCCATACTGCTTTCCTTAGTGGCTACACCAATTTGCAGTCCCACTAGCAATGTATGAATGTACCTTTTCCCCTACATCCTCACCAAAATTTATTGTTGCTTGTATTCTTGAAAATTGTCATTCTGACTAGAGTGAGATGAAATCTTAGAGTAGATTTGATTTGCATTTCTCTAATTGCTGCAGATGATGAACATTTTTTTCATATGTTTGTTGATCAATTGCATTTATTCTTCTGTAAAATATTCAGTTCCTTATCACATTTATTGATTGGGTTATTCGGGATTTTTTTGGTGTTAGGTTTTTTGAGTTCTTTATATATCCTGGAGATTAATTCTCTATTTGAGGTGCATGTGGTAAAGATTTTCTCCCATTCTATAGGCTCTCCCTTCACATTATTGATTGTTTCCTTTGCTGTGAAGAAGCTTTTTGGTTTGAATCCATCTCATTTATTGATTCTTGGTTTTAAAGTATGTTATTTGCATGTATAAATATGCCACAATGAAACCCATTTTTATTTTTTATTTATTTAATTTTTTAATTAATTTTTTAAAAAATAAATGACAGCAGAATGCATTACAATTCATATTACACATATAGAGCATAATTTTTTATACCTTTGATTATATATAAAGTATGTTCACATCAATTTATGTCTTCATATGTGTATTTTGGATAATGATGCCCATTACATTCTACCATCATTGCTAACCCACTGCCCCTTCCCTTCCCCTCCCATGAAACCCATTTTTAAATGACTAGATTTTCACTTGGAAGAGTTATGAAATCAACTACAAAATAAACTTATTTTTCATCAATGAACTTTATTAGGAATGAATCTTTAAAAACTACTTTTAACCATTATGATGTGATAATGGACTTTAGCAATAGTGTATTAATTACTCTTCGGTCAAAATTAACATAGATTCTGGAAGTACTTATAGGACCCAAGAGTAGTTTATGTGTCAGAAATTTCTAGGCTTAGATTATTATATGTAATATGATTCATATTTGTGACTTTTTTTACCTTTCTTTTTTCTTTTATATGCAGTTTCTGTGGAAAGAGACAGTAAAGCAGCAGTCTCAAATAGTCAGACTACCACTATCTGTATACCTCCATTGACTTCTGTTTCTGTAAAGCCTCAGGTTGGCTGTACTGAGGATTATTTGCTTTCCAAATTACCCTCTCATGGCAAAGAAGTACCATTTGTGGTGCCTAAGTTCAAGTTATCTTATATTCAGCCCAGGGCACAAGGAACTCCTTCTCATCTGGAAGAACTTGAAGGTAAATAATAAAATAGCAGGATTTAAAACTTAACATACAGCATTTTAAATACTGTCATTGATGTTATTTTACTCTTTTATCTTTAATACATAATTTATATTAAAATTATATATTTTGTTTTTATGTGTTTTGCTCTTTCTGTATAACTGAATGTATAGTGTTTTTGAAGGGTCCCAGTATGAAATCTGATCACATGTAATGCATTTGTGTATAGATTTGGTGTTTTAAAACAAGAATAATATACACCTCAGCAATCCTTCACATATCTAGAAAGAAAAAATAAAGGAATTATTCTGTATTTGATCAGTAAACATAAAAACAAGTAGTTTCTCATCTACCACTTTCTAAAAATTGGTACAATGAGAAATAAGGAAACAGCCAGGTAGTCCTTTTTCCTTCCCTTGTTTCTTCACCAGTCTGTCTCCCAGACTAAATAGCTACCTGCATAAGATAGATTCATTGGCTGATATTTGGCTTATGTTGTAGAGGCCAGGAACTAATGAAGATAGGATGAAACAATATTAACTTTTAAAAATAATTTGTATTATTCCACTGAAGCTCCACCAGTGACTTTTCCCCCTCAAATTTTTATTAGAAAAATTTTAAACTTATAGAAAAGTTGGAAGAACTTAACAGTTTTTGTGTGTTTACCACATAAATTCTCATATTAGTATTTTCAGAACTTGTTATTATCACATGTCTATTCACCTACCTGGTCTTCTACACATTATTAATCCCCCCTGCTTTTTTTTTTTTTTTTTTTTTTTTGGTGAGGGATGGGTAATGCATTTTAGAGTAAATTGAAGACATCAATATGCTTCCCTCTAAATACTCAAAAGTTTAGTTATCTGTTTACAGTTTCTTCTTTTGACATAAACCATATAGACTGTGAGCTGCCCAAGTGTATATGTGCTGAATTTTATGTATGTTTTTTGAATATTGAAGAGTATATACAATAGTATATTCCAAATTCCTGTCACTATTTTTTTTCTGCCCTATCCTCTTTCCATCTTCTGAGATTCCAATTACACACATTTTGAGCTTTTGATAATGTTCTATGGCTCTCTGAGACTGTTCATTTTTTTCTCATCATATTTTTTTCCTTTCTCTTCTTTAGATTGGGTAATGGTGTTCTCTTTTCAAGTTCACAGTCTTTTACTTCTGTAATCGCCATTCTGCTGTTCAGCCTATCTAGTGAATGTTTTATTTGAGGTGTGCATTTTCAATTCTAGAATTTATATTTGGTTCTTTTTCTTATTTTTTTATGTGTCTTCCACAATTTTCTATTTTTATATTACTTCAAGCCTAATTTATGTCTTTAAGCTTTAAAATCTTTGCTAATTTTAACATTTAGGTCATCAAAATTTGGATTCTGTGACTTGCCTTTTTTCTTGAGAATAAGTTAACATTTTCCAGTTTCTTTGTATTGTATATGGAATAATTTTGAATTATATTCTGGACATTGAATGTTATGTTGTAGATAATCTAGATTTAGTTACATTAATTTGAGAAATTCTCTTTCCCTCCTCTCCCACCCCCTTTTTTCCTTCCTTTGTCCCTCCCTTCCATCAGATAAATAACTCGGTTGAATGTAGAGTGCAAATTCTGTCTTGGCAGCAACCTTGTATGGTGATTCATGGATCAGTCAGATATTTGAGCAGACTTCCTTTATAAAATTTGGAACTCTGTCCTTTCCAGGATTCCCACCTTTCTTTCCAGCAGCTCTGGTTGCCTGGAATTCTGCTTTCTGCTTTTTCTGTGCATTTGCTGTTGGAGTTTTACATAATCCCGTGTGGTGTCACTTTTGGCCTATACTCAGGCTTAAAGTTATCAAAACAGATAACTCACTTTAGGCCCTTACCTTTTTTTTCAAGAGTCAACTGGTGTCCAGAATCTGCACTACTGTTCTTTATTCTTCAGTGCCTTTAGGGATTTTGTTTTGTCTAGAAAATTTGTTGTTATCTATAGGAGAGTTGGGTCTGGTAGGAGTAGTTTTTGGTTTTTTGTTTTTGGAAAGAAGGAAAGATGAACCCAGTGCATATCTAGTATCTCTCAAAAATAGTTTTTCTACTATCATGCATAACTAAAAGAACTAATTAAAAAAAAAGTTCTGGCTCACAGGATACCCTGCTCAATAGATCTTATTGCTTTATTTCATACTTGTTAACAACATTAGGATCAGACTATGCAGGTGATCTCATAATCATTTATTCACATTATACATGGTGAACATGTTTTCTTATTCAGTGTTTTTATTTATTTATTTTTGGTACCAGGGATGGACTCAGAAGAGCTTTGTCACTGAGCCACATCCCCAACCCTTTTTGATAATTTATTTAGAGACACGGTTTTGCTGAATTACTCAGGACCTCACTAAATTACTAAGGCTGACTTTGAACTCACAATCCTCCTACTTCAACCTCTGGAGATGCTGGGATTATAGGCATGCACCTCCATGCCTGATTTATCCATTGCTTTTTAATGACTCCATAGTATTTCATCATATGGGTATACCATGATTGTTTAATAAATTCTGTATTCTGAGACACACAAGATATTTTATGTACTATTTTTATAATCAGGAAAAAAGTAAGAAATAGCGACCTAGAAATATGTTATGGCTTTTCTTTGTTTTTCTCACTGCACTCAAATTGCATTTTGAGTTGAATGAGTGTAAAATTAACTCTTAAATTGTAGGTTCATTGAGGATGTAGTAAAACTATCTAATTTTTATATATTGAAGAGAAAATTACTCTTTAAATTTTTTTTAATTGTAGATGAACACAATTATTTTAATTATTTATTTTTATGTGGTGTGAGGATTGAACCCAGTGCCTCATGTATCCTAGGCAAGTGCTGTACCACTGAGCCACAACCACAGCCCAGAAAATTGCTTTATTTACTTAGATTCAAGAAGTATTCTTGGAACCTAAGTCTTATGTGTGTAGGTGAGCATTTGTGCATGTGCAAGTGATGGCCTGAGATGGAGAACAAAGTTTTGAGAAGGTAGACCCCTATCAATAGCAACTAAAATTATAATTCAAGTATATTTGAAGTTTTTACTTGTTAATAGGTGTCTGATTTATAGCTGTACCTTACTGCCTTCATAAAACAATTACTATTAACATTGGGCTGTTCTTGTTTTTTCACATATCTACCTACCTAGCAATTAAGAATATGCATTTTAAATTTAAAGAATTTTAAATAGGCTTTTGAGAAGGGTGAGCAATCATATAACTTTACATTTGGTTTTATACTTTAGTAAATTGAGAGAAATTCTACACTATCTCAGGGAAAAATTGAATTTCTCTAATGAGAAAAATGAAATGAGAGTATTGTATTCTTTTAAGTGTAGCTTATTAAGCTAGTAAATCATCTTGGTGCTACTACTGTAGGATTTCTTTTATTTGAAGGATTTCTTTCTAATGATCAAGCTACTCTGATTACTATAAAGATTTGTAATATTGTTTGTGTGCTAAATGATCTCAGTGTCCGTTTATAAGGTATATAGGTAATGAATCTGACATCACAACTCATTAGGCTTCTCTCCCATGTGCTAGATATACTTGGTTGTAACAGATATTTGAACCAGGATGAGGTTAAAATCCTACCTCATATTCTGTATTTTATTTTTCTCTTCCTAACTCTATGCAAAATCACTTATTTTATATTTAGCTAAATTCAGAAAATACCACTTTCTGTGTATTTCATTTTAAGTGGGACAAAAAGAATTAAAAGATGACAGTAAATTAAACCTTTGAAAAACTTTATGTCTATATTTTATTCCTAAAATGATTATTAACCTTAAGGAATTTTTAAATTGTGAGATATCATACACACATAGGCTAATGCACAAAATAGAAACACATAGTATAGTAAGTTATTACAAAGCAAAACATCTGCAGTCAGCACATAGGTAAATAGAGTATCACTAGCCATCCAAAAGCCTCCCTGTCCCCTTCCTGACAGTCACCCAGGGTATCAGAGTTTACATTTTTATGAACACATATTAATCATACAAATTAATGGGTTTTGCTGTGACATTTTCATGCACGCCTAGAGAAGCCTAATGAACTAGTGCAAGGATTACATTCACCCTCTGATGTGTCCTCTCTCACCCTGCCCCTTCTCCCTACTCCCTCAGGCTCTCTTCCCAGCTTCTCATAGTTAACTGATCATCTTTTTATAATTTAATATTATGTTTTGAGTTTCCACATGTAAACATGTAATATTTGCCTTCTGGTCTGACTTATTTTTCTTCAAGTGACAAGATTTCATTCTTTTTATGCCTTAATAACTACTTCACTGTGTATATGTACCACATTTTCTTTATCCATTTGTCTGTTGATGGTCCATAGACTGATTCCATATATTGGCTGTTGTGAATAGTGCCTCAGTAAACATGGGTATGCAGGTGTCTTTTGTATGCTGACTTCATTTCCTTCAGATATATACCTAGAAGTTGGATAGTTGGATTATCTGGTGATTTTATTTTTAGTTTTTACACAATCATTATAATTTTCTAGTTTTTCTTCTTAACAATTAAACACATATTCCTTAAATAGTGGTTTAATTTTTTTCTGTGTTCTGACCTTTATTTAAACAAAATGATATTAGTATATACTCTTTTGTTTATGTTTTTCATTCAACATTATGAGATTCTTTCACGTTGTTAGTTTTAATTTGTTTTCATATCTGTATGTAAATATACATTACAATTTATTCTAAATAGCATAATATATGGTATTTTTTGTATAGAATATTAGAAGGTATTTTTATGTAGCAGGTATATACTACTTTTTATCTGTTTTACTGTTATTTACATTTGAGGTTCTTTTTCAATTTTTGGCTAGTAGAGATAATGATACAAATTTTCTTGTACATGTCTCTTGGTGTACACATATAGAAATATCTGTTGTATATATGTCTACAATGACATTATTAGGTCATTGAGTATAAATATCTTCAGCTTTAGTAGTAACTGCCAAACTGTTATTCACAGTGATTGGATCAATTTACATTCACACCAGCAAAATACAGTTGTTTACATTGCTTCTTGTCAGTGTTTGCTGTTGGTATCATTTTTAGTTTCAGATATACTGTTGTGTGGTAATATTTCAATGATGTTTAAACTCATATTTCTTTCATTATTAATGAGGTTGTTGACCTCTTCTGATGTTGCCTGTTTAAGTCATAAGCCAATTTATATTGAGGTCTGTCTATCCTTTTTGTACTGATTTATAGGAGTTCCTCATATGTTCTGGATATAAGCTCTTGCCAGTTATGTCGTCTCCCACTCCGTGGGTTACGTTTGTATTCTCTTAGTCTTTTGACAAATGGAAATTTTGACTTTTAGTATAGCTGAATACATTTATGGTTAATATGTTCCATTTAAGTAATATTTCCCTGTCCTAAGTTTGTGAAAAAATTACAAATTAACAAGTACAGAAGCTTTACTTGCTTGCCCTTGGCACTTAATTTAGATCTACAAGCCCCAGAGAATTAATTTTTGTCAATATGCCACAGTCTGGCTGGGCACAAAATCACGAGCCACTCACAGCTTTGTAGATTCAAACAGCAATTCTTTATTCCCGAACTCACACCGGCCCTCTCCAAACACGTTCTGGGGAAATCCATGTTCTTTTCCCAAATCCACCTCCTCTGCCCCCCAAATACTCTCTGAATCCCGGGAGAACTCAAGGGGAACTCAGGCAGCAGGATACGCCCTATTCCCAGCAGGAATAATCTTAAACCTGGAACCGCCCTAAACCTGGATTGTCCTAAACTGGGAACGCCCTAAATCCAAGGAGAGCCTAAAACCCTGATCCGCCCTAAACCCAGATCCGCCCTGGTCCTTGAGCAAGGTCACCTTACATGCAATGTCACTGCAAAATGTCTAAGGCAAGTTCATTTTACCCCATTTAAGCAACATGGGGTACACTGCCAAGGAAATTGTCATACCTACTTGGCTAATGGCTCTCAGCATCTCCCCCCTTCTGATTAATTAAACAACAAGCAATGTGGCTTAAGGACCATGCCTGGTAGGTTGTCCAATTCAACATATGGTTCTTACCCGTCATTGGAAAACTGACCTTTAGGCGTCAGCCTCCTGTCTTAGGTTGATACCACTGCAATTGGATCATACCCGTCACTGACTACCGGTCCAGCATATAGCCATTGGCCCCCAAATTTTAGACCATCACTAGCAGAAGGGAGGAGGATACAGAAATGCCACGACACCAAGCCAATTGACGGTTCCTTTGGAAAAATTGCATCACTGGTGACACCATCAGCAAAGATATGCCAGCACTACCACAATTAACATGGGGTGCGCTGGCAAGGAAATAAAAATTGCATCACTGGTGACACCATCAGCAAAAATATTCCAGCACTACCACAATTCGCTGCACCAAACGATAGTTACATAGTCCAGGCAAGTTCTGCAAGCAGTTCAAAGTGGAGGAATCTATCAATATGTCCGTTTCCTCCCAAAGTCCGTTTCCTCCCAAAGTAAGTTGACTCCTTGATTGAGCATTACTTGTTGAGTTATATCCATTGATGCATCAGTTTATACAGTTTACTGTGATAGCTATCATAGAAGCTGTAGTTTGGTTTTATCTTTGTCTTCACCGGCACTGGGATGAAGATAGGAATTCTGGCAATGATGCTAAAGAGACATTATCCTGAAAAGAATTATTAAATATAATGAAAAGGAAAGGTGAAAGTAAACAAACAGATCAGTTAACCTCCTTTAAAAACAATCCTTAACAGCTATTTACCTGATTTAAATTAAGACATTTAAATCACATGAATAGAAAAAAAAATAATTCAGATCCATTTTTTCATGAGCGCTCCTCATATATGATATATGGACATATGCACACTCAGACATACAACACAAAACACAAATGTGCACACAAACGTACAACACATAAGACAATAATAAAGGCCTTGTAGCTTTACCTAAGTGAAATCTCCATTGCAATGTTTAAAAACTCCAGTCAAAAAATAAAACTGATCAGAAAAACATTAACCTAGGTTTGTATGAGCTCAAAAATAAAAATAGAACCTTATGATGTGGAAAAATGCAATAATAAAATAGATATTGAAAAAAGCACCCTGGTTAATCACTGTTGCAGATGTAAGAATAGCCAAGCTGGAGCTCTGGATATCAGCTGTTATGAATTTGAGTCAAATCATCTTCTTTTTGATCTGTAGAAATTGCTTTAGTTAGTCTCTCTGGAATCCAAATCGGTTGCTGTTCTCCCTGTGGAAAAACACAAACAGAACCCCGACTCCAGACAGTCACTGGGTCAGGACCTTTCCATTGTCCTGTTAGAATATCTTTCCAAAGTACTTTAGGCTTATGTACATTTTTTGGATACATATGCCTTTCCGCAGCACTAAGTCCTGATGAATCCAAATTTAAAAAGTTTAGAGTAAAAAGGGTTATTTTAAGTTTATCTTTGGGGGATATATACCCCTTTCCAATTCCCTCTTTTTGCTTTAATAAATACATTTTAATTGTATCTTGAATGTCTGTATCTAATAGTTATCTTAGCTTTTTGTATTTTTTTTATCTGAAATACCTTTACTTGACATTTTTAACCATTTTCTAATTCTTGTCTTCCTACATCTTTTTTTATCTTCCTACATCTTTTCTATCCTTTTTTCTTTTTAACTTTTTATACTTCTGTCTTTAAAGTTTTTCACTTCAAATTTTTAATCTTTATCTAAATATCTTTTATCCTATTATCTTCCCATTTTCATGTTTTTTTTTTTTTTTTAGTAATGCTTGTAAGATTAACTAGGCTTTGAATGACGCAATCTTTCCTCCTCCGTCATGAAGGCATCTTAACCACCTTCAATTAACCTTTTAAAGCCTTCCAATTTTCACGTATACTGTACTTTTAAATGTACTTTTTCACCACCTACAGCTTCACTCTTTTAAACGAGGCTTAGATTCTGTTTAAATCGCTTAATATTAGTTTACATGGCTGCCCTTCAACTAAAGGCTCTTTTTTACTCCATTAAGAAGCTTTTTTCAATCTGCCATGTACAAATACCTTTTTTCTTCTTTCTTCCTTTCTCAAGCTTTTAAAGTAAGTCTAGTTTCCTCAAAATCTTTTTAAATGGCATTTTACAACTTTTTACTTTACCACATAGAGATTATCTCATCTAGAAACATTTCTTTTTCTTTTAACCTTCCATATTAAAATATATTTCCACATTTTCAATCTTTAAATATCTCTTTTCTATCCATTAACCCTTTTTATAAATTCATATTCTGAAACAACTCATAAAATTTCTGATTTAGACTAATTACTCCACTTTAATAAGATGAAATACTTCCATGTTTTTTTATGGTACTATAATACTATAATTGAAACCCAACTGAAACTTCTTATACTCTTTTGTTTTTTTATGGTACTATAATACTATAATTGAAACCCAACTGAAACTTCTTATACTCTTTGTATATAAATTACACATGATAGAATCTTAACTCTTAGTAACCTTGTTTTAGCAAAGACACAGACCAAAGGAATATTAAACTTTTTTCTATTTCCCAATTTATGAAAACACACATAATGTTTAAATATATTACCTTATGGAACTTAATAAGTAAAGAGTACTTGATTTCATATTTAGTGGTTGATATTTTAACACTTTAGCTTTGTAAATTAATCAGATGTCTGTAAAAACCAAGATCTTAGACAAATGTAGTAAACAAAACTAGCCATCTCTTTCTTGTTGAAGAAAAATCCTTCTACAGGATACCATGATGGTCCCATTGATATACTTAATACCTCGTCTTTAAAAAGCCATGGGCTACATTTTTGTATTGTATCAACATATGCCTTAACTGTTCTTGGTCTTACTGGGGTGCCTCCTTCCTCTAACAATTTCTCTTCCTCGGGGGCGAACAACTTCAAACCTTGAGTCAACTATTTTCCCGAGTTTGCCTGAGAAATTTCTAGGGATAGGCAGCTTGAAACAAAAACACATAAATCAAAAGAAGAACACATTGTTTTTTTAAATGGTCACCCATTCTCTCACCTTCCCTCAGGGGTGAGCAATTTCACTTACCCCCAAGCTTCAGGCGGTCCGCGTACGAGCCACCAAATGCCGCAGTCTGGCTGGGCACAAAATCACGAGCCACTCACAGCTTTGTAGATTCAAACAGCAATTCTTTATTCCCGAACTCACACTGACCCTCTCCAGACACGTTCTGGGGAAATCCACGTTCTTTTCCCAAATCCACCTCCTCTGCCTCCCAAATACTCTCTGAATCCCGGGAGAACTCAAGGGGAACTCAGGCAGCAGGATACGCCCTATTCCCAGCAGGAATAATCTTAAACCTGGAACCGCCCTAAACCCAGATTGTCCTAAACCGGGAATGCCCTAAATCCAAGGAGAGCCTAAAACCCTGATCCACCCTAAACCCGGATCCGCCCTGGTCCTTGAACAAGGTCACCTTACATGCAGTGTCACTGCAAAATGTCTAAGGCAAGTTCATTTTACCCCATTTAAGCAACATGGGGTACGCTGGCAAGGAAATTGTCATACCTACTTGGCTAATGGCTCTCAGCATCAATATATTTGGTTGAAAGAAGGCTTATAATTTTTTCCATATCAATATTGAATTGTCGTAATACTTTAGAGAAAAGATCATCCTTTCCCCACTGCTGTGCAGGATTACCTCAGTTATAAACCAAGTGTATACAAAAAATGATTATCTCTTTCAGGACCTTTTATTCTATTTCACTGATCTATTTTTCTGTCATTGTGTCAATATTATATTCTTTTTTTAATATTTATTTTTTAGTTGTAGTTGGACACAGTACTTTTATTTTATTTATTTATTTTTAGGTAGAGCTAAGGATTGAACCCAGGGCCTTGCATGTGCTAGGCGAGCGCTTTACTCCTGAACAACAACCCCAGCCCCCAATATTCTATTATTACAACCCTATAGAGAAAATCTTTTTTTTCTTAAAGATTATCTTTTTTGCTTATTTGTAGTCCTACTGTTCCCATATAAATATTTTTATTCATCTTCTTGTTATTTGATTTCTAACGTAATTGCATTGTGGTAAGAAAACATACTTTATGTGAGTTCAGTCCTTTCAAATTTAAGAGCTGTAAGTTTATCTCAGCATGTAGTCAAGTTTTATAAATATTCTGTATATTCTTGAAGATGGTGTATCTCCAAATTTTTTTTTCCATTTCAAAGATGTTCTGTATGTTAGTAGAAAAATAAAAAGAAACTCAGATCACAAAATACAGAATTTTCTATAGGTCAAAGAGAAAATGCCAGAAATTTGCTAAATTGT
The DNA here is from genome assembly GCF_048772815.1 of Callospermophilus lateralis. Lineage (NCBI taxonomy): Eukaryota > Metazoa > Chordata > Mammalia > Rodentia > Sciuridae > Callospermophilus > Callospermophilus lateralis. Next base: position 14,203,261 of record NC_135307.1, read on the forward strand.
CTTAAGAGCAAGATTCCTGACTATTCCCTTGCACAATAGTTCATGTAGTTAGAACTTCATAAATGTGTGCTCATTTCTTTAAAGATAGCAAAGGCATATAATTTAGTATTACTTGAAATATAACATTTTTTCCCTTTGCCTTGAGTGTACCATCTGTTGGACCAAGGAGACAATGTTGTAAAACATTAGAAATGCTTTTTTTCAGGATCTGCCAGGGCATCTTTTGGAGATCGAAAGGTGGAACTTTCCAGTTCGGCCCAGCATGGGCCCAGCTATGATGTGTACAACCCTTTCTATATGTATCAGCACTTTTCACCTGATTTGAGTCGGCGTTTTCCTCCTCATTCAGAAGCAACAAGACTGTATGGATCAGGTATGAAAAGTCTTTTTGTGCTTTTTTTCTGTGTATCTCCTTAGCAAATTTAGCAATCAAATTAAATCTGAGACCTGGATGATATGATTCTTACTATTAAAAATAATTTTTAAATAAGAGAAAAGCAGGCTTCACAGGTGTTATGATAAACAGCATGATTTCTCTCTAGCGTTATAACTAATTTAAAAATTGAAAGATTGATGTATTGTGTCTATTGGTAGTTACAAATTTTATTTAATTTTTCCTTTTTGAAAGTTATTTTTAGATCATTTTTATTAATTTATGTACCATCTATCCAAACTCTACAACAGATATTTACAAGTTTTTTCTTTTATGTTCTAGTAAGAATGATGAGGTTAAAAATGTATGATGTAATTAGAAATATAAACAAAGAGAATAGAAATACTTAAATAACTATAAAATTTTTATAGTTTCATATTTGAAACTATTCCAATTATAGACTACCATGTGTGTTTCTAATTCACAAATCTCCACTGTTTTGTAGGATGATGATATATCTAGTTCTCTGTGCCACTAGATTCAGGGTGGGGTACTGAAAAAAAGGAAGAAATATTTACTGAAGGGACTGTTCCCAACCGTACTAGAATATAGCATAGGGTTGGTTTACTGAGTTCTTTTCTTCAAGGCCCTTTCAGGTTACGAAGGACACTAAAAAGACAGGAGCACATAAGATTCAGAATTAATTTTTTTAAAAATGTGATAAGTGCTCATTAAATAGTTGAAGTACATATAACACAAAGTACTTACATCCTATCCTCTTAGATAGTCTTCTCAGATTGAGGATTGGGAAACGTGAACAAAAATCCATTTTGATATGGATATGAAAATGTGTTGTTTGATTTCTATTTCAAACAAAAGTAAAATAATGAAAAATAAATGTTTTAGATCTCATCAGAAGGCTTTATTTCTTATATATATCTGCACATAATTTTCACGAAGTATTTCTATAGAGATTTAGTTTATAATAATTAAGTAGAATTCCAGTGTTTCATTTTCCTTGTTATAAAAATAAGTACTTCTTTCTTTTCCCTGTGTAGTTTGTGACCTAAGGACCAGCAAACTTCCTGGTTCCCCTGGACTAAGCAAATCTATGTTTGATCTTACAAGTTCATCTCAGAGATTCATCCAGGTAAAGTAGTTATATAAATTTTTTTATATGTGATAATTATTTCAAATTAAAAATTAAGAAATGCATAAATCAACATTAGAAATAACATGCTTTTTGTGGATATAGCTATTCTGATATTTGGACAATAAATACATTTCCCATATGCATTACTTTAAGAAGTTCCCAGTTGACTAATGAAAGACAGTATTTTTCTTTTGTTCTTTTTTGTGTGAATTTTCTCTCAGTTGGTATGCACTTAAGGAATCTTGAGGCAGTTGGAATTTTAAATAGTATAATTAAAATACTTATCAACTTTCCTTATTGAAAGTTTTTAATAAAAATTAACATTCCTATAAAGGTGGAGAACTTTATTCACTTATATTAATACAGTATCCTATTTTTGAGTTTCTTTGTTTTTGTATTTTGTGGTACTAAGGATTAAACCTAGGGTCTTATGCATGCTAGGCAGTCACACTACCACTGAGCTATATCTTTGGCCTTTTTTAAAATTTTATTTTGAGGCAGGTTCTTGCTAGATTGTCCAGATCAGCTTCAAACTTGCAATTCTCCTGATAGTCGGAATTATGAGCATGTATGGCTAAAGCCAGGGAGAATTTTTTTGATATTTTCAAAAAAGTTTTCATTTTTAATACAAATAAACTATGACTATTTAAAATTAGAAGATAGAGATAAGCAAAGTAGCATGACAAATTATCTGTATTTCTGTAAGTGAAAGTAAAATCTGTGCAAATGTTTTTATATACACTTGTGGTCTAGAGTGTGTGTGTGTGTGTGTGTGTGTGTGTGTGTGTGAGTGTATACATATATACACACATACATACTTATGGCTTATACAATGGAAATGTATTCTAAATCATCCTTAATAATTCTCAGTCAAGTTAATTTCTTGCAGAATTAATTCTTTATAGCAAAAATTCTTGACCATGCATCAGAATTATTTGGAGAGCTTGTTAAAATACAGATTGCTATCCCTTGCTGCCCAGAATTTTTGATTCAGCAGCCCTATGGTGGAGCCTGAGTTTTTATTTCTACTAGAGAGACCATGGTTTAATATACTGTTTTACAGGTTTTTAGGTAACTGGGCATTTCCAAACATATTCTAATTGTCACTAATGTTTCTGTATGGAATTTAAGAAGTAATCTCTTTTTTCTTTATTATAAAACCAAACCAAAACCAGCAGAGACATTATAGTATATTTTTTCGTAAGAAGTTTAAAATTTTCTTGATAACACACAGAGAAAACTTATTTTTCTCTTTAACTGTCTAAAAGTGGGAAATTCTGACCAGTAACATTGTCAAAATGATTAGCATGCAGTTTGATGGGGCAGGTATTGGGGCATAAGTATCAGAATCCTTACAGTTTGATATGCAAATTCTGACTAAAAAATTTTATTTGTAGAGACATGATTCGTTGTCTAGTGTACCCAGTAGTACATCTTCAAGAAAAAATTCTCAGGGGAGTAACAGAAGCCTGGGTAAGGAATATAATATTACATTTTTATACTCATTAGTAATTTGAAAGTGAACATGATCAGTTAAAAAAATTCTACATGATTATATCTATGTTGACAGTATTATCTGTATATGGATACTCAGATCAGATGGTTATTTTTCAGTGTTCAGGCATGAATGAATCAGTTTTTAAAAAATGAAGCTATTAAACATCTTTGTACATTTGTTTTAAAGTAGATGAATGAAGAAAGTTCCAGAAGCACACCGTACTAAAGTCATATAAACATTATTTGAGATAGTTTGTTAAAGCTTTAACTTAAATTCTCCACACTGCAATTTGGTTAAAATTTTATACCTTGTAGTTAATATGGTTTATTTCACCTCTTGTACTTTAATAAAACATAGAAGTATGATTTTTGCCTTACTAAATTGGAAACTTTAAAAAATAATTGTGGGCATTTTTCATTTGTGCTCATAAAGTTGAATTTAAAAGATTACATGAAATTTTGAAACATCTTTGTCTTTTGATTACAATTCAGATACAATTACTCTCTCAGGAGATGAAAGAGATTTTGGCAGATTGAATGTGAAATTGTTTTATAATTCTTCAGTAGAGCAGATCTGGATCACAGTTTTACAGGTAAATTATATAGTTAATACCAACTTTCATTTCAAAATTAAATATTTAGACACTTATCTGTTGTTGCCCTCTTCTGGGGAAAGAGGTAATAGTTAGTCTTTGGAATTTGGGGTTCTATAGTGTTTTTCAGGAAGTAGTATTTGATAAAGCATTTAAGAAGCAGGTATGGTGATGCATACCTATAACTCAGTGACTTTGAGAGGATGAAGCAGGAGGATCAAAAATTTGAGGTCTGTCCCAAAATAAAAAACAAAAAGGGTTGGGGATGAAGCTCAGTGGTAGAGTGCCCAGGGTTCAATTTCCAGTACGCCCCCCCCCAAAAAAAGCATTTAAGAAAATAAAAATGTGTGTGATAAGTATATGTATTTTTTATGACTTTATTTATTTATGTGGTGCTAAGGGTCCAACCCAGTGCCTCATGTGTTAGACAAGCACTCTACCACTGAGCCACAACCCCAGCCCTATTTGTATGTTTTCAACTGCAAGAAGAAAATTGGTATGCTATCTATATTTAATATCAAAATTATTTTAATGTGAATGAAACATGAAGTCTCAGTATATACTGAAGTTTATTTAAAAATCTTGAAAATCATTATCCAAAGCCATTAACTCAACAAATACATCAAATATTTGTATTGTCAGAGTCCTTTGTAAAATTCCAACTATACTTTTAATTTTTTAGTGCAGAGATTTAAGTTGGCCTTCTAGTTATGGTGATACTCCCACTATTTCTGTAAAGGGAATACTAACGTTGCCCAAACCAGTGCATTTCAAGTCATCAGCAAAGGAAGCTTCTAATGTAAGTGACTGTTTATGTTTGAATTTCCTTTCTGTTTTTCTAATATTTATCACTTTTATCCATGTAAAGAATAAGGAAGTGTTTTACTTTTGGGAAACTAAAAATTATGTGTCTTTGCTTTTTAAAGATAATTTTTAGTCTCAAAATGTTTTGATATTTTATTGTCTAATATTAAGATTCATTTAAAAAGAAAATTTTGATCACTAAAATATATAGATTAACAGTATATAAAATATATATTTAAAAGGAAAATAAATGTGTACATTTTCATCTTTTCTTTTCTCTAACTGGGCTTTGAAAAATAATTGCACAATTGCAATTAATCACTTTTAAATACTTCCAGTTACTATAAATGGAGTAGTTTATGTTCCTGGCTTTTATAAATTCTTATTTCACATTAATTTAAATACATGCTCATTATTATTTTTTGACATAGAAAACTTAGGGTTTTATATGCAAATAAAAAAGAACATACCATTTAAAAATAAGAATTCAAATGACTAATAAGCAAAACATTACTGTTGCTATCAACCAAAGAAATACAGATTTAAATTATATATTGATCTTTCTTTTTTTCTTATTAAAATAAGGAAATATTTTACAAGTATGCTAAAACATACAATTTTCTAGAAATGATTTTGACAGTACACATCAAAACCTTATATATTTCTAGTAATTCTACCTGGAATCTACTCCTTGGAAGTAATCTGAAATCCAAACAAAACTGTTTATAAAATAATTTTGGTGGTTTTTTTCATAGTGAAAAGTTAAAAATAATCTCAGGGCGTCATAGAGGAATGATCGAAAGACCTGATGGTATACCCATTTAATTAATTTCTTTAGGCTGCTGTAAAAAAAAAGTGCCACAAACTGGATGGCTTTACAACAATAGAAACTTGGGACTAAGGATAGAGCTCAGTGATGGAGTGCTTGTATAGCATGTGTAAGGATCTGGGTTCAACCCTTAGCATGGGTGGGAAGGGGGGAATAGAAGTCCAAAATCAAGGTGTCAGCAATGTTGGTTCCTTTTCTGAGAGGGAATCTGCTCTACTCTTCCTCCCAGATTCTGCTATGGCCAACAATACTTGGCTTTCCTTATTTCTTGGCTTTGTCTCCATCTTCATATGGTGTTCTCTATTTCTGTGTTTTCACATGGCCACGTACTTACAAAGATCTCACTCATACTGGATTGGGGTCTACCCTACGCCTATATTACCTTATTTTAAGTTTATGAATCATATCTGCAATGAGACGTTTGCAAATGATATCACATTCTGAGGTACTGGGAGTTAGAATTTCAACATCTTTTTTTGGGGTACAATACAAATCAACCCAGAACACTATGTGATAGAATACCAGGCATCTGTGAAAAATTATGGATAGAAGAGTTTTTAAGGACAGTGGAAAATGTCCTAAATTATTGAAAAAGGCAGTGATCAAAAATTGGTGTGTGTATGTATGTCACGATCTCACTTTATGAAAATATGCATCATAGAAAGTCTAGATGGAAATAAATCTTAACTCTGGCTATAATTCTATCACTCAAGGAAGAATACTTTCTGAATTAAACAATTTTACTTTTTAAAAATAAACTAAATTAACTTTTCTGAGGGAAAAATGTTTGCATATTGGAACCTACCTACATAGGATCTTTCATTTTTAACATTTATTTCTATACAGAAGATTTTGGGAAGATCCCTATTGTGGCAAAATGTGGAAACTATGAAGTAAATCTGTACTCTTGCTTAATTTGTAAACTTATTTAACATTTTATGTGCAATGTATTGTCAGTATGGTCCTGTGGCTTGAAAGTCTTAAAAAGTTCAGTAGTGGGAAAATTCTAGAAACATGATTCTGTGCAGATGTAAGTGATTATAGTATGGGTGAAAATTTGGCCAAAATTTTTTTAGTGCAGATTATCAAAAATATTTATGTTAGTTGCCCAGATATCTTGCCTTTTCAAAAGGATACACTAAAGATGGAAAGAAGGAAGTGTATAGAAAAGAACAGTCTAGTGTTTAGTCTCCTTTAAGAGATAATTCAAATATGTCCATGTGATAATTCAAGATTCTGGGCACTGAACATGCTTACATGTGAGGTTCTTGAACTACTCTAACTGTTGAAGAATTGTGGAAATAGTAGGAAAGATGTCCTAGATCCAAAGATTAAAAAACAGTTTAATTTCTTTTTTCTTTTTGGTGCTGGGATCGAACCCAGGGCCTTGTGCATTCAAAGCAAGCACCTTACCAACTGAGCTATATCCCCAGCCCCTACAATTTAATTTTTAAAAAAGGGAAAAAGCTATATTTTGGTGAGCTCAATGTTAATATTGACCTGAGTTCCTAGGTAATTAAAAAGATGATTTGTGAAGTTGAGGAAGGTAATATCCAGAGTAAACTCTGGAAAAACAAGTTATGGCTCTTCTCATTTTCATTTACATTAAAAAAATTTTTAAATTATGTTGTTATATTATGTCATATATGAATATGTAACAATAAATCCCATCAGTATGTACAAATATAATGCAACAATAAAGTAGGAAAAATATTTTTACTATTGTAAAAAAATTAAATGTAGTTTTTCTAGATATAAAGGTAAAATATCATTTTGTAATAGTATATCAAACTTTTTTCAACCCTTTATATATTTTATTGTTTTTTAAGGTTATTGAATTTTTGGAAACTTTTGTATTTGCTATTAAACTACAAAATCTACAAACTGTAAGACTTGTATTCAAGATTCAAACCCAAACTCCCAGGAAGAAAACCATTGGAGAATGTTCTATGTCGCTTAGAACTCTCAGCACACAGGAAATGGATTACTCTTTGGATATAATACCACCTTCAAAATTTTCTGTAAGTGATAATACTATGCAGGGTTAAAAGTATTTTGTACTTTTAGAATGGCTTAATGGATAGTGTTTTGTTTGTGGAGGATAACTTGAATACTTTATTAATTATGGAATCAGGAAAAGTCTCAAGAAGTAATATCATTTCAAAAATTGATGAAAGGTCAACATAATGGTTTCTCTGTTTTAAAATAACATTGGGTTACCTTCTCCTAGCACATTATTTATTAATGTTTCATCAGATATAGTAACCCTGAAACATGAATAACTTTAATACATTCAAAAAAGTTTTTCTAGTAGCTGATGACTTGGGAAAAACAACAAAGAATCATAAAGTCAAAAGTTCAAACTCAATCTGAGATTGCCCTTAAATAGATTAGGGAAGTTGTTTTAATCCTGGGTAAACTGTATATCTGTTCATAACTTGGTTAGAATGGAAGTTGAGTTTTGATTTTTTAGAATGGAACCCAGGACCTCATGCATGATGAGCACCTACTGTACCACTGAGCTACATTCCCAGCCCAGATTTTTTTTTTTTTTTAAGCTTGCTTACCTATAGTGCTTGATTGATTTCTGAGACCTGATGTTTACTTCTCTCAACTGGCCAGCTGAACATTGTCTTTATTTAAGAGATTTCTAATAATTTAATTATGTAGTTTCTGTGTCAGGATAGAGATCAGTCCTGAGTTTTATAAGGTCAAATCTATATGTGATTTTCAACTTATTTAGGATTTATATTTTCCTACTTCTAAAAATACTTAAGATTATTTGAAGTGCTTTTTAATCCTTTCTGTACATTATAATTACCTGGCAAATTTAAATCAATAAAATTTCTTGGGGGTTGGAATAGAAGCATTTGTAGTTTTCAAAAGTTCCCCAAGTGATTCTAATGTGTAGCCTTGCAAATCACCAAATTATAGGGGAAATTAGAAATTAAAACATAAGAAACAAAGGTTACTGTAATTAATCAGAAGAATTGAAATTTCTGATATCTTTTTCTCTGTTAATTTTAATCCCCAATGTTTTCTTTATGGCATTTATTACGTCATATCATTATTTAAGTTACTTAATTTTAAATAAAACAAAACAAGTCTCAAGTTTCTGTTTTCTTCATATTTTACTGTGCTGTTAACTAAGATCCTACCATATTGTTGCTACTGTATATTTGTATGTAGGCAGGTATGAAAAAATAAATGATGAACGAAAGCATACCAAATGAGATTATTGTCCATTTCTGTTAAAACGTAACAGCTGTGACAGGAGTTTGTCACTGGCAGAGTTGACAATAGCTTAGTAGACAGTAATCTGCAACCAGCTTTTACAGAAGATACAAAAACACTAATCAAATGGGTTATTCATACATTAAAACTCTAAAGACAGAATATATCAGAAGATAAGTCAGTGAAGATATTTTCTGGGAAACTGAGATATACCTGGAGAATTTGAATGAATGATTATGACTGGATTTCTATTAAATTATATTTCATATGTTAGAAGTCTTATAAACACTTGTGTTTCTACTGGATGTCACGTGCTAGGTATATAAAGATTCTTGTCTTGAAATAAGAGCATTTGGGTTATTATGGGTTATAATATTAATAATAATATTATTATTATTATATGACCAATGAATTTATGTTACTAAATACTGATGTTTCATATTATTGGCTAAGATAAGAATAATATTGTGCTTTGTTTTATGTTCTGAAGAGGAAAATAGATATTGTGATTATGCCGTTGAAAGAACCAGACTTGTCTACCCACTATCCACATTGATAGCTGTTGCACCACGAATAGCATTGCTTTGTATAAAGCTAATGTTTTTTTCAGGAGAGTTCCTGACCTTGGCCAATACTAATGTATTTACTTGACCTCAAATTTTGGTGTTGAATAAGATAGAAGAGACAAAGTTTGCCTGAAGAAGTAGTTGACCTTTATAGAGATTTACCTTATGGCTGACTCGTTGCTAAGTAATCTACTGTTCATACTGCTCTTCTGAGCCTGTGCACTCCTTTTCCTATGTGGAGATCAGTGAAGCCATTTGCACAGCCAGTAAATAGTCAAGGAATCCAGATTTGATTCCAGAGCTAACTCTCTGAACTCTTCCATGTATGTCCCCTTTGAAGACATTTTCAAACATCATCAGTTTATGATTCTTCCTGATTATGGTTGGCATCTCATTTTTTTAATGGTTCCGGGAAGGCTAATAAATTTTTCTTTAAAAATTGGTTCATTATTCAGGAGCAAATATCATACCTTCTACAGTTTTATGCTTATTAAATATAGTCAGTACACACCAACTAATTGACTTGTATTTTAATTTTTGGTTATTATGAGATTGAAAATTATTTTGAATATTTTCTCATGATCTGAATTAATGTCCTGGAATATAAATTGAATTTGTGAGATAACTTTGGCAAGTAGGAAATAGCAAACCCATTGCCAAATGCTACTGTTTATGAGAATTAACTGTACAATTGTGGAACAATAAGAGAAGTTTTGCCACCTTTAGCTGTTTTAATAAGTGTTATTTAATTATGGGTGCAAAACCATAATGAAAAAAGAATTAATGAAAAAAGTTTAATTATGGTTATCTTTGTGTTTTGTAAACAATAAATTATTATAGTTTTTAATGTATTAATTTAAATGCCAAGGGCAGAAACAACTTTTTTTTAATCAACAAAGACTTTATTTTATATATGGCTATTCAGTTAGTTATGCAAAAAGAGTTGTTAATCAGTTCTCACTTAAACATGAAAAGCAATAAATTCGCTTATTTAAAAAGTCAGCATTGTTGCCAGAATGAACAGTTTTATTCTCATTTTAGAGTTTTTTGAGAGGAAATTAACCTTAACTCAAGTTTCTACTTTTTAAACAATTCACTTTTTACTCTCTATTTCTTGATTTCTCATGGCATCACAGTTACAAAACACAGCATCATGTTTTAAGAAAAGACCCAAGCTTGAGGTGATGTCATGTATGTAGAAAGGTTTTTTTGTTCCCCCTGCCTCAATGAGTGATTAAGGAATACTGGACAATTACCAAATATGTAAACCTTTTTGTAAAGTATCATTCAACTGTTCTGTAGCTGTACTGGAATCACTTCTAGTAAGTCTGTAAATGTCATATTCTTATTCCCATTCTTGTTCTTTTCAATACATGAACAGTGATCTTTTTGTGTCTGGACAACTTCATGTTTCTCTTTTACTTTTCACTCCAAGTACCTTGGAATCCAGATGAGTAGGATTTGTGTTGTATTTCACAGATAAATCACCAGCTTTCTTTTCCTGTTGGTAAGCAGTACTGACGAGCATATTTTAATCCACCTCCCCACCTGTTGTTTTCATCTTAAAGTTTGCCTCAGTTTTTTTTTTTTTTTTAAAACCCTTTTCCTTATTATATACGGCCTTATCACTGACTAGCTTCCTTCTTGCCAGCTTCCTTTGGCTTGTTTTCATTCAGGATAGATATGCAACTCTGGATCCATAAATCTGTTTATTACAGCAATCCTTTGTCTTCTGATTTTTATAGCATCTACTCTGAATTCTAAATATAGGGAAAATAATAGCTCTTTCCTATAACTTTATCATATTTACTATGTTCTCAATAACTCAATTGATTACATTTAATTATTTTAAAAGTGCATTCCTTCCTGTTGGTTTATTTCATTGACGGTTTTTCTGTTAATATTGCCTAGGAATTTAATTTGTTTTTAAGTTGAATTGTCTTTTAGTATTACTGATATTGAAATCCAGTATGTAGGTATACAGACTTTCAGAATTGATGCAAATGAATGCCTTATATTTACAGAATCTATGACATTTATCTTCATATCTTTCTCTTATAACTTATGGCTTTGAGTGTCAATAGAAAGCAAAGCTTTCAAAAACTAACTATTTTTGAAATACTTCCAAACTTTATCATTAAATACTGAATGATACTTTTTTATATACAGGTTTGCCATGCAGAACTTGAATTGGGGACTTGTTTTCAAGCAGTAAATAGCAGGATTCAGCTTCAAATTCTTGAGGCACAGTATCTTCCAAGCTCATCAACACCTCTGACTTTAAGTAAGTGTATCAGTGTTCAAAGTGCATCAATTGCAGAGAGATTACAATTCAGTAAGAATGAAGAGACCAGTAGAGTGATGTCTTTCCTTTGCTGGATGCACAAATTGTGATAATTTAGTAGGCTAGGCCTAGTAACTTGGCCACCCCTAGAACTGAAGGTTTGAGGTCAGCCCTATCTCACAGGCTAAGAGGAAGGTAGAATTGTTCCTTTTTACTATGAAAGAAGGGAATTAACTATCTAGGAGCAGGCAAAGCAATAAATGTCCACTGTAACAATGAATGTCCACTGTAGAAAGGCTAAAAATAAATGAAACTGAACATTCAATTTAAGAAACTACAAAAACAAAAAATTCAAGGAAAGAAGTAAGCTGAGATTGAAGTTATAAAATGTGGAGACAACAGCAGATAACACAATCAATAAAACTTAACCTTTTTTCTTTGAAAGGACCATTAAAATAGGCAAATCTCTAGCAGGCTGGATAAAGCAGAAAAATAGACAAAACTTGAATGATATTCTGAACCAAGAAAAGGATATAATTTTAAATTCAGAAGAGATTTGGTTATATATAAGGCAATACCAGGAGTAACAATACTAATTAATTTCCATCTGTATGAAATAAATGACTTTCTAAGAAATTTACTCAAGAGGAAGAAATCTAAAAAGAATAGCCATGAAAAGGGAGAGAACTCTCTCTCATAAAAAGCACTAAGCCAAGATTATTTTACTGATAGATTTTACCAAACTTTCAAGGAACATCTGATTCCTTTTTTATATAAGCTATTCTAAAGCAAGAAAAAAAGATGGAAAAATAATTTTGTTATCATATTCTTGATATCAAAACAGATTAGATAGCACATACATAAAATTAACTCTACTAACATCACCTATGTAGATAGATAGAAAAATCCTAAAATAAAAGTAAGCAAATAGAGGGAAGGGAAGAATAGAAGTTCATTGAATTAGACAAAGAGGAATGAAAGGAAGGGGGAGGTGGGAATAGGAAAGACAGTAGAATGAATCAGACATAACTTTCCTATGTTCATACATGAATACATGACCAGTGTAACCCCACATCACATATAACCACAAGAAGAGAATCCTAATTAGAATAAGCTATATTCCATATATGTATAATATGTCAAAATATACTCTGCTGTCATATGTATCTAAAAAGAACAAAATTTTTTTAAAAAGTAAGCAAATAAAGTCCAACTTGGAATAGTGAGTTATAAGGACAACAGTTGAAATTTACAAATACAAAATATTACATTAACAGGTCAATTCCCTAGATTAAAACTAATGATCTCTGTTTTATAAATTTAATGCTCAGGTCTCTTGGTCCTCATTCTGTGAATCCCTTCCTGGGAGTTCCCTCATCCCCTTCTTGTTACCCTGCAGTCCCAGCTCTATTACCTGATAACATTAGTCATAGCACATTCTGCTCGAGCCATAAGCATGCTGTGCCAGTCAGACGAGGGCATATGCTGAGGTGAAAAGCTATAGTAAACCTGAATTTTAGTGCAGTTCCCATCTTTGAAAACTTTCTTTCCTTCAGTTTTTTACTGATTTTAATCAATCTTTATTTTTAATATTTCCCCCAAATTTATAATTATTATAATCTATGGGAAGCTTAGTTCATACAAACTATTTTACCATTGTTGGAAGCTCTACATCTCAAACTTATTTAAAGAATAGATTGTTTTCTAGTGGGCATATGCTTCTAGAGTCTCAAGAAAAAAATTTTACCTATACAAAATTGTGAAATAAATACCTCATCTATCCAAAGAGTTGGTATCTCTCTTTTGTGTAATCCTTTTCAGTATATATGCCTTTGCTCCTCATTGTTATTTATGCCTATGATTCTACTTGTTAATGTCATTCAGAATGAAGATTAAATTTGTTTGAAGTTATAGTAGTTACTTATAAAATGCAGTAAAGATTATAAAGTTACTAGAGATGTTTTCTTCTATCAAACGGTAGTAGCTCATTGAACATTTTTAAAATAGCTTATTTATATATTTACATTAAACATAATATATATCTTTATGTGGTATTTAATTAGAATTTGTTTCGTAGGTTTTTTTGTGAAGGTGGGAATGTTTAGCTCAGGAGAGTTGATTTATAAGAAGAAAACACGCTTACTGAAGGCCTCCAATGGAAGAGTAAAGTGGGGAGAGACTATGATTTTTCCACTTATACAGAATGAAAAAGAAATTGTTTTTCTCATTAAGCTTTATAGTCGAAGCTCTGTAAGAAGAAAACACTTTGTGGGCCAGGTTAGTAGGGGGATTTTATCTTTAATTTCTTCTGTGTATTTTTCTATGCATTTAAACAGTGGTTAACAAAAGGAATACGGGATTAAATTAAAGTTGAATAGTGTAAGATTTCTTAGTATAAATTACAATTCAGTGTTGACACAAAAATCAAATCTCATCAGACTTATTTCTTTAATATAAGTAGTTGGAATTTCTGAGCAATCAGGCTTATCTTTAAGCCTTTTTCTCAGCTTTTCAACTTTAAAAACTTAAGCTTTTCAGTATTACTGACTCATTCCTTGTGGAAGAAGACACTAAGTGTTTAGATTGAATTGGTTAAAACTTTGAATATCATATTTACCTCATTTTGTTTCAGCTTCAATTTAATATTTAACAAGAGCACTTTTTAATTATACTAGATTTGAATTCCTAGAGAACAATTTTAGCGATGGTGGATATTTAGATAGTCAATACCAGTGTCTGGATTGTCTATTTTAAAATTCTTAGTAATCTGTATAGGACAATAGAATACTGGCTTACTTTCCAAAACTACAGGAACTTGTTTCCATTTATATTTTTTTCCTTACTCTGAATGGATTAATGGTAGTTTTCTTTTTTTTACAATTATTTGAGCCACATTTAAATTATTGGTCTGAAAGCTTCCACTTTATAGTAAACTGTTATTAGTAGTCTATGTGTAGTCCTCAAATTATAAATATGATTTTTTTAAAGATTGATATTAACTTTTTGACTCACTTTTCATATAATTTATCTAAAATGTTTATTTAAATGTAGTTTTGTTTCTGCATTTATTTGGAAAATAGCTTGAATTTGAAAATTTGTATAACTATATACTTTTGATAGCTGTGAGTCCTATGAAGTCAATGAAGTTAAAAGTTTTTCTGGGGCTGGGGATGTGGCTCAAGCAGTAGCATGCTCGCCTGGCATGCGCAAGGAGCTGGGTTTGATCCTCAGCACCACATAAAAATAAAGATGTATCCACCGAAAACTAAAAAAATAAATATTAAAAAAAATCCTCTCTCTCTCTCTCTCTCTCTCTTTAAAACAAAAGTTTTTCTGTATAATCAGACCTCAACTATTATGTATGAATGGAATAGGATTCTGGAATGTTTTTGCTGGTTGTCTGCCTCCAACAGACTCTTGAGTGGCATCAGGTGTCACCATAATGGGATAAACAAATGCAGGCTCAAGTTCTCCCACTCCTGTTTACCAACCAAAGCACTCTGATGTTACCTGTTTTATATGTTGGGGTTCTTTGTAAGATATTATTTGAAGAAAATTTTTTTCAGACCAAGAAAGAAAAGGAAAAATATTTGAAAACCAGTGAGTGATCTGCTGCAGTCTCTTTACTCAGAGAAGTTAATTCCAAGGTTATAGCATTTGTTAGTGCTAGAGCCACGGAACAGATTTTAGATTCCTTGTCCACCTTGTCTCCATGATATAGCCATTGTGGTGTCTTAAATATACATAATACTATATAATTTTCCCAGGTTCATTCACATACATAACCTAAACCCCATAAGCGATAGATAAATATGAAATTACTCTGGATCAAGAATGACTATTTATTAAATTTCAATTAAGTTTGCAATTGTATTGAATAAAAAAGGTTTTTAAAAATGCATATTCCTTATTAATTGAAATCATTATTAGCCTCAGTTTAATTCATCTTTATAAAGTTGTTTTTGAGTGATCAAGATCAATTTTAAGTTGAGCTCCTAGATAAATTGAATAAGAAAGGAAAGTTGGAACTATTTGGAGGGAAATGATTTTACAAAATTCTCACCTTGGATTTTTTAAAATATTTATTTTTTAGTTGTAGTTGGACACAATACATTTATTTATTTATTTATTTGTGGTGCTAAGGATCAAACCCAGGGCCTCACACATACAAAGGGAGTGCTCTGCTACTGAGCCCCAGCCCCATCACCTTGAATTTTTAAATTGATTTAGTTTATATGAAATAGTCTTCAGAATGACTAAACAGTTTAAATGTTTTAGAATTTAAGTCTCAAATAGATAAATTAAATTTACTTTTGGGAAAATGGAAAGTTATTTACTTATAAATATGTAAACCAGACTTCAATATTTTTATCAATAAGAGTAATAAATTGTTTTAACTCACTTGTCGTAATTGTGTCAAGTTAAATGATTGTACTGTTCCTTTTCAGATTTGGATAAGTGAAGACAGTAATAGCACTGAAGCAGTGAACCAATGGAAAGAAACAATTGCAAATCCAGAAAAGGTTGTTACCAAGTGGCACAAGTTAAATCCATCCTGAAGACTTCACACATTAATTTGGTGAAGAAACAACTTGACATTCTTTTAGAAGACTTAGAATTTTAATTTGCTAAAAATTATAATAAATTTTATCAAATATCCAAAGTGAAGGAAATGCTTTAAAACAGTGCCAGAAGAGACAAAATAAAAGGGTAGTATTATTATGGCAGTTAAATGACTTATAAAATAAGTCCATGAGAATATAAGCCATACATAGGAATTTCTGTATTATGTTTTTTGCTTTTGTTTTTTTAAGTTTTACCTAGATATTTAAAACCTACTATAACAAGTCCCTGTTAGTACTACTAGACATTTAGATGACTATACCTTTGTTCCAGTGCTAGGTATTGTTGATTACATTTTTGTTCCACTGTTTACCTCTTCCTATATATTTTCTTTCAGCAAAAATGAATTGAACCATTTCAGTTGTTTTCTATATTTGGGGGAAGATAGTGCCCTGTGTTTATAATTTATTACCTATAAGGCATTACATTGCTCTTTTGTAAACTATTTACTTTCAAGAAACTTCAGAAAAAGAAACTACATTTAGACAAGGATAAACAAAAACACCAAAAGATTGAAGTTTAATTGGAGACCCGTAATTATACATATTTTGCTGTTTCTCTCCATTAGATATTTTCATCTTTGTTTTATTTGGAGTTAAAATAAAATATTTATTATCATCCATATGGTTCATCCTAACTAGCAGAATGAATAAGTTTAAATAGCAAATATTTTATGATAATCACTTCTTTGCTTTTAGTTTTTTAAGTACAAATTACTTGTTCTGTAATCTATAATGTTAGAGTATTTTGTCATGTTTTTTATAACTATACCTGATAACATTATAGAGCAAAAATTTTCTATTGCAGGTTTCTTTCAGTTGCTTATTAGAACTCAGTATAAGGGGATAATTTCAGCATAGTTGTCCATATGAACTATGGCCCAAAGCAGCAGCTTTTTGGAGAAACAAATAACTCTACTCATAATTTAGCAAAATATGATTTTATTTTTGCTAGTAAGTACACTATGTGCTCTGTGTTCTTTGTCTTCCATTTTTCTTTCTTTGTTCCAAACGTGCCAAGAGATAGATGGTGATATTTTAGGCCAGAGGTATACCTTTCCATAACCTAAGCATTCCCTTTTCATTCTAATTCCTGTGTTCTATGTATCTTATTAAAATTTCCCCAAGTAAACACTTAGTTCTCTTGCCTAGAAACCATCTCCACAAGTGCAAAATGTATCAAGTTTATATGTCCTTTGCTTCTGTCTAGATTTTATGGTTCCAGTGGTGTGATAAGTATTCTCTGCCACTATGAATTTTGAAATAAAAATTTTAGATTTGGTATTTTAGATTTGTGAAAAATGGATTTTAGATAGTACTCACGTTGACTTCTGGAAGAAATTACCCTGCATGGTAGTATTTTGAATCTTTGAGACAAATTCAGCTTATTTTGGTTTTGTCATTTTTTAAAAAATAGGCTATTTTTAGAGTGATTTTAGGTTCACAGCAAAAATTGAAAAAAGAGGTACAGAGGTTTCCTATACAACCCTCTCCAGTACATAGACATACACAGAGGAGGTACAACCTCTTTACCCTCTCAGCATCCTGCATCAGAATAATACATTTGTTGCAACTGATAAACTTACATTCATACCATTATCACCTAAAATCTATAATTTACATTAGGTCTCCCTCCTGGTGTTTTACATTTTGTAAATTTTAACAAGTGTATAATGACATGTATCTATCATTAGAATCTTTTCAGAGTGGTTTCATTGCCCTAAAAATCCTCTGCAATGCAATATTTTAATAGCTATCAAAGAAATAAGTGTATTTATTGGCTTTTAGATAATAAATAACAGACTTTCTTGCTTTTAAAAAAACTAGAATTTTATTTTAGCAATTTTCTGTGTTTTTAATTCCTAAATTTAATATATGTAGTCATGTACTTAACTCAATTTTTAATTATTTAATTTGTAGTATTTTTAAATATATGTATAATATATGATTTGAGGGAAAAATATGGTTTCTTGGTTTCTTAGGATCCTAAATAAATCATAAAAAGAAAACTTTTCATTTAAACAAACTTTCAGATAGGAAAGTATTGGTAGAACTAAGACCCCAGATATTCTAATTGGTATTAACTTAAACCTTCCAAAGGTAAAGAGATATTGAATATAGCTGAAATGCTCATTTGATTTCTTGAAGCTTTATGTAGAAATATAAATAGAAACATGCTCTTTCTTAAAAATTTAACCTTTTTAAATTTTTTATTTATTTGTTTATTATTTGGTGCTAAGGATTGAACCCAGTATCTCAGGAAAGTGCTCTACCACTGAGCTACAACTCCAGCCCTAGAAATACCATCTTTCTGATAACAGCCCCTCATATTATGAGAAAAACAATAGGAACTGGTAACAAAAAATGAGATACTGTGGAAAAATCACTTCCCTTTCTTTGTATTTGCTTAGGCAATTTTCTTGACCTTTACTCAGCTATAATAAGGAAAAGGAAACCAAAATGATTCTAGGTGATCAAAGGGAACCATGGAAGGATTCATGTTGATAACTGATAATTTACATGATATTAATCCCTAAAATAATATTTATTTATAAACTTTCACATTAACACAGTTAAGTAACTACAGCCCATGTCAAAATATAGCATCAATACTTGACTTTTAGTTTTGCATTATTTTTTAAGCAGAACTTATTGAGAAATGACCAACAAAGTATGTCAGTTCAAACTCTTAATCAGACTGTTAAGAAACCAGTGGGATTTTGAACATATGTAATTGGTCTGAAAATAACCTAAAGTGAAGTTCTGTTTGAATATAGTTACATGAATTTTATGATACATAAAACTCTTTCCTACCAAAAATTTTCATTATTTGTTTAATTAAATATTTGCTTATTTATGAAGGATTTTCATTTTTTTCATTAAATTTTAACTTTTCCAACCATGTGAATAATGGGTATTGCACTCAGAAGCACCTAACTACTGAGACATGTCCCCAGCCCTTTTTATATTTTATTTAGAGACAGGGTCTCACTGAGGCTGGCTTTAAACTTGCAATCCTCCTTCTTTAGCTTCCCGAGCTGCTGGGATGACAGGTATGTGCCACTGTGCCCAGCTCAGGAACGGGTATTTCAAAATTATACATCTTTATTAGATATTTGAACTTTTGTTTGGTGTTTCTTCAGGTATACTAAGAAAGGTGCCAGATAAAGTATCTGTGTATCTAGTGGTTTTGAGGAGATTTTATGTTGTGTTGTATAAGTGTAATTCTTGTTAATAATTAAATTTCAAATTATTTCAGTTTTAGGTTAAGCGCTTAGTTGAAAGAATTGTAAAAAAAGGGCCCATGTAAAATACCATGTCCATTTTGAAATAAAGATATTAAGGGAGTTAATGTAGCCCTCAAAAACTACATTTTATTTTTTAAGTGGCAACTTTTCTGAAGATAAATCCTGCCTATATTTTTAGTAATTCCTTAATAGAAAAAAATTTAACTTGTTTTTCCTGAGTTTTAAATTTTTTCGATTTCTAAAAAGAAACATCTTTAAAAACATTGATTACAGTCTACATTAAATAATAGGATTCTGATAATGGCAGTAGGTATCTAAAAAGGAAGTTTTATATTATATGTCTTCTTGGATGGCAAGAAGGTTGCCAGTTCCATTCTGAGCTAAATCACTGAAGGAGATATGTCTTTAAATGATGGTGATATTTGTTCTGTATTGTTTTTCATATTCTTATCCTGTGGAATTTGTTTCTGGGTCATCCATCATCCTTTAGTTTCTGGGGGAAGAAAATAGATAAAAAAAAGTCTGCTCTTCATGGTAAGGCTAGATTTATTTTAGCAGAAATAAATTTGACTGGCTGTGGCTCTAAATTGACTTTCAGTTTGATATCTGAGTCTTTCCTCTTTATTGATTACATATTATATGGAGTCTTGATCATGAAACAACTACATTTTTAATGAGCAATGAGCTATTTTGTATGTTATATAAATATTAAATAATTAAATGTTATAAGCCATTATTGTTTGAGATTTTTATTTTAGTGGGGGAAATTAAACTATACAAAGCTGTGTTATAGTATAAAATAGGATTTGAGGCATGGATAAAATGCTTTGGAGGCTCAAATAAAGTAAGAATTAAATGTAGCTTAAGGAATCAGGAAAGATTTGTTAAATCCCTGACCTGAAACACAAAACAGGCAGATTGGTAGCACTATTATTCTTTTTTTTTTTTTTTAAAGAGAGAGTGAGAGAGGAGAGAGACAGAGAGAGAATTTTAATATTTATTTTTCAGTTATCAGCGGATACAACATCTTTGTTTTGTATGTGGTGCTGAGGATCAAACCCGGGGCCGCACGCTTGCCAGGCGAGCGCGCTACTGCTTGAGCCACATCCCCAGCCCGCACTATTCTTGATCACTGACCTTACCTACCTAGCAATCTTACTTCATTTCTTTTGCAAACTGACTCACTGAAAAAAAAAAATTCTTAACTTCCTTCCACTTACTGTCCTCTAACCTACCTGCTTTTTTCTTTACTCTTAATAGAAGATCCTCATCTGTCACTGGGATTACAGGCATATGCCACCTATCCGGATCAAAAATCTTACTTCTTGATGTCAAAGAAAATAACATTGAATTCCTTCAGTTACCTACTGCCATATTTATAAGCTTCTTTTTACCCATATCCAACTTCTTCCTCTTCTTCTTATGTTAAAAAGCAATTCCTTCCTTGTAAATTCTGAATCCAATCATTTTGGCCTTTTTTGGACACTGATTCCATTTATTAAACACATGTTCTTCTATTCTCTGAGCCTTTGTTGCTGGATTCTTTGTATCATTGTTCAAACCCTGGTGCTTGACTATCTCAGAATTGCTTGTTGATATGTTTGATGGAAAGGACCCTATAGACCTAATATTGGTGGTTAGATTACCATATTGACAAAGGAAACTGGAAATTTGCAATTGACTAAATGTTTATGTCTTCCCACCCCAAATTCATATGTTGAAATCCTGACACCCCCCCCCCCAAGATGATGGTATTAGATCATTTGGGTGGAGCCCTCACAAATGGGATTAGTGCCCTTATTACAAGAGAGCTGAAAGTGATCCCTTGCCTCTCTGTCAGGCTGTGAGAAAGCAAGCCCCCACCAGTCTGTGAGAATCTCGATGTTAAAATTCCAGCCTCCAAAATTGGGAGGAATAAATGTTTGTTTTTAATGAGCTACTCCATTTATGTTATTTTGTTAGATCGGCTTATATTAAGACAAAAACATTACATAAAACAGGAAATGGTGTATCATGTCTTTCTAAGTCTCCAAAGTTCCCTACGTATAGCCAGTGAAGATTCCTCCTGATACCAGAAACTCACTTTTTATTCTCAAAGGAATTTTTATTCCTCCTTCACTTTCCTACCACCTAGCTACTCACATGTCTACTTGTTCAATAAGTGTTACTGGAAAAGAAAACAGTCCCAACAAATCCTGAGTAATTACTGAGAATTTTAGTGTAATTAACTCTATGAATAAGAGGGTTAGTTTCTCAGCATGGCATCTATTAGGGCTCTTAGGTTTCAGGCTTCTCTGTGATGTGTTTCCTTGTTTTAAAAAATTATTGAATGGTCTGCCCTGTTCTAGATTTTGGCTTATCCCATAGATAACTTCTAACTGCTCTGTCCCCAGCCTGTCTCTTCAGTCTTCTGTCCTGGCCACTCCACTAAAACTCATGAAGTCTTAACAAATGCCATAGCTGTTTTTCTTTATTACTCCTCAGCTTTCTGAACAGTAGATCTCTCCTGCCTTGAAACCATCTCTTCCCTTAACTATCACATCATTATGCTCTGCTTATTTTCTTAGCACCTAACTCATCCTTCTCTATTGGCTCATTTTCAAGAACATGACCTTTGAAAACTGGAAGTGCTTTAGGACTTATCCCTAGGCCATCTTCTCACACCACTGTCTCTCTGGTCAACCTTATTCATTTTCATGGCTTCAAATGCTATCTGTTGACCAAAGGCAGTCAAATTTTTATCTCTACCCAAATCTGGTGGGAATTCCACTATCGTATAGCTAATGTGAACATCTTTTCTTGAACGTGTTCTAAGCCAAACTTTTTATTTCACATTCCTTCACAAAATTGGTCTTCTCTTTCCCCCTTCTAAGTAAAAGGTACTATCATGTACCTGGTTGGTCATCCCAGAATCCTAACAGTCACCTTATCAGTGAAAAAAACTGTATTCTTGCAACACTTCTGACACTAAATGTGTGGTTTTCCCACACAAGGAATTTTTCACTTCTCTGTGGACACCATCTGGGTGTCCTAAAATTTAGCTCAATTGTGAAATTACCCAGAATTACCATAGACACCACAGGTTAAGGATTTATTTTCTTCGGAATCAGCGTACTTCATGTGCTAATCACAAATGGTGGGTCCACTGGTTACCTACCATGTATGTCTAACTTGGCTACCAATTGCAGCTTCCTGTGATCCCTCCTTAGGTTTGATAATTTGTTTGAATGTTTCACAGAACTCAGAGAAATGCTTTACATGCCAATTTATTTTAAAGGGTCTGACTCAGGAATATTCATAGAAGAGATGTATGGGGCAAGATATATGGTAAGAATGTGGAACCTACTTGCTTCTTCTGGGATACCCTCCTAACACCTCACTGTTAACACCAACTCAGAAGTTCCCTGAACCCTCCCAGGCTTTTGTGAAAACTTCATTATGTAGACATGATTGATTAGTAATTAGCAATTGGCGATTGAACTCAATCTGTAGTCCTGCTCCTCTCCCCAGAAGTCAGGAGGTGAAACTGGAAGTACCAAACCTCTAAGTCATGTGGTTAATTTCCCTGGCAACCAGCCCCAATCTCTAGATACCTTCTAAAAGTCACTTCATTAGGGAGATTGAGAATAGTGAGTTGGGGGAAGGATTCATATTCAGTTGCTCCATATCTTGGGATTCAAGCAGTGGGAGTACAGCTTCTCAGGGAGGTGGGTGAAAGAATTCACTGACATTCAATATTGGGTAGTCAGAGCATAGAACAAAGAACAAGAATACACATGAGCCCAGACAGTTGCAGCCGCAGCAGTGGCACTGCTTCACCACAGAGGGAAAGGATAATACAGAGAAACAACAGACAAGTTTGGCCTGAGAAAACCTGTAGAACAGAAAAGCGACCTGAACTTAGCTAACCCAGAGGCTGCACAACAAGCTGGTGCTTGGAAAGTGTTCTCTTTTTCAACTGGCAAACAGAGAGCTGAGGTGGGAGCCATTTTGAGGAGGCCACATTGTGGCTTGTTGCTGTTGTAGCTCAAGAGATTGCCACACTGTCCCAGAGAGCTCCTATTGTGTGGCCTAGAGTTTATCCAACAGAATGTGAGTGAAATGGACACAGAGAAGATAGTACCCAAGGGGACTGAAATCAGAAATATGGAGGGGAGTGCAACTTGCTTTCTTCACTAAAAATTTATAGGGACATGATTCTGGCAGCTCATGTGACCAGGGTCAAAAAACTGAACAGGCAAGTGTGAATACACTCAGGGACTAAACGTGGAAGGCAGTATTCTTGGGCAGAGGCATGTGTGAAACCTGTTGGGGGTTGGTTCCCCTGTCCCAGTGAGTAAAATTCCTAGGAGTCTCCTGAGGTCTAGACTCCCAGCTGAGATTGGCACTCTAGGAGTATGTCCATCTAATCCCTCCAGAACTGATACTGCCCACCAAAGCCCTTAAGGCTTGATTAGACCTAAGACCTAGTCACTGAACTTCCCTCTTCAAACCTGCAGCAGCCCCACTCTGGTAGTGCATTGTCAAAACTCCAATTGAAGTTAGTTCTCGTCCTTCTACCTTAAACTGGTGAGAAGGGAAGCAGAGAGCTATTTCATTTTTTTTCTTTTTAATATTTTTTATTTGTACACAATACATTTATTTTGTTTATTTATTTTTATGTGGTGTTGAGGATTGAATCCAGGACCTTGCACATGCTAGGAGAGCGCTATACCGCTGAGCCACAACCCCAGCCTCCCCCGACCCTCCCTGCCAACTCCTGCAGAGAGCTATTTCTTTTTATTTCTTTTTTTTATTGATTGATCAAAACATTACAAAGCTCTTGACATATAATATTTCATACATTAGATTCAAGTGAGTTATGAACTCCCATTTTTACCCCAAATACAGATTGCAGAGTCACCTCAGTTACACATCCACATTTTTACATAATGCCATATTAGTAACTGTTGTATTCTGCTACCTTTCCTATCCTCTACTATCCCCCCTCCCCTCCCCTCCCATCTTCTCTCTCTACCCCATCTACTGTAATTCATTTCTCTCCTTGCTTTTTTTTCCCATTCCCCTCACAACCTCTTATATGTAATTTTGTATAACAATGAGGGTCTCCTTCCATTTCCATGCAATTTCCCTTTTCTCTCCCTTTCCCTCCCACCTCGTGTCTCTGTTTAATGTTAATCTTTTCCTCCTGCTCTTCCTCCCTGCTCTGTTCTTAGTTGCTCTCATTATATCAAAGAAGACATTTGGCATTTGTTTTTTAGGGATTGACTAGCTTCACTTAGCATAATCTGCTCTAATGCCATCCATTTCCCTGCAAATTCCATGATTTTGACATTTTTTAGTGCTGTGTAATACTCCATTGTGTATAAATGCCACATTTTTTTATCCATTCATCTATTGAAGAGCATCTGGGTTGGTTCCACAGTCTAGCTATTGTGAATTGTGCTGCTATGAACATCGATGTGGCAGTATCCCTGTAGTACGCTCTTTTAAGGTCTTCAGGGAATAGTCTGAGAAGGGCAATGGCTGCGTCAAATGGTGGTTCCATTCCCAGCTTTCCCAGGAATCTCCATACTGCTTTCCAAATTGGCCGCACAAATTTGCAGTCCCACCAGCAATGTACAAGAGTACCCTTTTCCCCACATCCTCGCCAGCACTTATTGTTGTTTGACTTCATAATGGCTGCCAATCTTACTGGAGTGAGATGGTATCTTAGGGTAATTTTGATTTGCATTTCTCTGACTGCTAGAGATGGTGAGCATTTTTTCATGTACTTGTTGATTGATTGTGTGTCCTCCTCTGAGAAGTGTCTTTTCAGGTCCTTGGCCCATTTGTTGATTGGATTGTTTGTTATCTTATTGTTTAATTTTTTGAGTTCTTTGTATACTCTGGATATTAGGGCTCTATCTGAAGTGTGAGGAGTAAAAATTTGTTCCCAGGATGTAGGCTCCCTATTTACCTCTCTTATTGTTTCTCTTGCTGAGAAAAAACTTTTCAGTTTAAGTAAGTCCCATTTGTTGATTCTTGTTATTAACTCTTGTGCTATGGGTGTCCTATTAAGGAATTTGGAGCCCAACCCCACAATATGTAGATCGGAGCCAACTTTTTCTTCTATCATACGCAGAGTCTCTGATTTGATATCAAGCTCCTTGATCCATTTTGAGTTAGCTTTTGTGCATGGCGAGAGGTGGGGATTCAGTTTCATTTTGTTGCATAGGGATTTCCAGTTTTCCCAGCACCATTTGTTGAAGATGCTATCCTTCCTCCATTGCATGCTTTTAGCCCCTTTATAAGATAGTTGTAACTTTGTGGATTAGTCTCTGTGTCCTCTATTCTGTACCATTGGTCCACCCGCCTGTTTTGGTACCAGTACCATGCTGTTTTTGTTACTATTGCTCTGTAGTATAGTTTGAAATCTGGTCTCGCTATGTCGCCTGATTCACACTTCCTGCTTAGAGTTGCTTTTGCTATTCTGGGTCTTTTATTTTTCCATATGAATTTAATGATTGCTTTATCTATTTCTACAAGATGCCATTGGGATTTTGATTGGCATTACATTAAACCTATAGAGAACTTTTGGTAATATCGCCATTTTGATGATGTTAGTTCTACCTATCCATGAACAGGGTATATTTTTCCCTCTTCTAAGATCTTCTTCTATTTCTCTCTTTAGGGTTCTGTAGTTTTCATTGTATAAATCTTTCACCTCTTTTGTTAGGTTGATTCCCAAGTATTTTATTTTATTTTTTTTTTGAGGATATTGTGAATGGGGTGTTTTTTCTCATTTCCATTTCAGAAGTTTTGTCACTGATATACGGAAATGCCTTTGAATTATTCGTGTTGATTTTATATCCTGCCACTTTTCTGAATTCATTTATTAGTTCTAGTAGTTTTTTTGTAGACTCTTTTGGGTCTTCTAGGTATAGAATCATGTCGTCCACAAATAGTGATAATTTAAGTTCTTCTTTTCCTATTTTTATGCCTTTAATTTCTTTCGTCTGTCTAATTGCTCTGACCAGTGTTTTGAGAACTATATTGAATAGAAGTGGTGATAGAGGGCATCCCTGTCTTGTTCCAGATTTTAGAGGGAATGCCTTCAATTTTTCTCCATTCAGAATGATGCTAGCCTGAGGCTTAGCATAGATAGCTTTTACAATGTTGAAGTAAGTTCCTTTTAGCCCTAGTTTTTCTAATGTTTTGAACATAAAGGGATGCTGTACTTTGTCGAATGCTTTTTCTGCATCTATCGAGATGATCATATGGTTCTTATCTTTAAGTCTATAGATGTGGTGAATAACATTTATTGATTTCCATATATTGAACCATCCTAGCATCCCAGGCATGAATCCTACTTGATCATGGTGCACAATTTTTTTGATATGTTTTTCTATTCAATTCACCAGAATTTTATTGAGGATTTTTGCATCTAGGTTCATTAGAGATATTGGTCTGTAGTTTTCTTTCTTTGAGGTGTCTTTTGTCTGGTTTCGGAATCAGGGTGATGTTGACCTCACAGAATGAATTTGGAAGAGCTCCCTCTTTTTCTATTTCCTGAAATAACTTGAAAAGTATTGGTATTAATTCTTCTTTAAAGGTTTTGTAAAACTCCGCTGCATACCCATCCGATCCTGGGCTTTTCTTGGTTGGTAGTCTTCTGATTGCTTCTTCTATTTCATCCATTGATATTGGTCTGTTCAAATTGTGTGTATCCTCCTGACTCAGTCTGGGCAAATCATATGACTTAAGAAATTTATCGATGTCTTCACTATCTTCTATTTTATTGGAATATAGGTTTTCAAAATAATTCCTAATTATCTTCTGTATTTCTGTAGTATCTGTTGTGATGTTGCCTTTTTCATCCCGTATGTTAGTAATTTGAGTTCTCTCTCTTCTTCTCTTCGTTAGCATGGCTAAGGGTCTGTCAATATTATTTATTTTTTCGAAGAACCAACTTTTAGTTTTGTCAATTTTTTCAATTATTTCTTTTGTTTACATTTCGTTGATTTCCGCTCTGATTTTTAATTATTTCTTGCCTTCTGCTACATTTGCTGTTGTTTTGCTCTTCCTTTTCTAGGGCTTTGAGATGAAGTGTGAGCTCATTTATTTGTTGGTTTTTTATTTTTTTGAGGAATGACTTCCAGGCGATGAATTTCCCTCCTAAAACTGCTTTCATTGTGTCCCATAGATTCCGATATGTTGTGTCTGTATTTTCATTTATCTCTAAGAATTTTTTTATTTCCTCCTTTATGTCTTCTGTAACCCATTGATCATTCAATAACATATTGTTCATTGTCCATGTGATGTAGGATTTTTCCTTCCTTCTTTTATCATTGATTTCCAGTTTCATTCCATTATGATCCGATAAAATGCATGGTATTATCTCCACCCCTTTATATTTACTGAGGGTTGCCCTATGGCATAATATATGGTCTATTTTTGAGGAGGATCCATGTGCTGCTGAGAAAAAAAGTATATCCACTTGATGATGGTTGATATATTCTATATATGTCAGTTAAGTCTAGGTTATTGATTGTGATATTGAGTTCTATAGTTTCTTTATTCAACTTTTGTTTGGAGGATCTGCCCAATGGTGAGAGAGGTGTGTTGAAGTCACCCATAATTATTGTGTTGTGGTCTATTTGATTCTTGAACTTGAGGAGAGTTTGTTTTATGAATGTCGCAGCACCATTATTTGGTGCATAAATATTGATAATTGTTATGTCTTGTTGGTGAATGGTTCCTTTTAACAGTATATAATGTCCTTCCTTATCCCTTTTGACTAACTTAGTCTTGAAGTCGATTTTATTCGATGTGAGGATGGCCACCCCTGCTTGCTTACGAGGACCGTATACATGGTATAATTTTTTCCCAACCTTTCACCTTCAGCCTGTGTATGTCTTTTCCAATCAGATGTGTCTCCTGGAGGCAGCATATTGTTGGATTTGTTTTTTTAATCCATGTTACCAGCCTATGTCGCTTTATTGGAGAGTTTAAGCCATTAATGTTTAGAGTTATTATTGATATATGGTTTGTACTTCCAGCCATGTTTGATTATTTATCTTCTTTTTTTTTAATTTAGTTTGTTTCTCCATGATTAGCTTTCCCCCAACCCTCTGTCTTTACTGAGAGACTTCCCACTGTTGGTTTTGGTTATTGTTTTTCATTTCTTCCTCATGTAGTGTTTTGCTCAAGATGCTTTGCAATGCTGGTTTTCTGGCTGAAAATTCTTTTAACTTTTGTTTATCATGAAAGATTTTTATTTTGTTGTCATACCTGAAGCTTAATTTTTCTGGATACAAAATTCTTGGTTGGCATTCATTGTCTTTCAGTGTTTGAAATACGTTGTTACAGGATCTTCTCGCTTTCAGCGTCTGTGATGAAAAAAATCCATTGTTAACCTTGTTGGTTTACCCCTGAATGTAATCTGCCTCCTTTCTCTTGTAGCTTTTAATATTTTCTCTTTGTTCTGTATATTGGATATCTTCATAACAATGTGTCTTGGTGTTGGTCTACTGTGATTTTGTATGCTCGGTGTCCTCTATGCATCTACAATTTGTATATCCGTTTCCTTTTTCATTTCTGGAAAGTTTTCTATAATTATTTCATTCAGCAGGTTGCTCATTCCCTTGGATTGAACCTCTACACCTTCCTCTATCCCGATGACTCTTAAGTTTGGTTTTTTTATGTTATCCCATATCTCTTGGATGTTTTTCTCGTGATTTTTTACCAGCCTTTCTGAGTTGGCTAGACTCTTTTCAAGTTGATATATTTTGTCTTCATTATCTGATGTTCTGGCTTCTACTTGCTCCACTCTGTTAGTAATACTCTCATTTGAGTTTTTAATTTGGTTTATAGTTTCCTTCATTTCTAAAATCTTTATTGGATTTTTTTTATAATCTCTATCTCCTGATAAAGATGCTTAATTTCTTCTTTTATCTGTTTATGTAATTCATTTTCAATGTGTTCTTTCACTGTTTGAATTTGCTGTCTCATATCCTCTTTAAGGTTCCATTCCATCTGTCTAAGTATTCCTTGAGTTCTTTATTTGACCATTTTTCTGATGCTTGTAGGGCCTCCTGAATATTTAGGTTGTCCTGCATTATTTGTACTCCTTTTCTTCCTTGCTTTTTCATGCTTCTCATGTTACTTCTTGTTCTGTTTGACTGCTGAGTTACTGTTTACTCCTGTTGCCGCTGGTTTCAGCTCAGCATTGCCTAGTGATCCTGAGAAAACAGCATTTAGACGGTTTATGATTCCCTATGCCACGCAGCTGAAGAGGTCAGAGACTTGATCTCTCCATGCCCGCCGCCATGTTGGATCTCAGAGAGAGCTATTTCCACCAGTTTTAGTTTTAGGCCACTACAGCCAGCAGCTCAGTGAGCAACAGAAAAAGAGGAGGAGATTAGCACCCCTCAGCCCTTGTTTTCTGTCTCTTGGTACATAGCCCAAGAAAAAAATGGAAAGAAGGAAGTTGGGCAGAAGCAGTGACTATCCATCCTTGTTGACAGATTTGACCACCTCAGTGGAGATAGTTCTTTAATTTTTTCATTAAGAATCTTTGTTCATAGCTAGATGTGGTGACACATGCCTGTAATCTTAGAGGTTTAGGAGGCTAAGGCAGGAGGATTGCAGATTCAAAGCCAGCCTCAGCAATTTAGAGAGGCTATAAATAACAACCTAGTGAGAACCTGTCTCAAAATTTAAAAATAAAAAAGGACTAGGGATGGGGCTCAGTAGTTAAATACCCACTGTGCTTAATCCCTGGTACAAAAAAAAAAGAAGAGTCTTTTTTTCCTCTGTGTGTGTGTGTGTGTGTGTGTGTGTGTATTATGTAGTTTCTTATCATTTTTAGCATCTTAAAATATTTTCCTTGTCTTTTGAGGGTTAGGCTTTTTTGTTTGTTTGCATATTTCTCTTTATCTCTTTTCTTCTCCTAACAGCAAAATTCTCTTGTTCTCTCTCCCTTTAGTTTGCTTTTTTCCTTTTCTTTTTTTTTCCTCCTTCTTTATGGCCATCACTTGCTACATCTCTTCTGCATTACTCACATTTTGAACATTCTAAACTTTCTTTTTCTTTCCTATCCCATTTTAATGAACTGCATTTTTACCATCTTTTAGAATTATTTGGTTTATATAACGCCTGCTCCCACCATTCAAGTTTTTGCAGTTATTACTACTGTGGATGGCATAGTTGACATCCACTGTTTAATGTCAGATCTAGTTCTCATCTGTATTGTTATTGATTTGGACTATTGTTGACACCGAACATTCTTGTTTTTGTGGTAATTAGTGCAGAAGATATTAGTATAGTAGGCACCTATAGTAGGTATTTTTTTAATGCTGTATTGGTTTGTTATAGTTGTCGCTGTTGTTTTCCCCTTTTCTGTGAGGTGCTGCAAATTTATAGGGACACTAAAAATTCACAGGGTAAAGACTCTGTTGCTGAACTAAACCCAGTCAAGGGACAGCTCACCTTGATTCACACACAAATTAACCACATTCAAACTTCAGCAATACACAAAGAAGAGACAAAACCCCCAGCTTATAGGTCCCAGGAATGAATGACTGGAGAAGTCCTTAGGCCCCACTCATGGACATCCACTCTGCAACAAAAACAGAATCAGCACAAAGGCTAAGCATCTCAATTGCAATCCCGTAATCTTCAACCTGAGAAGGTTATGTCTTTAAAAGGCCCACAAGTAAGAGTGGAAGAGAAATTACATCCCAGCATGTATATAAAACCCAACACAGTAATCTAAGAAATATGAAATATAAAATTCATAATTTACTATCAACTGATTGCAAAGATATTGAAGTAGATGAAATACCAGATAAATAATTCAGAAGGATAATTATAAAAATGATCAATGAATTACAAGAGAACACAGAAAAACAACTGAATGAATTAAGCGAGTCATTACAGGATACAAATGAGAAATTCAGTAAGGAAATAATATTGAAAAAGAACCAAATAAAAATCTTGGAAATGCAAGGTATAATAAATCAAATAAAATATTCAGTTGAAAATCTGTTCACTATAGTAGTCCATGCTGAAGATGAAATCTCAGAGCTAGAAGATAAAGTGGCCAGCCTTGAACATTCAAACAGTATTAAAGAAAAGAAAATAAGTAACCGTGACCAGATTGTATAAGAACTCTGGGAAAACATTGAGAACGAATTTAAGAATCATTGAAATTGAAGAGGATAGTGAGCTACAGGCTAATGTCATGGATAAATTCTTCAAAGAAATAATATAAGAAAAAATTTCAAAAATGGGAATGGAATTCAGACAGGAGACATTCAGAACCCCAAATGGACAAGATTTTGAAAGAATCTCTCCATGTCATATTATAATTAAATGGCCTAACATACAGAACAAGGATAGAATTTTAAAAGCCTCAAGAGAAAAATTTCAGGTCACATTTAGGGTCAGAATTACTTTGATTTCAGAGCACAAAATCTAAAATTCAAGAGGACTTGGAATTATGTGTCCCAAGCCATGAAATATCTGTCAAACAAGACTTCTATATCCAGCAAAGGTATTCTTCAAAATTCAAGGAGAAATAAAAACCTTGCCAGATAAGCAGAAACTAAGAATTCATGAATTCTAAGCTAGCACTACAGAAGATACTTAATACTTTACATAGAAGAAATAAAAAATAAAACCCATAGCTGACAATTAGCTAAATCTCACTTGAGGAGAAGCTAAACAAATGAGAAACAGAACCAAATTAAACATTAGAAATAAATCAAAATGGCAGGAATTAATAGATAACCCTTTAATAACATTGAATGTAAATGATCTCAACTTTCCAATTAAGTCATAAGCTGGGGGGCTGGGGTTGTGGCTCAGCAGTTGAGTTTGCTTGCCTTGCATGCTTGGGGCAGTGGTTTCAATCCTCAGCACCACACAAAAAAATAAATAAATAAAATCAAGACATTGTTTCCATCTATAACTAAAAATTTTTTTTCTAAAAAGTCATAGGCTGGCAGAATGGATTAAAAAACAAAAACCAGCTCTGTTTGTAAGAAACTCATGGGCAAGTTGAAATTGATATAACATAAAAATAGAACCCCTAAACAAGCAGGAGTTACTACTTGCATATCTGACCAAGCAGACTGCAAGCCAAAATTAGAAGAAACAAGAAAGGTCATTTCATACTGTAAAGGAAACAATCCAACAGGAATGTGTAACAATAATAAACATCTATGCCCCAATTGGTGCAACTAATTACATAGAACAGGCACTACTTGAATTAAAGCCTCAGATAGACCCCAGTACAATGATACTGTCTGATTTCTACATGCCTTTTCCACCAACAGATAGGTCTTCTAGACATAAAACACAATAAAGATTCTTCAGACTTAAACAAATATTGTAAAGTAAATGATCTTAACAGATAACTATAGAAGATTTCATTCAACAACAACTGAATACATTTTCTTTTCAGCTGCTCATGGAACAGTCTCCAAAACATATTAGGTCTATTTTAGGTCACAAAGCAACTATTAGCAAATAAAAAAAAACACACAAAGTTTATATAATTCTTTGCATCTTTTTGGATCATAATAGTTTGAAATTAGAAATCAAAACCCAAAAAAAGCCTACAGGAATATTATAAACACATGAAGACTGAACGATACACTTTTGAATGATGAATGAATGAATGGTAGAAGTCAGGGGAAACTTTAAATTCTTAGAATCCAATGAGAATAGTGATTCAACGTATCAGAAGCTCCAGGACACTATGAAAGCTATTATAAGTTTATATCTATGAGCCCCTACATAAGAAAACCAGATCCCAAATAGCCTAATGATATATTTCAAGGCCCTTGAAAATCAAGAGCAAAACCAATAAAAGGAAGGAAATAATTATAATCAGAGCCAAAATCAATGGAATTGAGAATTAAAAAATAGAAAGGATTAATGAAAATTTTAAATGTTGTCTTTTTTTAAAAAAAACAAGATTGAGAAGCACTTAGCTAAATTAACCAAAAGAAAAAAAAAGATCCAAATTAATAAAATTAGATAGATGGATAAGGAGAAATTGCCATAGACATCACAGAAATTCAGAGGATCATTAGGATTTATTTTGAAAACATTCTCCAATAAATTGGAAAAACTAGAAGAAATACATACATTTCTAGACACATATGACCTGCCAAAATTGAATCAAGAGGACATAGAAAACCTAAACAGACCAGTAACTTAACAAAAAGAAGCAGCGATAAAAAGCCTTCCAACAAAGAAAAGTCCAGAACCAGATGGATTCTCAGCTAAATTCTACAAGACCTTTAAAAAAGATTAATGCCAATGCCTCTTAAATTATTCCATGAAATAGAAAGAGATGGAACACTTCCAAATTCATTCTGTGAAGCCAGTATCCCCCTCATACCAAAACCAGATAAGGATACATCAAGGAAAGAAAAGTACAGACCAATATCCCTGATGAACTTAGATGCAAAAATCCTTAATAAAATATTAGCAAATCATATTCAACAATGTGTTAAGAAGACGCACAACATGACCAAGTTGGTTTTATCCCAGGGACACAATGATGGTTTAATATGCAAATCAATAAATGTAACTCAGCACAAAAATTGTGTAGTTAATAAATGCAGAGAAGACTTTCAACAAGATTCAGCACCCATTTATGATAAGAACACTGAAGAAACAATGAATAGAAAGAATCTAACTCAACATAATGAAGGATATATATATATATATATATCTCAAATCCAACATCATAGTAAATGGGGAAAAACTGAAAGCATTTCCTTTAAAATCCAGAATAAGACGATTATGTCCATTCTTAACAATCCTATAAAATATAATGGAGAAATTTTACAGAGCAATTAGGTTAGGCAAAAGAAAGAAAGAAATTGAATAAAAATATGAAAGAAAGAATTCAATTATCATTGTTGGCAGATGATATGATCCTATACTTAGTATATCCAAAAAGATCCCCTAGAAGACTGCTAGAGCTAATAAATAAATTCAACAAAGTAGCAGGTTACAAAAGCAACATACAAAAATCAGCAGCTTTTATATACACCAATAACTTTTCTGCTAAGAAAGAAAAATAAAACAATTCTATTTACATTAACCTCAAAAAAAAACCCACTTAGGAATAAATCTAACCAAGGAGGTGAAAGACTCCTACAATAAAAACCAAAGACCATGAAGAAAGAAATTGAAGAAGACACAAGGTGGAAAGATCTCCCATGTTCAGAGATAGGCAGAATTAATATTGTTGAAATGGCCAGATTTCCAAAAGGAATATACAGATTCAACACAATTCCCATCCAAGTATCTATGATATCCTTCACAAAACTAAAAAAAAAAAAAAAAATGCCAGCTGTGGTGGCACATGCCTGAAATCCCAGACACTTGGGAGGCTGAGGAAGGAGGATCCCAAGTTTGAAGCCATGTTTGGCAATTTAGAGAGGCCCTAAGCAACTTAGCAAGGTACTGTCTGGGGAAAAAATAATTTTTTAAGGACTAGGGATGTGGCACATTGGTTAAGTGCCCCTGGGTTCAATCCCTGGTTTGATTTTTTTTTTTAAGTCCCAAAATTTATTTGGAAGAATAAAAGACCCAAAATAACCAAAAAATTCTAAGCCAAAAATCAATGCTGGAGGCATCACAATACCTGACTTCAAACTATACTACAGAGCTACTGTAACAAAAATTTTCAACATGAAAACAGATACATGGACAGATGGTACAGAATAGAAGACATAGCTGGGCATGGTGCACAAACCTATAATCCCAGCAACTCAGGAGGCTTAGGCAGGAGGATCATAAGGTAGAGGCCAGTCTCAGTAACCTAGTGAGACCCTGTCTTAAAATTTAAAAACAAAGGTGGGGATGTAGCTCAGTAAGTAAAGCATCCCAGTACAGGCCTGGTGTTATAGCTCAGTGGTGGAGCACTTGCGTAGCATATGTGAGGCACTGGGTTCAATCCTCAGCACCACATAAAAATAAATAAAATAAAGGTATTGTGTCTGTCTACAACTAAAAAAATTTTTTTAAAAAATCCCCAGTACAAAGTTAGCCAATTCCCCCAAAAAACCAATGCCGAATGTTTTCTCCGATACAAGGAGGCTGACTCATAGTGGGGTAGGGAGGGGGAGCATGGGAGGAATAGATTAATTCTAGATAGGGCAGAGGGGTGGAAGGGAAAGGGAGTGGGGGCAGGGGACTTGCAAGGATGGGGGAATGTGATAGACATCATTATCCAACATATATGCATGAAGATGTGAATTGGTATCAACAAACTTTATATACAACCAGAGATATGAAACATTGTGCTGTATGCATGTAAAAAGAATTGAATGCATTCTGCTGTCATTTTTTTTAAAAAATCAATTAAAAAATCCCAATACAAAAAAAAAAATAGGAGAGACAGAGACAAACCCACACAGATATAGTCATTTGATCCTTAACAAAGGTGCCAAAAGCACATTGGAGAAAAAATAGGCTTTTTAATAATTAATGCTGGGATAATTGGTTATCCCTATGTAGAAGGCTAGATCCTTATCTCCCACCCTCACCCTGCACAAAAATCAACTTAAAATGGATCAAAGTCCTAGGAATTAGACCAGACACTGTGCAACTCCTAGAAGAAAATTTAGGGTCAACACTCCAAAATATAGGCAGAGGCAATGACTTTCTTAATAAGATCCTTATACCTGCTGGGGTGCAGTGGCAGTAATCCCAGTGGCTTGGGAGGCTGAGGCAGGAGGATGACAAGTTCAAAGCCAGCTCAGCAAAAGCAAGGCACTAAGCAACTCAGTGAGACCCTGTCTCTAAATAAAGTACAAATTAGGGCTGGGGTTGTGGCTCAGTGTTTGAGAGCCCCAAAGTTCAATCTCTAGTACACCACCACCACCACCACCCCAAAAAACTCCTGCAGCTCAGGAAACAATGCCAAGAATTAACAAATGGGATGGTATCAAATTTCTTCATATCATATTTTTAAAAAATATTTTTAGTTTAGATGGACACATACCTTTATTTTGTTTATTTAGTTTTATGTGGTCCTGGGGACTGAACCCAGGGCCTCATACATGCTAGGCAATGTTCTACCACTGAGCTATAGCCACAGCCCCTTCATATCATATCTTGGAACCCCTCTCCCTAGTCTCTGGTACTCAGTCACCCTCCTTGGAAATATACATGCTTAATAGATCTTGAGACCACCTGCTTCTCCATCTCTACCATACCTCCCCAGCCGAAGGCAACAGTATCTCCCACCTTGAAACTACTCTCCCCATAATTGGTCTTCCTGCCTCCTTTTGGTTCCCATCCAGTCCATTCTCCACCCAATAACCAGAGAGATATTTCTGAAATGCAAATCTTAGTTCCCACTGTTCTTAGTATGAATTCTAAAATTCTTAATAGGGTTAGCAGAATATTTGTTGGGTAGGAAAAGTTTTCTTCCACAAAAGGGTACCTTTGAATTAAACTGACAAATGGTAGATTAACAGGAGAAATGGCACATAATTTTTATTAATTGTTACATGCATGGGATTTCACACACACACACAAAAACCTAATTAGTCTTGGGTTATATATCTTTTTAAAAAAGAAGGGAAGTCAAAGTTCAAGGGATGAAAAACTGAAGTGACTAAGAAATGTATGGGGAACTAATAGAAGATAAATGTTATTGCAGTTGGCCTGTTTATGCCAACTCATTTTTATGTCAATGCTCCTTCTCTGGTGGTAAGTCACTGGTCTTCCTGGTGGTGGGGGTGGGGATGACAAATTTATAAAGGGTAATTTATGCCCATTTTTAAGCTGACAAGAGGAGCACAGAGAATTCTGCTTACAACTATTGATTCTCAGTTACCTTCAGCTTAAAATATTCCTTATGCCAAAGTGTCATATTGTGGGGTGACACATACTGATCCCCTTCTTGCATTGTAAAAAATGATTGCATTACTAAAATGGGTTTTTCAAAAATGATGTCAGATGTGAAGCACATGAAAGTGAAAAAGATATATTGTACTCATAGGTCCCAGGAGAGGGAAACATATAGACCAGATGGAAGGAATGCCCAGGAATCAGGCTCAAACAAGCAGGTGGGGAGCAGAGAGGTGGGATTGAAGAAGAACTGATGGGCAAATACCTTTCCTGGAGGTCAGGATAGAGTTCACAGGCAAAAGGCATGATGGGATTTCATTAGTGTAAATGAATGTCACTAGGTCACTGGATGGTGAAAAAGGACACCTGTGACAGGGACCGGCCTTATCACACTGGTGGCATTGGTTGCCTGGGCCTGGTGCTCACAGCTGTGGGGTGTTGAGGCATTAAGAAAATAAGAAGTTTTAAAAATTATAGTACCCCTGAATAATTTTAGCCTTGCGCCCTGTTCCAGCCTCATCTTGAACTATTCTTTCTATACCCACTGATCTTCCTTCACCTGTTGAGCACAATACAGACCTAGCTTCCTTGGGATCTTCATGCATGCTGTTTTCTGTTGTATGGAATAGTTTTCTCTCTTCCCTTGGCTAAATTCTGCTAATTTTTTTAGAAGCCAACTTGAGTATGTTCCCCAGAAAAGTATTTTTCAGCTTCTCAATAATATTTGATCCTATTTTCAATATACTTTATCACTTTCCTTTATAACTTTTTATCACAATTGTGGCTGAATACTTACTTGCAAAACGTTAATGTCTCACACTGCATTTCCATGAAAGCAGGGTCTTATTTATTGCTGGATTCCTGAACCCAGCATAGTACCTGTTCCATAAGAGGTACTTAGTCAATATTTGTTCATTCATTCATTTAATTAGGATATTAGGGATATATAACAGTGAATAAACAAAAAAAATTGAATGAACACATTGAGTCAGATTTATGGCTCTTCAATAAAGTAGGTAAAGGCTGATACCTTCTTGAAAGAGATAATGTTCAATTATACATTATTACTATATTTACTTTTTTTAAAAAATTTTTTTAAAGAGAGAGTGAGAGAGAGAGAGAATTTTAATATTTATTTATTTATTTATTTTAGTTATCGGCGGACACAACATCTTTGTTTTGTATGTGGTGCTGAGGATCGAACCCGGGCCACACGCATGCCAGGCGAGCGCGCCACCGCTTGAGCCACATCCCCAGCCCCACTATATTTACTTTTAAGATTAATTGGTACATTACTTATAAGGAAGAGAAGGATTATTACCCTATGCGCATATATCATTACATGACCTGTATAACTCAACATCATGTACAACCAGATGAATGAGAAGTTATATTCCATTTATGTACGATGTGTCAAAATGCATTCTACTGTAATGTCTAACTATAATTAGAACAAATTTTTTAAAAAAGGAAAATAGAAGAGAAACCCAATAGCCTTGTATCTCTTTAGCACAAACTATCAAGGCTTAGCAAAAAATAGTTTCTGATAGTCTGAAGTGTTTATGACACATTATTAATGCTAAATTAGTATGTTGCTGAATTATCAGATTTTACCTAATTATTACATTAGCAGCTTAATATGTAAAATTACGAAGCACATTTTGTTTAAAATTCTTATTTCTTTTTCAGGGAGTAAATTAAGATTGATTCCTATACAAAATACTTAGATTGCATCCAGCTTTGAAAACTTCCTTTAAGATGTAAATAACCTATTTAAGTTTAAGGAACCCTAAATAAGCAGACAGTTATTTACTGTCCTAAACAGGATTCACAAGATTTATATAGGCAAGAAATGAAAAACAGAGGTTGGTGAGATGATAGTTCTATTCTTGGAGGGACAGAATGAAAATTTGGAGAACTTTCCTGATATAATTTTAAGAAAGGGATTCAAGGAAGAGGTTGCAAGAGAAGCAAGCCTATAATCCTATGTATACCTTAGTACTAAGGATAATTTTTCTCTTCCTCTCCTTATCTGCAGGACAGATATAGAGATACAGAAGATGAGGAGGATTGTTGAGTAATGTTGTCTTAACTCATATTGAAAAAGAAACCCTTTAAGAATAGATTGGCAGCCAGAAAGGGGCTGTAAGAGGAAGATAGTTATGGAGAACAGTTAAGGATGAAAACGTAGGAAGTAAGAGTGCATATGTATAGTAAATTTATATTTTCCTAATACTATATACATTTTACATGATGTGCCTTGTTACAGGGTCATCATTCAGATTTTGTATAAAGGAATATGTAAACACTTCTTGGACTGGGGTGTGGCTTAGTAGTAGAACACTTGCCTAGCATGTATGGGCACTGGGTTCAATTCTCAGCACCCCATATAAATAAGTGAAAAAAAATAAAGGCCCATATGTCTAAAAAAAACTTTTTAACACACACACACACACACACAAAAAAAAAAAAAAAAAAAAAAAAAAAAAACTTCTTATACTTTCTCTTTCTCCCCTCTCCCTTATCTTTCCTTCCTGCCCTCCTTCCTCCTTTATTCCCATCTACATTTTTGTCAAACCTCTTACTCAGTTTTTGCTTTCTTCAATGAAAACCACTTTGGTCCATGATTTAAAAAAAAGAAAAGAAAACAACAACACACAAAAAAACCCTTAAGAATCCTGTTAGATATGCCCATCTATCTAGGACATTGGGACATTTATTCAACAAATATTTATGGTAGCTACCCTTTGCCACTTAGTTCCAAGTACAAGGAATATAGCACTAAACAAAACAGACCAAAAATTATAGAACTCATATTTTAGTGAATATATCAAAGCACACAATATTTCCAAATAAAACCTGGTAGATTGAGTGCAATGAATGACCAAATAGAAGCTCAGAAAATTTGTTTCTAGTCTTTCCTTCCGTGTGACTGTTTAATATCTCATCTTTATAATTTAATCCCCTCTGGGCTTACATAAAATATTCATGTTAATAACATTAATGGGTTATATCTGAGGTTTTTTTTCAAGAAAGTATACATTTAATGATTATTTTCCTTGAGTTACTCTGAGCTAAAACATGAAATACATATATATCAAGAGATTGTTTGGAAAGAATCACTTCAGAATTCTTAACTTAGGGATATATTGGGATGATTTTAGGAACATCTCACATGCAGTTCAGTTTTTATCTGGGTTACTTGTGTGTTTGAGTTTTGCTAGCTTTAAAAGATGATAGAGATGAGGTTGATTTTATTAAATGTTATTTTATTTTTATTGATGTTAAATCAAAAAGAAAAATAATATCTTTGGGTTCTACAAACCAGAGAGAGTATTTTTATTTATTTTTTGGTTTTAGAATATGTAAGAAGAAAGCGAAAATAAGTTCAGCTTTCTATATTTACTTCTTGTGTATGTGCACACACCTGGGCACACAAAACAAATTCCCTTTTATTGTAGGATCAGAAAAACAACATCTGTTTTCTTGAAAGTGAGAGGAATAAATGATTAACAGGATTGACCCAGTGATGGAAACATTATGACAGATTTAATCAGTCAAATTTGTTTCTTTTCTTAGTCCAGAAAAATACTAAGCTTGAGAAATAACAAAAGGGGAAAGTTTTCCCTTTCCTAGCCCAGAAGAAAGAACAAAATGGTAAATTATTTGGAATGATGTGTTTGGTTTTTGGATTTGATTATATGTGGTTCAGAAAGATGGGTCTGCTCATTGTGTACAGCATTGTCCCTCTGCTATGTAGTTAGTAAATAACAAATGCCTTAAGGGCTGAGAGTTTTAAAAAAAAAAAAAAAAAGAAAGAAAAGAAAAAAGAAAAAAAAATTTCCTTCTAGTTTCACCTGGGCATATAAATAAAATAGTAATTCTTGGCCTTCTCCCCACCCCCTGACAAACTTGAAGAGTGTGACAAACTACCATAATTGATAGTGAGTCACAGTGGCAACAATTTTTACCTAGGTTGTGAATCTTGAAAATAGTTCCTTAGGGTACCCCTTTAAGAATTATGGAAGTAGGTAGAGCATGGTGAAATTCATACACGTTTGTTAGGGTGGTTTATACATTAAAATACAATTTATTCTTTGACTTTCCCTATTTTTCCTTTTTAATATTATATCCTCAAGATTTCCATGCCCTAGAATGAGGGAAATGAATAAGGTATATTTATTTTATTTTAAAAATAAAATGTTATGGGCTGGGGATGGGGCTGGGCTGGGGATGTGGCTCAAGCGGTAGCACATTCGCCTGGCATGCGTTCGGCCGGGTTCGATCCTCAGCACCACATACAAACAAAGATGTTGTGTCCGCCGAAAACTAAAAAATAAATATTAAAAAATTCTCTCTCTCTCTCTCTTAAAAAAAATGTTAGAAGATGTTAATCTTTGGGGTTTTAGACCACATTTGGAAAACATTGGCTTAGTAACTATTTGTTTATAGGGTAGAAATATAATTCTTCGCAGAATCTTGTGTGATTGCTGCTGTTAGCCGCAAGACAGTAGGTAAGCTTGACTATGTTTGAGAATGGAGGTGAAAATAACTTGGAGAGACCAAGACTACCCAGGACGCTTCACCCAAGCTAAGATCCCGAGGGCAGTCTGAGCCTAGTTGCAAGGCTTGAATTTTAATTTTATCAGGACACTAATAAATTAAAGGAATTGGCTCAGCTAACAAAACTTTCCAAAGCCCTATGTACAAACTACGATACCAGTTTACTAATTTATGAACAGAAGAGAGTCCCCTCCAATGACAAAGAGATTTATATGTACCTTCACAATGCCTCTGTTTTGTGTCAGGGCAGGCATGAAATTGAATCCTAGAAGCTAGGTAACTGGAGAGCATGAAATCAAAGCAAAGGGAGGAGGATTGGAGACAGAGGGAGGCATTATCTAGGCTGGGTGTGGCCAGTAACAATCTGCCCCAAGCAGAAGCCTGCTGAACAGCCTTCCCTTGAGATGCCCATATTTAGTGACTTTCTCCTGGAGAGTATAAGACTCATTGTATTTCATCTCTTTCCTTTTTGTTATATTTCATTCTTACCATTCCCACCTGTTTAGAGTCTTAGGCTAGGCAAGTTATTGTTTAATTGATTAGATTTCAGCTTGCTAAGTTATAATCACACTTTATAAGGTTTCCCAGACATTAACCCAGGTCACTTTTTTTTTTTTTTCTTTCGGGGAGTTATGAGGGATTGAGCTCAAAGGCACTCACCCATTGAGCCACATCCCCAGCCTCATTTTGTATTTTATTTAGAGACAGGGTCTCACTGAGTTGCTCAATGCCTCAATTTTGCTGAGGCTGGCTTTGAACTCACAATCCCTCTTCCTCAGCCTCCCAAGCTGCT
The DNA here is from genome assembly GCF_048772815.1 of Callospermophilus lateralis. Classification (NCBI taxonomy): domain Eukaryota; kingdom Metazoa; phylum Chordata; class Mammalia; order Rodentia; family Sciuridae; genus Callospermophilus; species Callospermophilus lateralis. Next base: position 14,245,688 of record NC_135307.1, read on the forward strand.
GAGTCAGGTCACTTTTAATGTAGTTTGGGGAATTATCTCCAGTCTCTGGTAATAAATAACTATTGTCAATATAATAGTTTTAATGGTAATAAATAACTATTACCAGTATTTGGAGGATTTGATGCTATTGATTATTACAATCACTGGGTTGGAAAATATGACATTGTCATTAAGCTAGACAGGGTTTTAATTGTCAGTTGGTAGGCTTCATATCACAATGAACGTAAGAGAAAATTATCAGGACAGAATTCCTCTCTGGATTGTCAAAGAATATCTAAGGTCTTCATGATAGTCATTTAAATAAGCAACCCAAGAATGTGTCAGTTTGGAATTTGTATGACTGGAGCTGAGATTTTTCTGAATTGTGATCTGCTTTCCAAAGACAGGGAAATTGTTGTTATAAAATATCTATTTCTGTCTTTACGTGATTTTCACAAACTCTAACAAGATTGCCAACTTTATTGTAGGCTCATATAAAAGTCTTATTGGTATACTTTTGGTGGATATTAATTTTTTTATTTGTTCTTTTTAGTTATACATGTCAGTAGAATATGTTTTGACTTCCCATTTTTGTGGTTGTATAACTTAGTATATAGTATAACTTCCCATTTTTGTGGTTGTACGTGATGTGGAGTTACACAGGTTGTGTATTCATATAGGAAAGTTATGTCCAATTAATTCTATCTTTCCTATTCTTATCCCCCTTCCATTCCCTTCATTCCTCTTTATCTAATCCAAAGTACTTCTATTCTTCTTTCCCCCCTCTCCCCTTATTGTGTGTTAGCCTCCACATATCAGAGAGAACATTCAGCCTTTGGTTTGGGGGGATTGGTTTGTTTCACTTAGCATGATAGTCTCCAGTTCCATCCATTTACCAGCAAATGCTGCAATTTCGTTTTATATATATATACACATATACCACCAGATATACTTTTGAATATCTGGCATTTTAATATTCTTATCTGAAAGTGACAATGTTTTGTCATTTTTCTGGCTTAGGAAGAAAATTATCAGAAACAATTTTCAGCCCAAGAATTGTGTACAATTGTTTGGGAAAATGTACTCTTAGATAGTATTATGTTCTAAAGGTTTACTAATATTCCCTGTACTGTTGAAATATTTTCTGAAAGTTTCAGAGTTTCTTCATTTTGATTCATGATGTTTATGATGTTACCCAAAACTTAAGGAACCAATTTCTTCACTCAGTTAGGTCTTTTCTCTTTTTTCAGGGGTGGTGATGCTAAAAAGTTATCTGAAAGCAGTTTATAATCTGCATTTTTTTAAACAAAAGTGGCAGAATGATCATCAATTTAGCATTTGCAGCAGTGTATGCTAGAGAAAGTTCTTAGAACTAAAGTTTATTAAGAAATTCACTTCATCTGAGACGAACCTTTCTGCCTACTGATATGCTCGTAATTGCAGAACCCATTAAAAATATTTTGTTTTGTTTTCTTTGCTGGGGATATGGAGGGGGATTTCCATAGTATACTTATTAAAAAACAGTTGGAAGTTTACATTTATGAAAAAGCCTATCTGTTAAAATTCCCAATACTTTTACCATAGAGTTAACAGTAATAATGAAAAAACAAAGACAAAAATTCAAATTTCCAGGAATAAAGAAAATACAGGAGTAAAACATCACTTACCATTGCCAAGCCAATTGTCTATAAGTAAAATCACATCCATTTAAAGAAGTTAATTTAATGTCCATACCCCCCAAAAAATAACAATGAACGTGAGAATTGCTTTATCTTAAAGAAATAAGTGACTTATCTGGGTTAAATGTGGCTTTCAAGCAGTGTATATTGGGTATCTATTACATATGGAATCCAGAGACAAATGCATCTTAAATTTTATTTGTTTTATAATTAATTCTATGATTCAGTTAATATTCATTGTCAACCTTAGTACCATAGCAAGCCATGCCAGTCTTTAAAATTTTTCAAATTCCCATTTATTCAACATGTATTTATATGCTGTCTCACATGCAAGACTATGAGAAAGTGATGAAAAAGCTCCCAGCTGATTTTTGTGTAACTAAATGACCTTTAGTGGTTCCAGACTGAATCTGACTCAAGCAGCAATAGTTAACATTTACTAAGAGAAATTAATTATATAATAGAAATGTCTTGAAATAATCTGTCCTGAGCAAAAGAGAAGTAAGTTAATATGTAAATTCATATTCTTGGGAATGCTTATTTCTGTGAAATAAGTATAAGTTTGGCAATTGACAGCAGATAATCAAAGTGCCTTATGGTGCAAATTGTGGTAGATGGTATCTTGGTCTTTTTCCTATTAAGCAAGTCTACCATAGACACCAGAGAGTAGAGAACATGACTCTTTCCTGATTTCTAATAAGCAAGACTTGGGTCATGGGCAGGATACAGCCTCTGCTAAGTCCATCCAATCTCGGCAAGTGCCAAAATGAAATCTTGGGTTCCAATTTAGCTGTTAGCGAGTTCTCGATTGGCAGCAGCTTGTCTTTCAAAGTTTTAAGCACCTTAGATTTTCTGATGCACATTTCAAAGTATTATCAAAGATGAAAGAGATTTCATTATATACTTCAAAAATCTTAAGTTTATTCTTAAATTATTTTTCTACCACTATATGCTTGTTTTGAGTTTAAGATACTCTGACCACCCACCTCAATCCAAGCTGAATCTTTCCATTTTAGCCTGCTTATTGTGGTTACTGGAACAAGTTACTTTTCTGATAATGAAATAAGAAATCTCTTTATTTCTGGAGTTTCCTGTTGGCCGAATAAAGTTTTCTTAGCAATATGTAACATTGACTAGTTATGCAATATGTTGGATTTTACTGCAAGCTTTTTGTTTAAAAAGGGTGTGAGAGGTTTTGGCCAATGAGAAAGTGAAGTCAAAGTTAAATATGACATTATCTTACCACCTGTTGCACAAATAAACATAGATTCATAAGCAAATATGTTAAACATTTAAATATTTCTATCAACTCAGATAAGCTAGCTATAAAATCATTATTTTTCTCTTATTCTTCCCTGCATGTGATTTGGGGAAACTTTTCCTCCAGGAAAAATTTATCTCCACAATTGTATACAAAGTTTAATGGATATTCCAGGGAGGTTGCTTCAGTGACTGCAGGGCAGAGAGAAAGATCTGGATGCATACTCATGACATGTTGAAATCCTAATCTGTGGACAAGAATCAGTTCTTCACAATTATGTCAAACTGCTAAGATTCAGGATCCTGCTATGTGCCAAGTCTAGAGCTGCTTTGTGCCTAGGTCTCCCATGTAATATCTCAAAATTTGTTTAGAATAAGTCCCTCCAAACCTTATACAGAAAAGTATCTTTAGCCTCTGTTGGTTTTCAGGAGATATTTAGAGACTATGTTGTAAATAACTCATCACCTGTTTTTAATAATTCCAAGCATTAGAAATTTCTTGATATTTAATTATCTCTGTAAGACAGGGTTTCTTAACCTTGGCACTACTACCATTTGGGGCTAGATCATTCTTTGTTGGTGAGGGAGGGGGCAAGTATTTGCCTGTGCCTTATGGGATGGTTAGTAGCAACTCAAGGCTCTGCTCACTATGCTTCAATGGGCCCTGCTTCCTGTTAGGACTGCCAAAAATGTATCTGGACATTGTTAGATGTTCCCAGGGAGGGGAGTGGATTGTCCCTATTAGAGAACTACAGCTCTAAGAAAACATAGAATTCTAGAGAAAAGATCTTAGCAATTACCCAGTTTCTATTTTCTCATTTTTCATATGGCTATGATTTACTTAAGATCTCATGTTTCTTTAGTCAGAAATTGGAACTCAAGTTTCCCTGAGTTTAAGATACTCTGACCACCCCCTCACCCCTGCCACCATTGACAGGATTGTCCAAGTAACTCATTCTATTATAGCACAGCCAACCATTTAGTAACCTACTCCATAGTGTGTATATAAAATCTATAGTATTCCTTAAAAAGCCACTTGTATATTGTCTTGAGTTGTTTTCCCCACAACAACTCTGAGATGATAATTCTTGTAAAAACAATTTATTAGGAATTGTTCTAAGGAAAAATTGGTTGGGGAGCAGAGAAATAGGGAAAAGGAAACCAAACAAGGATACAATATTAGACACTTCCAAGAAGGCTGTTCTAGATCGGTGTCACAAGAGAGCTCTGGAGATAGTGTAGCTCATATCTCAGAATTATTCAGATTAAGTACAAGAGAAAAAAACTGGAGAATTTATGCTTCTCTTCCCATCATTGTTTAAGATGGAGTTTCTTAACTTCCATAGTATTGACATTGGGCAGTAGTTCTTTGTTCTTTACTATGGCAGTCTGCCCTGTGCATTGTAGGGTGTCTGCAGCACCCCTGGCTTCTACTTACTAGATGCCAGTAACATCCCAATGTCCTTTCCCTGCCCAATTATGATAACCAAAATTGTTTCTAGTCATTTTGACTACTAGAGATCAAAACTCCCCTGTAAAGAACTATTGATTTAAGTGCTGCCCTTGTAGAGATGTAAATTCCCAGGAACCTCAGGCTACCAGGCAAAGAATTCCTTGCAGCCATAGAGTGGTTTTCTGACAGAAATACAGGCCCTGGCTGTGGGTGTGAAAGCATACCAGGAGCAAGTGTGCATAAAAAGTTAGTGAATCCCAAAATTTCTCTTTTTAAGGCTGGGCCTATAGCTTCGTGGTAGAGTGCTTGGCTACCATGTACCCTGGGCTTGATCTTTAGCACCAACAGAATTAAAAAAAAAAATCAGTCATGTGAGCAGTAGGAAGCTATCTGATATGAAAACGTGCCTTTTTTTTTTTTTTTTTTAAGGGTCTTTATGGGACTGGGTAAGCCTTATAGCTCTATGTCTTGTAGTCAGCACTACTAAAATACAGTACCTGTTTCCATTAAATGTCCAAAATACCTCTCCACTGGGGCTAGTTTTAATCTCCGTGTAATTGGTTTGTTCAGAAACCTGATTTGAGAAAGGATTTAAGAACTCAGAATAGTTCCTGCAAGACTAGAGTTCTTGAATTTTGTTTCACTCAGATGACAGAAAATCACATTGTTTTGGCTGTGTTTTTCTATTTTGGGACTTATTTTCATTACCTACCTCCCCCCATCCAGGATGCAATCATTCAAGAAGTATTTTTTGAATGTCTAATATGTGCTCAGTACTTTACCAAATAATAAGATATACAATAAGGGACAAAAGAGATATCCTTTTTTTTAATTAGTAGAATTTTTAGGATAATAAGGGAGAAAAACAAGGAATTAGTTGTAGTCCAAAAAGCTAGATTGGCAAAAAGTGGTCATGAGTTCTCACTGTGGGTTTCTTGGACCATGAGAACTGGGTGGTTCTCTTTTCCCCCATTAGAGAGTCTATGCCCGATTCCCACTGCCTTAGTTCTCAGTGTGATAATATTGACAAGTGGTAGAATCTTTGAGAGGTGGGGCCTAGTGGGAGATTACTTTAAAAAGGATTAGTATTTTTCTCATGGAAGTATGTTCTTAGTCTCTTGGGAAGTCTCACCAGAGCATATTGCTAGAAAATAAATAAATAAATAAACAAACAAACAAATAAATAAATAAATGTAAACCTGGATCTTTCCCCAATTTCTTTCTTTCTTTCTTTCTTTCTTTCTTTCTTTCTTTCTTTCTTTCTTTCTTTCTTTCTTCTTTCTTTCTTCCTCCTCCTCCTCCTTCTTCTTCTTCTTTTGACATAACATAGTGAACATTTACTTCTCATATAGTAGATTAGTGGTGAATCCCGTGGTGATCAAAGAGCCAGTTTTCATCTTGAGTCTTCATCCCACTGTAGTCTCCGAGTTTGCTGCATTTTTGTGATGGATGGGGAAAAGAGAGTAGTCTTATCCTTTTCCTTGGCTCAAAAGCAGCATACATCACTTTCCACATTTCACTGGTGAGAACTAATTATTGGGCCACACATTGATACAAAAGAAACCAGAAAAATCTTTTCTGTGTCTGGGTGCGTGCCTCCTGGCCACAATTCCACAAAATAGAGGAAGAAACAAGTCTGACACAATTGTGCAACAGAATCTCACAGTGATGTGGCCAGGGCAGGAGGACCCTGTAACTCCTATCCCAGAGTATCTTCTCCAAAAATGACACATTTTCATAATTTTAAGGTATGGATGTCATTGTTACTTACATAAGGATAAAACAGACCTTAAACCATAATTTCTCAATATACAAACCCATCCCTGGTGAATTGAGTTAAAAATCAGATTCTATTTATAGATCTAGGGTGGAACCTTAGATTCTACATTTCCAAACATCTTTTGGGTCATTTCAGTGGGCTGGTCCATGGACATTGAAAGTACAAATTTAGAGAAGGCAACTTGGAAACAAGGGTTAGTCTGTTCAATATGTGATTGTCATATACACAAAGCTAATGTTCCAGTAAGGGTCTCCAGGCACTGTCTTTCCCCAGTTTCTTGTGTCCCTTCTAGAAACTTCTTTTCCATGTGGTAATGTAGTCAGAGGGGCTACCATCAGGATGGCGGTACCATGTTGTTTGGACCACCAGAGCTGTGAGCTAAATAGACTTCTTTATAAATTATACCCTTAGGTATTTTGTTACAGCAACATAAAACAGATTAAGACACTATCTTTCCAATGTAATTTCTTTCATTATTACTTTTCCATGTGTAGGTAAGTGACAGTGCCAGATTCCACCCCCAGCTTTTCTCAATTTCTTTTAAATTCTTAGGTTTTATAATCTTCAGCTTCCTGCCATACCTGCTTTTTATTACTGTGCCTTTCACCTCACCTTTTAAAACAAACTTGACTTTTAATAGTTATATTGATCCAGCCTGTTGCTTGCCTAATTTCATCTTATTGCTTTGTTTGAAGTTCTGGTGTTTGTGTGAAGCCTACCTTTGGCCTGAATTTCTTCTTCCACATCATTGTCTCTATGTTGACTTCCAATTTCCAGGTACATTTCTGAGACTTTATTCTCTTGGAGAATCCCCAAGTACTCTGTTTATTTGAAGACCTCAGGGAGGGGGACTTAGTTAAGCCAAGCAGTGGCTGGTGATGGAATGATCAGCTGTGACTTGGCTGATATGCTGGTGCTCTTCCACAGATAGTTTATCCATGCCGCTTGGAGCCATAGTCCTTTGGCTTCAACAAAAGGGAGGGCCTTTTGGAGGGCCTTCCTCTGTGGTTTTTCCAATAAGACATTTTACTTGAATTATATCTCAGACTCTAGTCAATATAATCTTAATTATTTAAAAGATCTGCAGTAAAACATTGTACTTTGGTTATGGCTTTACCATGGTGGTTTTTATTTTTGTATAACTGTCAGTTTTTTAAAAAAATATTTTTTTTGTTTTTGATGGGCCTTTATTTTATTTATATGTGGTGCCAAGAATCAAACCCAGTGCTTCACACATGCTAGGCAAGCGCTCTACCACTGGGCTACAACCCCTAATTGTCAGCTTTAATTTTGTCAGGTGTGTTATGGTGTCCCCAACCCCCATATTCCTACTGAGAAGTTCCCACTGTAGGAATCTTAGTGTGAAATAGAATATAGAATGCCACATAGTTAGTAACTCAGTTTTCCTTGTAGCTCAATGTAGGCATGTGACAGGTTTGATCAGTAAGGTATATCCACATAGACTCTGAATCTGGAGCTTGTGGAAAAAAGAAGCAAGGGCAGTGGAAGATCTGAGCAGCATTCAGTTTCCAGAAGCAGTGTCTAGCATTCAGTTCCAGCAAAGGTGGTGTAAGAAGTTGTAGATGCTCAGAGATTTTGATTGCAGCAGCAATATGTGCTTATGGATGGGTTGATGGTGTGATACTTGGCTATGGTCTTAGTTGCTATGTTTCTGCCCATTTTCTGAGTCTTTCCAACAATTTTGTGTGTCAAACAGTATCCTTCCAGCTAACTCCTATGTAGAAGTCAGCCAGAGTTGGTTACATCTAGGAACGCTGCCTTTTTTCTTATTTTCCCATATATCATCAGTCCTTCTTAAACCTCCAATAATCCTTCTGGGATCATATTCTTAATTGAAGTACATATTTTATAAATCCCCCTACTATAGATCTTGTGGTAGTAAACACTATATTTTATCTGTAAATTGCTTTATTTAACTCTCATTCTTGGAAGATAATTTTGCTGCACACATGATTATAGGTTGACAAATTATTTTCTATCATATGATTTCTAAAGAAGAGTCAGTTATCATCTTTATTATTTCTTTGTAGGTAATCTATCCTATTTTCTGGCTTCTTTTAGGTCATTCTTCCTATTTATTTGTATTTTGAAGAATTTGAAGAAATTGATATTGAGGCTCTGGAAAAATATTGCTCAGGAATTTCCCTAGTAGTCATCTTATCATGGGTTTGTTTTGTCTGAGTATCAACCATAGGTGCCAAAGAATCTTACCCCATCTATAGAACTGGTCAAATTTTTTTTTTGCTATTATTCTATCTATCACTCCTTCACCCCAATCCCCTGTTGTATTCTACTTCTCAAAGTCTACAGTCATCTGCATTTGTGGCTCTCAGTAAATCTGCTGATTCTCCATTAAGCCCTTTCCTCCTCTAAGAGTCTAGATTATAAATAATTTCTGTAGTCTAAAAACCAATTTGTAATGATCTTAAATTAATCAAACCTATTCAATTAACTTATAAATGATTTTAACATATCAACTTTAGAATTAAGCAACCAGAAGATGAATGGAGGCATCATACTTCATGGAGACGTATAAGAAACATTCTTATTAAAATTAGGAATAAGACAGGACTTATCACAATGTATTTTTATCATAGTTTATCTTTGTCCTGGAGATATTGCCATTTAGAAGTAAACAACAAATATAAAAATAAAAGGAAACTAATGGGATACATCCAGGTTTGTTCTTTTTTCACTCAAGATCGCTTTGACTATTCAGGATCTTTGTGATTCCATATGAATTTTAAGTGTTTTTTTTTTCTGTTTCTGAAAAATAAAATTGAAATTTTGACAGAAATTGTTCTGAATCTGTAAATTGCTTTGGATAGTATAGACACTTTAATATAACTATTTTTTCCATAGAAAATCACAGAACATAGATTATCTTTCTGTTTATTTGTGTCTTCTTCAGCTTTTTCCATCAGTGTTTCATGACTATCAGTATACATAGCTTTCACCTCCTTGGTTAAATTTACTCCTAAGAATTTTTATTTTTGTAGCTATTACAAATAGGATTACTCTCTGATTTCTTTTCAGATAATCTCTTTTTAGTAGGAACACTATTAATTTTTTACAAAGATGCCAAGAACACACAATGGAAAAGGACAGTCTCTTTAATAAATTGTGCAGAGAGAAAATGATAGCCACATGCAGAAGAATGAAACTAAATCCTCAGCTCACCCCATATACTAAAATCAACTCCAAATGGATTAAAGACCTTAAACTGTAGAACTTCTAGAAGAGAACAGGAGGAAAAACTGGAACATCAATCTTGGCAATGATTTTTTGGATGTGACCTCAAAATCACAAAAGAAAAATTATGTAAGTAGAATTGCATCAAAGTTAAAAGCTTCTTCACAGTCAAGGAGACAAACAGAATGAAGAGACAACCTGTAGAATGGAAGAAAATATTTGCAAATCATACACTTAATAAGGGATTAGTATCCAAATATATAAATAACTCAACTTAATAGTAAGAAAACAAATAATCCAATTTAAAAATGGGCATAGGACCTAACTAGACATTTCTTAAAAGAACACATACGAATAAATAGCCAATAGGTATATGAAAAAAATCTCAACATCACTAATCACCAGAGAGATTCAAATTAAAACCCCAATGAGACAGCATCTCACATCAGTCAAAAAGACAAAAGATAAAGAGTTTTAGTAAGGATATGGGAAAAATGAAACCAAGGGAACCAATGTTCACTATTGAAAAAAATGTAAATAAATACAATCATCCTGTAAAATAGTATGGAAGTTCCTCAGAAAATTAAAAATAGAATTAACTATCAACCAATTTATGAAAATCAGTATGCCAAAGAAATATCTGAACTCTCATGTTTATTACCACATTATCAACAATAACCAAGATGAGAAATCAACCTAAGTGTCCATCAACAGATGAATGGATGAAGAAAGTGTGGCATATATACACAATGGAATACCATTGAGATTTTAAAATGAAGGAAATCTTGTCATTTGTGACAACATGGGTGAACCTGGAAAACACGATGTTAAGTAAAACAACCCAGCACTGAAATAAATACCCATGATTTTACATATACATGGAAACTACAAAAAGTCAAAAAGCAAAAGAGAGATTAGTGATTACAGAAACTATGGGTTAGAGAAACTGGGGAGATGCTGGTTAAAAGACACAAAATTTCAGTTAGAGAGTGTGAAAATTAATGATACTAAGATGAACTCTTTTTTGTTAAATCCAGACAAAATTAGAACCAGAAAGTTATGAAGGGGGACGGCTCATGCCTGCCTAACTAAGCATTTTCTCAAGGACTTTCTATGGGCTCAAAAAACTTTTCTCATTCTACACACATGCCATGCTTTGTTCACCTCCCATGTATCTATGCACAGATTTGGATAGCTAAGCTTATTTTTAACATTCTTTAAGATTTCAGTAATTCAGACAAGATGTTCTGGAGATAATGCTGGTCCAGCAGTGGCACCTTCACCAATGAGCTGCTGCCAGCTCCTGCCTCAAGTCTCCAAGACCAATGAACTCTGTTTCCAAGGAGCTTATACTAATGTATCTCTTTGTTCTTTAAAACCTTCCTTTTGCTTGGATATCCTTGAATACACCCCCAGAGTTCATTGTGACGTGCATATTCTCATTGCAATATTCTGCTCTTCCAAAATCATTATTCTTTGAAAAATCTCACTCAGAAATTGTTATTTAGGTTAACAAAACAAACAAGTTCAAGAGATATATTATACATCACAGTGACTATAATTAATATATTAAATGCTTGAAATTTGCAAAGACAGTAGATTTTAAGTGTTCCCATTACAAAAAATAAAGTATATGAGGTAATGCATACATTAGTCTGATTTAACCAACCATTCCTTGTTGTCTATATATATACCAAACATCATGTTGTGTACCATAAATATATACAATTTTTATTTGCTCACTGAAAATATTTTAAAATAAATTTATGTAAATTAAAAAAGATTAAACCAATATTTGTAGATTCCAGGAAATAACTAATAGAATAATTCAGTAAGGTTACTGAGACAAAAAAATTCAGAAATATTAACTTAATATGCTTAAACAACAACCAGGTAAAAGAAGTGATGGGAGAAATAATACCATTGTATAGCTTTTAAAAAGACCAAAGAATAGACTTAGCATGAACCACATAGACTTAATATGAAAAATTTTAAAATGTCACAAAAAGAACAAAAAGATTTAAAAAGCATTGCCACATTTGGGCAAGAAAATACAGCATCATCACAATACTAGCTCTCTTTAATTAATCTAACTGACTCAATAGAGTATTTTGTTTTTTTATTTTGTTTGGAATTGGGCAAGCTAATTCTTAAAAACTTGTTCTATAATAATAAAAATAAAGAGATACTTTATTGAGTATGCTTATTGAGCATATGAGCAGATCAAAATTCAAACAAACAGCTGGAAAATCTAGAAATATATCCAAATATACACAGCAGTTAAAGAGAAGTTTTATTTTAAGGCAGAGGAGAAAAAGATGAGTTGTTCAGTAAATGATATTGGAACAATGAAGCCGCCATCTGAAAAAACAAAACAAAAAATTTGGATCTCTGCTTCACAGATTATACTAAAATGATTTCCAGATGAATAAAAAAATGTCACATTAAAAAATAAACCCATAAATTACCAGAAAATAAAAGAGAAAATCATTTATTTAACTACAAAAAAAAAATCATGTCACTATAAAAAAGTCAAAGATAAAAGACAGATGGAGGAAATTTTTTGTAATTCACTTCACAAAGGGCTAATCCTTAACAGATAAAAATTTTTAAAGGGCTGGGGACATAGTTCAGTGGTAGAGCAGTTGCTTCGCATGCACAAAGTTAACTTAAAACATTTCAAAAAAATAAATGTATGTAAATTAAAAGATACACCAATATTTATAGACCCCAGGAATCAACTAAAAGGACAACTGATGAAATAATTAAGTATTTCCAAATCAATAAGAAAAAGAGCACAACTCATAGAAAAAAAGGCAAAACCTGTGCACAAACAGTTCAGAAGAAAGCCAGGTGCAGTGGTGTACACCTATAGTCCCAGCTATTAGGGAAGCTGAGACTGGAGAATCATGAGTTTGAGGTCAACCTTACCAATGTAGGCAACAGCAAGATCCTGTCTCAAAAAAATAAAAGAAAAAAGTTCAGAAGAAAGGAACTATATGAGAAATGGAAATTTAAATATGATATAATATTTTTAAAAAACAATAATAGCACTTGGTTTTGGTGAGGGTGTGGGGAAACTGAAGCTCTCCATTGATTGGGCAGTGTACATTTCTATAGCTGAAGTGAAGAACAATTTGATATTAGCAAAATTTTAGAAGCATATTCATTTTAACCCAGCAATTTCATTTTTAGGAATTTATCTATAATTATTTTACACATGTGTAAAATAACATGGACAAGAATATTCTTTGTTATTGCAAAAGATTGAAAACAAAGGGTTTATCAACAGGTGACGGACTGGTTATAGAAATTGCCGTATCTAGAACAGAATAATAAGCAGTAACTATAAAAGAATGGCTATTAAGGAATGATATCCAAGATGTATTGTTAACTTCAAAAATATAGAACACAACAGTATGTACAGTAAACTACCACTTAAGTAAGGGGAAGATTAAGTCTGACTATGTATGTGTATACACATGTGCACACAGACATGCACACACTTGTATGTAAAGGAAGTAGTGCTACGTGAGGTAAATAGTATTAGTAAGTAGTATTACTTATTTTTCAGATGAGGAAACTGGGGGTTAGAGAAACTAAGCTCTTTTCAAGTACCATTAACAAAGACCAGAGGAATAAGAATCCAGGAAATCTAACCATGGAATCCCTACTCTACTATATATAATCTATAGTCTCCAGTGTGGAGGAGAGAATACAGGCAGAACCTCACACTGGTTTCACTTAAGATTTTTCAACTTTGTAATAGTGTGAAAATGATACACATTCCTAGAAACTTTACTTTGAATTCTGAATTTTGCTCTTTTTCCAGGATAGTGATAGACCGTGTGATACCCTCACATTGCTGGGCAGCTGCCACATGACCATGAAGATAAATAACTGGATATTCTACACTGTACTGTGCTTGCTGTTCTTGGGTTTTATGTTTGCCTCTTGGCTCTAGAAAAGCAAGTAACCTTGATTAGAAGTTCCACCAGAATATAGGGAGTATGGAAAGTATTGTCAGAGTGGTGGAAATGATGTTGAGCAGCCAGAATGCAACATGTGCTCATTGTACTTTGCATGGATACAAATGTCTTTATTTTGCTTTTATACTGTATCTTGTTTGGTTCATTATAGAATTCTACATAGAAAATAGCATTTTGTTTTTTAAAAAACCCTGAAAGCATTGCTTTCTTTTGTTCTAGGAAGACATTGGATTTTCTTTGCCTGTTGTTTCTCTGATACTTTCTTCATTTCATTTTGTTCTCAAGATGGTTTTCATTCTCCTCTATGACCCTTATATTCTTGCTTCAGTTTCTACCTTATTCTTAATGGCTGATTCGTACTAGTTAGGGCCTGTGCATGCTAAGCCCACACTCTACCACTGAGATACATCCCCAAACCTTTTTATTTATTTTGAGACAGAATCTCACTCAATTGTACACACTGGCCCGGAATTTGGGATCCTCCTGCTTCAGTCTTCCAGGTAGCTGGGAATTCAGCTGTGGGCCACCACACCCAGCTCTCTTTAAGTTTTTAAAAATCTTTAATCTTGGTCTGAAATTTCTTAAGGTGAGACCAGGTATGAACATTTTCCCACTCTTTATGTTGTCGTTCTATGAATCTTTTTGATCTGTATACTTGGATCTTTCTTTTGTTCTAGGAAGACATTGGATTTTCTTTGCCTGTTGTCTGTATTTATTACTTTTTCTCTGATACTTTCTTCATTTCATTTTGTTCTCATAATGGTTTTCATTCTCCTCTATGACCCTTATGTTCTTGGTCAAAACTATTTTCCTTTGGGCACCTTGAAATTTAAGCTTTCATTCTGAGATTATGTTGTCTTTTTCTTCTGTTTTCTGAGCTTAGTCAACTCTTATTTTACATCTTCCTTTTTTTTCTGTTCCTATTGGAGTTATTTTGAATTCATTTTTTAATGTGAATTTTTAATGTGAAAATTCCTGTTTTAATATATTTAATTTAGATTGAAGTCATAATTTTCTCTGCTACATGGGTTTTGGAGTGTGTGTGTGTGTGTGTGTGTGTGTGTTATTTAGAAGAATATTTTCATCTGCTGACATTTTGATTCCCATATATGGTATTGTCTGCCATTTGTGTTCATTTTCAAATGTCTTTGTTCGTTTTTCCTGCTTGTTTGGCTTTTCATGTTTGTTTTTTGTTTGTCTATAGGTAAAGGACAGAATTCAACTTGGACAGAGTTCCCTTAACTCAAAAGCATCCTATTCCATTATTACAGTGAAGTTCAATTTTTAAGTTGATGAGATATTTGAAAGCTGGGTTGGTAATTTTCCAAGTTTATGTGCTGCAGTCTGGCTGGACACAATTCACGAGCCACTTGTCAAGCAGAAATGAACTTTATTTTTAGAAAACACACGCCGCACCACACGAGCTCTTCAGGAATTCCCTCAGAGTCCAACTGCCACCACCGGCTTCTGGAGAACCTCTCAACCCCCCACTCCTCCCGCTCTTGAGACTGATTGGCTGGGTCGCGTGGGTGGAGCCAAAAGAGTCCCCCAATGAGCAGCTCCGTGGTCTGAAAGGGCAGGGAAACAGCCCAATGAGCATCACCACAGAGGAGCCAATCAGCTGTAAGTTTGCTGGGGCCACTTCGGCTGTGGCTCTCAACATCTCCCCCTCTCTGTTTAATTAAACAACAAGCATGTGGCTTAGGGACCGTGCCTGCCTTAGGTTGTCCAATACTTTATATGGTCCTTACCTGTCACTGGATGAGCTGACCTCAAGGCGTCAGCCTCCTGTCTTAGGTTGGTACCATTGCAATTAGATCTTACCCGTCATTGTCTACCGGTCCAGCCTACAGCCACACCTGTAGATAGACCTTTGTACTAGTGTGGGGGGGTGAGGTTCTTTGCCTCACCTCTGTTGGCCTCCAAATTTTAGCTGAATGACCATCACAAGCAGAAGGGAGGAGGATACACCGGCTCCTTTTGGAAAAATTGTACCACCAATGACACCATCAGCAAAAATATCCGAGCACTACCACAAGTCGCTGTACCAACAGATAGTTCACAATGCATACAAGTGATGCAGTTCAGTGATAGCTATTGCAGAAGCTGTAGTTTGGTTTTAGCTTTGTCTTCATCGGCACTGGGATGAAGATAGGAATTCTGGCAATGATGGCTAAAGAAAAAATTATGTAACATTCCAGCAGGCACTAAAAGAAAGCAATTTTCTGAACAATTTACATTATCCTGAATAGAATTATTAAATATAATGAAAAGGAAAGGTGAAAGTAAACAAACAGATCTGTTAACCTCCTTTTTTGTTCACATATTAAAACAATCCTCAACACCTGTTTATCCAATTTAAATTAAACCATTTAAATCACGTGAATAAGAAAAAAAATATTTGGATCCATTTTTTCATGAGTGCTCATCATATATGATATATGGACATACGCACATACAAACATACAACCCAAAACACAAGTGTGCACAGATAATATAATACATACAACACATAACATAATAGTAAAGGCCTTGTAACTTTTTACAGGTGAAATCTCCATTGCAATGTTTAAAAACTCCATAGTCAAAAAATAGAACTGATCAACAAAACATTAACCTAGGTCTGTATGAACTCAAAAAACAAAATAGAACTTCATAATGTGGGAAAGGGCAATAATAAAATAGATATTGAGAAAAGCATCCTGGTTTCATTAGCCTCCAGGTGTGGGAGAACCACTGTCACAGATGTAAGGATACCAAACTGGAGTTCTGGATATCAGCTGTTATGGATTTGAGCCAAATCATCTTCTTTTTGGTCTGTAGAAATCACTTTAGTTAGTCTCTCTGGAATCCAAATTGGCTGCTGTTCTCCCTGTGGAAACACACAAACAGACCCCCGACTCCAGACAATCACTGGGTCAGGACCTTAGTTAATCTCTCTGGAATCCAAATAGGCTGCTGTTCTCCCTGTGGAAATACACAAAGAGAACCTCGACTCCAGACAATCACTGGGTCAGGACCTTTCCATTGTCCTGTTAGAATATCCTTCCAAAGTACCTTGGGCTAGTGTACATTTTTGGACACATACGCCTTTCCGTAGCACTAAGCCCTGATGAATCCAAATTTTAAAAGTTTAGAGTACAAAGGATTATTTTAAGTTTATCTTTGGGGGATATAGACCCCTTCCCAATTCCCTCTTTTTGCTTTAATAAGTACATTTTAATAGTTTGATGAGCTCTTTCAACTATGCCTTGTCCCTGTGGATTGTATGGGATTCCTGTTATATGAGTAATGCTAAATGATGAGCAAAATTGTTTAAAAGAGGTAGAAGTATAACCAGGGCCATTATCTGTTTTTAACTATTTTGGAACGCCTACAGTGGCAAAAATTTGTAAGCAATGAGCTATAATATCTTTAATTTTTTCTCCGGTATGAAGGGAGCCCATCAAAAATCTGGAAGAAGTATCAACTGTAACATGCAAATATTTTAATTTTCCAAATTCTGGCAAGTGTGTGATGTCCATCTGCCAAATATGATTAGGTATCAGTCCTCTAGGATTGACTCCAAGATTAATTTGTGGTAAAAAGGTCACACAATTTTGACATTGTTTTATTATTTGTCTACCTTGTTCCTTAGTTATTTTAAAATGCTTTTGTAAAGTATTAGCATTGACATGGAACCTTTTATGAAAATTTGTAGCTTCTTCTAGTGTAGAGAAAATATGTATGTCATGTGTAGTTTTATCTGCTAAATCATTGCCGAAACTAAGGGCTCCAGGCAATCCTGCATGTGCCCTGATATGTCCTTTAAAGAATGGATCTTTTCTGTCCCAGATTAGACTTTGTATAGTGGAAAACAAAGAGAAAACAATAGAGGAAGGGGAAATCCTACTAGCAACTTCAAGGGATACTATAGCATTAACTATATACTGACTATCAGAAAATAAATTAAATATAGAATCTTTAAACATCACAAAAGCTTGTAATACTGCATTAAGCTCTACCTTTTGAGCTGATTGTTTGGGTACTAAAAATGTAAAGTTTGATCAGGGGTAACTACTGCTGCTGTACCATTATTTGACCCATCAGTGAATATATATGGAGCATTCATGATAGGTGTTTTTCTTGTCATTTTTGGAAAAATTACGGGATACGATGATCAAAAAGACAACAAAGGATTAGATTGTAAGTAGTTATCAAATGAAACATTAGATTTTCACATGATTTTTGCCCAAGTATTTAACTCATTAGCTAACTCATCAATTTGGTCCATAGTATATAGAGTAATAATTTTATTGGGAGAAATTCCAAACACTCCCTTTGCTGCTTTTATTCCTTTGAGTATTAATTGTCCTACAGCCTCAGGATACCTAGTAAGAATAGTGTTAGGAGAATAAGATAAATGTATCCATAATAATGGACCTTCTTGCCAAAATACTCCTGTAGGAATATTTTTTGTTGGTAGTACAATAAATAATAAAGGCAAACTTATATCAATTCTATCCAAATGCATATTTTCCATATATGTTTCAATGATTTTTAATGCCTTTCTTGCTTCAGGCATTAACATTTGGGGTGAATTTGGATCTGATGGACCTTTTAGGATATCAAATAAAGGTCCCAACTCTCTTGTTGGTATGCCTAGATAAGGCCTTATCCAATTTATGTCTCCTAATAACTTTTGAAAGTCGTTAAGTGATTTGAGTTGATCTACTCGTATTTGAATTTTTGGTGGATGGACCATGGTTGAGGATAATAGAACTCCTAAATAATTAATTGGAAAATTTAATTGTACTTTATCTATTGCTATCTCTAGATTATAATTTTTAATAAGTTTGTAAGTGTGGCATAACATTCTAGCAATGTGTTTTTATCTTTGTGGGCTAATAATACATCATACATATAGTGAAATATTTGTAGTTCAGGATTTTGATTTCTAGTGGCTGGATTACTTTGTTAACATAAATTTGACACACAGTTGGGCAGTTAGCCATCCCTTGAGGGAGTACTTTCCATTCATACCTCTGATCAGGACCTTCATGATTCAGTACAGGGATAGTAAATGCAAAACGTGGACTATCCTCAGGATGAATTGGAATTGAAAAAAAACAATCTTTAATATCTATAACTAAAACATACCAGGTTTTTGGCAAAGCAGACAATTGGGAAATCCCCGATTGAGCAGGTCCCATAATAATCATCTCATTATTAATGGCTCTTAAATATTGCAATAATCTTCATTTACCAGATTTCTTTTTGATGACAAAAATGGGAGTATTATGGGGAGATATGGAAGGTTGTATATGTCCCTCCGCTAATTGTTGTTTGATCAGGTCATGGCTGCTTGTATCTTTTCTTTATTCAGGGGCCACTGAGGAACCCATTCTGGCCTTTCTGATTTCCATGTAATTTTTATTGCCTCAGTGACCCCTCCTGAAAACCCAATCCAAGTCTATCTGTTCCTTGATCTATTTGTATTGGTGCTATACTTTGTTGTTGTTCTCCTAATCTTTTTCCTTTCCTAAAACCTTGTCTAGCCATAATAGTGGACGCATTTGAATTGATGTTATTTGTTAATGTTAGTCCTAACTGATCTAGGACATCTGGTCCCCATAAATTTACAGGAAGATGAGCCAATACATATGGCTGTATAGTTCCTCCACATCCTTCAGGATCCTTCCAATCTAATACCATTGCACTTCTATGGGGATTAGTCGCCACTCCTAGGCCTCGAAGCGTTTGAGTGACTTGTTGTAATGGCCAATGTTTTGGCCATTCTTGACGAGAGATGATGCTAAGGTCTGCACCTGTATCCAGTAGCCCATTAAATTCATGTCCTTGAATATTTAGTTTTAGCATGGGACAAGAATCTAAATTTAAAGAAAGTATAGCCCAATCTACACCTTTGGAGCCTAATCCCCTGGAACCTCTTTCCACAGTACAATTGGAAAATTTATCATGTATGCTGGGTATTATTAATAACTGTGCTATTCTATCTCCTGGTGAAATTACTGATATACCCTTTGGAGAACTGGCTATAATTTTTTTTCACCTTCATAATCGGGATCAATTACCCCAGGACTTATCATAAGTCCTTTTAGAGTAGAACTGCGTCCTAACAATAAGCCTTTTCCTTGGGGAAGAGATCCTTTTACTCCTGTGGGAATGATTTGAACTCCCATCTCTGGAGTTAGTACTGCTCTGGCAGAGGCACAGATGTCCAATCCTGCACTTCCTCTGGTTTGTCTAGTGAGGGATCTAATGGATAATGTGTCCTGGGCACTACCCTGATGGTGTTGCTGGGTTCCTCCAGTGCCCCATATATTTGTGGTCTTGGGCCCCGGAACATTGGGCCACCCTGTCCGTTTTTTGGCAATGGAACCCGATGCCTTTCTCCATGATATCGTGGGTAAACACCTGATCCTTTTCTATTTTTTGATAATGGAGTACCCTCTATGGTGGTTTGAGAACGGCATTCATTAGCCCAATGTCTCCCTCTACGGCATCGTGGGCAAATACCCAGTATTCTACTCCTTTGATACCTAGTTTTGTTAAACCCTCCTTCTATGGGGCAATTCCTTTTAAAATGTCCTGTTTGTTCACAATTGTAGCATGTTCTTGGCCTGGCATATAAAGCCTATTGTACTGCAGCTGCCACGACTTGCTCTTGTTCATTAATGTCTCTACATAATTTAATATATGTGTTTAAATTTTCATGTTTCCATGGTCTAATGACTTCTCTGCACCAACGATTTGCTTGCCCATAAGCCAGTTGTTTTATTAATGGCATTGCTTGTTCTGTATTCCCAAAAACTCAGGTAGCTGTTTGAATAAGCCTATCTACAAATTCAGCGTAAGGTTCATTAGCTTCTTGTATTACCTTAGATAATTGACCTTGTAAACCTCCATGTCCTTGTAAAGTCTTCCATGCCCTAACCGCATCTATAGCAATTTGTAAGTATATGGCAGGATCATATGCAATTTGTTGCTGCTGACCCTCATAAGGTCCCTTTCCTAACAACATATCTAGATTTCTCTGAGGATATCCAGCTGCTGCATTTTGCCAAGCCATCTCCTTGCAAAATTCCTCATTGGCAACCTTCCATAACAGGTATTGTCCTCCATTTAGCACAGCTTTACACATACTAGTCCAATCTGCTGGCGTCATGTTCAAGTTGGTAACGGATTCGACCATGCTTACAGTGAAGGGTGCTTGAGGACCATAGGTTGTTACAGTCTCTTTTAGGTGCTTCACTGTTTTGAAATCTAAAGCATGGTGAATTCGCTGCCCTTCTGCCTGCTCAAATACAGGGCATGCTAATATTTGAGGTCCTGTCTCAGGATCCCATCTATCAATTATAGGAGTTGGGGGCCTCCCAGCATATGGAGGTGGAGCTGTTGGTTGGACACTTACGCCCTCTGGTGATAGAAAGGTGTTAGTATAGTCTCCTGTTGTAATTTTTCCCCTGATGGCTCTTTCTGCTCTAAACTTTATTCCCCTTTCTGACTATCTCAAGAGGCCTCCTCTTTTACTTGATGTAAGATGTCTTCTCCCAGACTAAGCAAACAAGATTGTACCAACGTCCATAATGGTAATGTGCCAACTGTCAGAGTTCCTGGGCTTTCCTTTTGTATCTTTTTAAAATCTTCACCATGATGGTTCCATTGTGATATATTTAACAACCCCTCTTTAATGAACCATGGGCTACACCTTTGTATCGTCTTAACGTATGCCCTAACTGTTCTTGATTTTACTGAGATGTCTCCTTCCTCTAGCACTTTACTTAACGCCCTTTCGGTTTGGTTTTTATTAATTTTTAATTCCATATTTCCGTGACGAAGATACCCCTCACTAAGATAATGCAAAACAAAACCAAGACAAAATGAAACAAAAATGGAACAAAAATTCATTATATCAGCCTTTCTATCCTCCTGAAATGTTCATCCGTCCTTTCTCCCTATCTGTTCCTCAGACGCAAATAGTTTTTCCTCAGATGTGAGCGGTTTGGCTTTCAGCATTTATGGTTCTTTATTTTTTTTGTAAAACTTTTAATTTCCATTATTTGCTTTCTTTGTTTTCTCTTCACCATCAAACATCTGAAAAACTCTTTCTTTTTGAAGGCAGCTTCCTCTTCTTTAGAATAGTGCCTTCTGGAACTGCACAGGGATTTTCTTTTTTTCTTTCTTCCTTTTAAATATTTTTGGTTGTAGATGAACACAATATCTTTAATTTATTTATATGTAGAGGATTGAACCCAGTGCCTCATATGGCTAGGCAAGTGCTCTACCAGTGAGCCACAACCCCATCCCATTGCACAGGGAATCACATTCTCTGTATTTCCCCCTGGAGAATACTATTAAGAAGGACTTACCCTGCAGTCATCCCAGTTGTACTCCAATCTCCACACAATCTATACCTGCCTTTCCTCTGCTGGGGACTCTGGAGTTGGTCCTTCAATTTTGTGTTATTTATTTAATTTTTGGTACTTCAGTTTTAGATGCTTATACTTTTTTCCTACTTATATGTAAATTTAAATTGTTAGTAATCTCTATCTTCTATGGGTTAAGTTACTTTTTAGAATATATGAAGAAATTCAGTTTTAGATACCACCATTTATTTCCCATAAAGTTGTAAGTGTTTATTAAAGAAAAGAAAAAAAAAGACTAGCCTAATTCTCCAAATTATGCCTTCTTAATACCACTTCCCAATAAAAGGAATCAGAATTACATAGAGAAATAACTGATTCTGTGTCTGGAACAGAAAGTATATAAAGTGAGCCTGGAATATCTCATTCTATAAGGAAAGAAGGAATCTATAGAAGATTGCAGAAGCCCTGGCAAAAGGACCCAGGAGCCCACATTGAGAGGAACATGCATATCAAAACTTGGATGCTTTGTGAAAGAACGAACAAGACTTGTCGACGGAGCAAATGCCCATTTATTGAGGAACAGCTCTGCATATTTATACAGCCAGGGGTGGTTTGACAGTTGGCATGGGGTGCTTTTTGATTAGAGGGTAAGGATCAGGTGAGCCAGCAGGGCTAGTCTGATTGGTGGGTTGCTGGGAGCCATCAGCCAAGTAGGTGTGACAATTTCCTTGCCAGCGTACTCCCATGCTGTCTAGTGGAAGGACTCTTGAAAGGTAACCTTGCTCAAGGACCAGGGCGGATCCGTGTTTAGGGTGTTCCCGGTTTAGGATAATAGGAGATTAGGGTGTTCCCCGTTTAGAATAGGGCATATCCTGCTGCCTGAGTTCCTCTTGAGTTCTTAGGGTCAGACAGTATATTTGGGGAAATCCACCTCCACTGGGCTTCTGTCTCCCAAATATACTGTCTGACCCTAAGAACTCAAGAGGAACTCAGGCAGCAGGATACGCCCTATTCTAAACGGGGAACACCCTAATCTCCTATTATCCTAAACCGGGAACACCCTAAACACGGATCCGCCCTGGTCCTTGAGCAAGGTCTCCTTTCAGGAGTCCTTCCACTAGACAGCATGGGAGTACGCTGGCAAGGAAATTGTCATACCTACTTGGCTGATGGCTCCCAGCAGTGGGTAGGATCAGGTGAACTAGCAGGGCTCTGATTGGTGGGTAAGGATCATGTGAACCAGCAGGGCTCACCATTGGACGGCTCTTCTTGGGGGATGGGGAAGTTAGTCTTTGGAGCCGGGGCGACTCCCAACACTTTGGGCATTAAAAAAGATGACAACTGTAATGACAGAAACACATGAATCATATTTACATTGAAATGTATGTAATTATACATACATTTATACATACATCATTTATACATACATTATGTATGTATTTATACATACATAATAAAATCTGAACCTTGTAATGCATTCTGTTGTCATAAATAACATATTAAAATTTTAAAACCCTGAACCTTATCGATTGCTTTTATGAAGTAGGTAGAGAACCAATTCTTTATTTTCAAACTTGGTAAATGAAGTAAGAGAATGAACTGTTTCTTTTGTTTTCCCTTAAGTATTGTACCTCTGGGTAACCAAATTATTGATGAAGGAAATTATTTTTTATAGAAATATTCAGGTACTCTATTATGTTTGCACATGGATAAAATCATCTAAGGACACATTTCCAGAACATTTGCATTGTATAAAGTGATGCATTACTGTATATCAACCTATGGCAAAATATGAACCTTATTGGATTCTGATTCATAAAACATTAAAAAGAAATTTAAGAATGAGATAACTGAGGACATATAAACAGTTGCTAGGTAGAAATCCAGTAATCATTAGTATTTGCAGGCAGGAAATGTAATTGTGGTTTTCTTTCATTTTTATAAATTCATTTTCTCTTAGAAACGCATACTGAAATACATGCAGATGTCTAGTATATCTTCAAAATAATCCTGGAGAAGAGTGAGTGGGTAAAATATAGATGAAACAATAGATATCAAGAAAGTCTACAGTTCTCTTTACTTTTTTCTAATGTTTTGAAACATCCCATAATAAAAAGTTTTATTTTTTTAAAACTGGGAGTAATGTTAATCTGGAATGATTAAAGCATCCTTATTATTTTATTCTTTGAACTTTTGAGTCTTTAAAATTTTTAACATAAAAAGGATGAGAAAAATATGTCTCTTGAGAGGGACAAACTTTGAAACTATAAAGCAACAAAAATAACCAGAAAGGAAAATACTTGGGGCTGGGGATATAGCTCAGTTGTAGGGCAGTTGCCACGCATCTGTAAGGCCCTGGATTTTGTCCTCCACACCAAAAAAGAAAAGAAAGAAAGGAAAATACTTAAAAATTTTTATGGCATCAGATTGGAATTTCTGTATCCCCAAAACCATTATAAAACAATCTAGTTAAATAACAATTGGGTTAAATAAATACTACAAGGGGCTTTTCACAGGCAAAACACCAAATTTCCAGTAGAAAATGGTCAGAAACATGTCTAGATAATTCATAGAAAAAAATGGTTAACAGGCATATTTTTAAATGTTTAATATTCAATAAAATGAGGTACTTTTATGTATCAAATTATTAAAGATTATATGTAGTTTCTTTAAGATTATATGTAATTTTCATTGCTGAATTTCTGGAAAGCAATTTGTCAATATGTGAAGTACAAGTCTTATTAAACATGTTCATATCCTAAAGAAATATTTTTAAATTCAGGGAAAGATTTTTGCTCAGGATCACCATTGCCATGTTATCCATAATAGGAAAACCCTAAAAACAGCAGAACGTCTTATGTTTAAGTAAATTGTATATAGTCACTTTAGATATGTAACTAAGGAAACTTTTGGAAAAAACACTTGAGTTACATGGGGAAATGATCAGAATAACAATGACTGAAAGAATTATGTGAATCTATAAATTGAATGATTCTACGTGTAATATATAAATGCATAGGGAACAGACACAAGGAATATGTCAAGATGTTATTGTCACCGGAGACTGGACTGCAGTGCTTGGTGCTCCATAACAATTTGGAGTCAGATTGGTAGGAATTAACTTTTATTCAAAGCCAGCTTTGAAGAAAGCTGGAAGAAATAGTTTGTTTCAAAATTTCCTTCTGTGAGAGATTATGAGACTTTGAGAGCAAGGGAAACTTTTGCAAAAGAAGAGGTGGCAAAATGGGACAAAAGTCAGGAAACGTACCTATGCTGATAGAGTTAGCTTTTGTTAGAGAGGCCAGGGAAAGGGCCATAGCCATTCTCTGCTACCTTGATGTCCCTCAGGCCAGGTGGGCAACCCCTCATCCTTTACTCTCAGCATGAGCAAGTTTCTCTCAATCTTAAAGGGTACCCCAACTTCAGTCTGTTTCATTATCAGTTATTAGACATGGTTGTTGATTTATGTGTAATTAATTTGTCTATACTTGTTTGTATTTTTCAAGTTTTAGATATTGAACTTTTACAGTCAGGACAAAATTATTTTAAAAAGAAAGTCATTCTTTCAATCAGATCCTCTCCTTGTCCCCAAACCTCCTGACTAGATGCCTAAAGGATGATGTGTTTGTCAAGGGGAAGGCTTCATTCACCTCTCATCCCATTGTTACAGATAAATTACCTAGTGTGGGAGTACCCTGGGTGCTCATTCACATCAAAGTGTAATTCATGTAATAGCCTAAAAGCAAATCCTTTCCTCTTACAAGGGAAGAAATGTCTTATCAGAGCAAACGAGAAAGGAAAAACAAATGAAAGATTGCTGGGGAAAAGAAGCTCAGTGTTACCTGCTTCATAGTTTTCTTTAGGGCTATCAATCTGTACCTTCAGCCTCACTGAGACATTTCTATTCTGACACGGTGTAGGGAAACATCTTATCACTGTGTTGCCATAGGGACCAAAAACTACAACTTGCTGCCATGCAAAAGCCTTTAGCACCTTCTCTAGCAGGAAATAGACAACCAGAAAAGACAGCCCCAAATTTCCAGGAACTGAGCCTTTATTAAGAGAGAGATTTTGTTATCTTCTGAACACATTATTTTAGATTCAGGGGAACTTTCTTTAGGTTAAGATCCCCAGAAAAGGGTTGGGAACATAGTTCAGTGGTAGAGTTACCTAGTATGGATGAAGCCCTGGGGTCTATCCCCAGTGCTGGGGATGGGGGCAGGGGTAGAAGTGGCAGGGGATCACGAGAAAAGGTGACAAAGTAATTCTTACACAGGCTCTTGCAGGAATAAGTTAAACTGGACAGCTGTTATGTTTGGTGACATGAGTGTGAAGGAGGCCTCATGTGATTATGTGAAGGGACTTCTGATGTAGAGCATTAGTATAAACCAGGCTTTTTAAAAATCATAGTTATCAAGAGGGTTTGTCAGCCTTTATGGCCAACCATTCATGACTAGTCCAGGCACTTAGGAAGTCAAAAAGTTCCATCTCAGCACACTGTCAAAGGCAGTATAAACAGCCACATAAAGGATATCCACACAACCATGAATAATGAGGACAAATTGGCCTATCATTGGGTCTTACTGTTTCCCATACTTACACAGGTCTTTACTATCTTTGTGATCTGTGTATTTACACATGTTTTTTACCTGTCATTAAGGTCATCTCTCTCTTTTAGGTCCCATTTGAGATTCAGTTATGAACTCTCTTTGGCAGGTTACTCTCTTTTAAGTCTCTTACATGTACTTGGCATCACGGTTTTGCAGTTGTGCTTTCCCGGGGCACTTGATAATCACCGACGGTTGAAATGTTTTGTAGACAGCCACACATAGGTTTCTGAACCTTCCGAGATTGATGTTCTATTAAGCATGATAAGTTTGGAAAAACTCCACTTCTCATATATTTTTAAACAAAATGACCTTTGATGCTCTGAAGGAGGAAGTAAGTTGGATATTCTAACTGCCTGTCCTTCTAAGCATGCATTTGTACTTGGTAGGTTCTGATTGGCTGTTATCAGAGTAAAGTAGACTGTTAAACCAGTCAACTGTGAAAACTTAACATTTATATATTGGGTTTTCCTTCTTGATCTATATGGAAGGAAATTTGAGCAAAATATAAAAACAAAAAGGGCAATTAGTTGGGCATCCATGAGAGGTAATTATAGAAACAAATATTAAAGTAAGAACCCTACTACAATATATATTTACACAGAACAGTGTGATGAGGATTAAGAAGTTGCTGCAGCATATAAAGGTATGAATTCAGAGGTAATATTTATCAACTATTATTCCGTGTAAAGTAACTGTCAGAGATTTTTGTCAATTCTCACACCACTACTATGAAGTGGCTACTATATCATTTTACCCAGTAGAAAGTGAATTCAAAGAAGAACTTACTAAAGGTCAGACATTTCAGTGGACAGAACACATCTCAAGCTAAAGTCTGTGTGTTTTCTCCAACCATGAATGACTGTTGAAAGAATGAAGTACCAAATTGTGAAAAGCTGTAATGGTGAAGAAAAAAAACAAGAAGACTGAGACTGATGGATGTATAGATGTGCAGATTAATGGTACACAAATTTAGCAGTTTTTGTGATAGGTTAAATCTAATCATATACTCAATGTCTTTTAGTTTTTAAATATTTATTTTGTGGCATGTTTGTATGCTGACTACATCTATTAAATCCAGAAACTTTGCTTCTAAACCCATCTCTGTCATCAGTTACTAATGAGCTTTGATTGTGTTTACTTAATCTGCCATGTATCAACCCTAAAGTGCATTCCATCTCTAAATTAAAAGTATAAATAATTACAGGCTTAATCACTACAATAAAGGCATATTGAGCTAGTAGCCCAGCCACAGAGAGCCCAGAGATCACTTCTGCTCTCTTTCCCTTGAATTAATTCTCAGATTTCCTTCTCTTTATGAAAATTAAGTCTTTCAAAGTAAGATTTTAGATCTTTGGTCAAAAGTAGATACCACCAAATCCAACCAAATGAAATTTAGAGATTTTATACGTAGTTGAGAAAACAGAAATAGAAGAACTTTGATGATAACTTAATAATAGGCCATCCAAACTGTAAACCTGAAGCATAATACATTTCAGTCAAAGAGATGAGAAAAACTCACAGGTTTTCTAATAATGACATTGTACTTTTCAAATTGAATGTTTGGGGAGGTAATGCAAGGTTTTTCTGGTAAGAGAACACTATTTTCAAGTTTTAACTCTGATAAGATCTTCATTTAATGTTCATTCTTATACCAAAAATGTAATTGAGCATAGTACCATGCTGATATAGTTTTAATATACTGTTTCTGCTTACATTATGTAACAAATTGTTTTCTCAGATGACTGAAAAATGCACTTTTAAAAAGTTGTCCCCTGACAGTGTGGTAAGG
Source organism: Callospermophilus lateralis (assembly GCF_048772815.1). Classification (NCBI taxonomy): domain Eukaryota; kingdom Metazoa; phylum Chordata; class Mammalia; order Rodentia; family Sciuridae; genus Callospermophilus; species Callospermophilus lateralis. The sequence goes on from NC_135307.1 coordinate 14,273,809, forward strand.
ATGATAAATTTAAAAATCTAATGCTTGAGCTTTCTGTCATCAATTAAATATATTTAGTCAAGCAAGACAATTTTGAAGGAGGGGAAAAAACAATAAAATTTATTTTATTCAGCAGTATCAGGAACTGAACAGGCTCTGAGATTTCACTGTACTTAAAGTTGGCTTGTTAGTCTGAACCTGTTTTCTGCGATGCTAGCAAAAGGCAAAGACTCCTCCGTCAAAGACTCTAGGTGCAGTGGCCCATGCCTGTAATCCCAGTGGCTGCGGAGGCTAAGGCAGGCGGATCCTAAGTTCAAAGCTAGCCTCAGCAACCTAGTGAGGATCTAAGCAACTTAGTGAGACCCTGTCTCAAAATAAAAAATAAAAAGAACTGGAGATGTGGTTCAGTGGTTAAGCACCTCTGGGTTCAATTTCTGGTACCAAAAAAAAAAAAAAAAAAAAAAAAGGTTAAAAAAACCAAACAAACTTTATTACTCATAGCAAGAGCAGTAGCCAGTATCAGCCTGAAGCTCATTCCAGATCCATGGCCCTCCTAAGTCCCATAGACATAAGTAATATCCATCATGGATGCTATATTAGTTTGCTAAGGCTACCATAGCAAGATCGTAAATTAGGTGGCTTAAACAACAGAAATGTGTTTTGTTTTGTTTTGTTTTTTCAGTTACATGTGCTAAAAGTCTAAGATCAAGTTGTTGGCAGGGTTGGTTTCTTCTAAAGGCCAGGATGGAAGAATCTGTTCCATGCCTCTCTCTGTGGCTTGATCTTCTCCCTGTCTTTGCTTCATCTTCCCTCTGTGTCCACACCCAAATTTCCTTTTCTTATAGGGTCACCAGTCATATTAGATTAGAGGTTCCCCTAAGGACCTCATTTTAACTTAATCACCTCTTTAAAGACTTTGTTTCCAAACATGATCTCATACTGAGATGCTAGGGGTTAGGACTTCAACATAGAAATTTTGAGGGTAAACTGTTCAGCCCATAGTAGAAGCTTACATGTGTAGTGAGGTGCACTGCAGGAGAGGAACACTGGAATTAGGAGATTCATCATGGAGACAAGCCTGCTGTGGTCCAGGGGTGCCTTACCCCACCCGGCAAGTCTATTTCCTGCAAATACGATCCTGAGAAAGGGCATGGAAAAAGAGTGGTCTGGACCTTTCATTCTTAGTATTCTCAACAAGAATGAACAGTGATGCTCAGGACCATCTAGACTGCCTCACCCAAAAGTAATACAATCAAAATATTACATTAAGTAACAGCTATTTTATCCTACGGTTATCTATATAGAAGAAGAACCTGGGCCATCTCTTTTTCTAGTTTGCAATATCTTTAATAGCAATCATGGAATGAATTTAGAATTTAGTTAACTGTTATACTGTCTGTTATTTTTGTTTTGTTTTGAAGTGCTGGGGATCCAATCCAAGGGTTTGCTCATGATAGACAAGCTCTCTACCACCAAGCTATACCCCAGGCTCTCTTTGCTGTTGTCACATTATGGGAAATATTTTTAACTTAAAGAGATGATTTCTTTACTACTTTATAGTTCTTTATTTCAAAAAGAACTCAAACATTTCAGAGGAACTGAATTAAAAATAATTATTATTTATTCCAACAGATGGAATTGTCACTTATATATGTTATAATTTTGCTTCTGAACATGTTTGAATTTTCATCAGGAATAGTATACAATAAAGGTAAGTGACAGATTCTATTATCCTTTATCTCCTTCTGAGAAGTTCTCATTTATATCCCTTCCCCATTTGTAATTAAAATGTTTTTCTTTTAGTATTTCCTCATTACCTGATCTTCCAATTGTTTCCAGGCATTATCTATGTTACTGTGGTCTAGATGTTTCTAATAACATCATTGTGAACTATTTTACTAAATTGTGTACATGAAGACTTTTCTCTTACTATAGTATTTCATCATTTATAAGTCATAGAATATTTAACATTTAAAGAGAATTTTACATTTGTAAAATTTTAGCTACTCAAACATTTTAAAATTCTTTTCTCCATGAATGGTTGTAGGTAATATGAATTATACACTGAGTTAACTGGCTACTAAACTGATATTGAGGAGAATTTTCTGAAGATTGACTTAATTAACAGGACTTTTATGGCAGAAAAACTTTGTAAAAGAACAAGAAGAAATAAGATAAATCTATTTTAATTTGTGCAATATTTTTTAATTCTCTGCAACATCCTGCTGTAGGTCCTGGAATGTAAGAGGTGCTCCAAAGGCCATTGTTGACTAAATGGATGGATAGAAGGATTCAGATTTTCTCCTATTCACAGATGTGTTGCAGAACTGAAAGAGTTCTGGGATGACCCCAGTTTGAATTCCCATAATGTGCTAGAGAATAGAACACATACATGCATGTGACCCAAGATGGAACAGCCACAGAGATATTTCAGAGAAGGAAGTGGTTACTTTCAGCTGTGGGAAAGGGGGTTGTCAAGGAAGACTTTGTACAAAAGAGGGAAAACTATCAATGTCCTTAAAATGGGTAATATTTGGATATAAACCTATGGGGAAGAGTATTCTCCAAAGACATGAGAGTATGTGGTAAACAATGTTATAAAGGTAGGAAGTCCCATTATATGGGGAGGGAGCAGTAAATACTTCCATTTGACTAGAAAGAGGGATAGAAGTAAACTATTCTGGAAAGACAATGGCTGGCATGCATCATAGAGGTGCTCAATGCCAGGCTAAGGAATTTGGGCTTTAATCTACAATCATTGGGAAGCTATTTAAGATTACTGGATTGGAGACATGGCATATCATAGCTATAGTTTAGATATTAGACAGAATAGAGGGGGAAAGATTTTCTCTACCCTGTAAGGTTCTGTGACTGGGGTCTATGAGTTGAACTAGCAAAAGACAGATTAACAGGAGGAAAAGCATACAAATTTTGTTTCTGTTAATCTTCTTTATATGGTATGGAGGACTTCATAGAAAGAAGTGAGAACCTAAAGAAGCAGTTAGACCCAGGGGCCTATATACCAGTTCAACAAAGAGCAATAAATTCGAGAGATATGACAAGACAAAGGAAAAAAAGGTTTGGACTGGGGTGGTAATGTGGGAAGTTACTGGGAAATATAGGGGGAAATAATAGAAGATAGTGAATTTAGTTAAGTTTGTTTGCATAGACTCATCTCAGTGGTAGGAAATGTACAGGTAGGCACATTACTCCTGGTAAATTTATGTCCTGGTTTTAGGTACAAAGCAGGGCTCATTGTTTCTCAATTGTCTTCAGCATGAAATAACCAATATGCCAAAGTGGCTTATGTTGGAGGCAGCATTTTCTTATGCTCTACAGCAGCAATATGTAAATGGATTGGTGGAGAGAGATGGGTGATGTTTTGCTGCTTCAAATGACGTTTTTGAACTTCATTGCTGTAAATGTAACTGTGAATAGAGCAATAAATTAATTTCATAAATGGCCATGTTTCTTTAAATTTGTCCCCAAGTGGATCGCTTATTCTATACGCAGCAGATATCCCCTCAGTGATTGCACTTATATGGTTTCCCTTAGGGTCATGATTTATGTTAAAGAAGTCATATGTTTAAAATGTCATTGACACATCTTTCCTTTAGAGGCTCACACAACATAATTATTTCTTGCATCTTATTATTAAAACAGAATCTAGAATTTATAACCTGAGAATTTCTAGGCAAAGGTACAGAATTTGGGAATTGCATCTGTCTCTTATTATAATCTCTCCTATGGTTTTCCCTGCCTCCTCTTTTACCACCCAAGCTCAAAGGAGCCTTATTATTTACAAAATAATACAAAAGTACAGAGGGACAATTGATTAATTTCATTGAGGCAAGTGTTAGAAAAATTTCTGTTTGCACTAGACCTCAAAATGAGTTAAAAATCTGAGGCAGAGGATCCCATGAGCATTTAAGAGGAACTAGGGGATAGATTTCGTACAAGAGAGTCGGAAAGGGGGCTTGGCTGTTGAACGATTGTCTAGCAGAATAGAGGGTGACCCTTAGAGGCAGAAACACCTTGCTTCCAGTGTGACTTGCTGTTTGTTAGATTTGTGACCCTTGAAATCATTCTTCAAGTTCCTCTTTGTCAAAGAGGAGACAGTGATGTGGGTTGTGCAAAGTATTGAGGGAATGTCATAACACGACATGTAACCGTGGTGGCTGGCTCAAAGTAAGGTATTCAAAGGAATATTTGCCTATCTTTATTCCACATGAGGAGTTTATACATTAGATAATAGAGTATTCATGAAGATTTAAAATCAGAGGAGTGATTTAGGCTATAGAGACCAAATTTTAGCTTTAAAGAAATGGGTCTGGTAACACAGTCAAGAATGGGTAAAGTGAAGGAATGTATGAGCTGAAAGTTTTTGAAAACTGTTTAACATTATGGCCCCTAGGAGCTGGGGATGTGGCTCAAGCGGTAGCGTGCTTGCCTGGCATGCGAGCGGCCTGGGTTGGATCCTCAGTACCACATACAAAGATGTTGTATCCGCCGAAAACTAAAAAAATAAAAATTAAAAAATTCTCTCTCTCTCTCTCTCTCTCTCTCTCTCTCTCTCTCTCTTTAAAACAAACAAACAAAAAAAAAAAACCACACATTATGGCCCCTAGATGTATTTTAAGCCATATCTGTGGTACTTTGTGACGAGTGGCCAATATGAAACATTCACTTATCTTTTGCCCCAGCAAACTGTGGTTGTACAAAACTCCCAACTAACCATCTCCTTCTCACCAAACCATCTCCTGTCCTCTCTACCAAATTATCTCTTGTCCTTTTTTTAAGCAGACTGTGAATTTATGGCCTAAATGGCAGGGCTACATCTTAATTTTTTTAGTGTATCTGTGAATGCATCTTTCCCCAGACTCAAAGTAAGAAGAAGGGTCCTCCATCCAAAACCTGCATGTAGTAATTCTCTGACACAACACCACTGTCTCTCCAGGCTCTAATTCCTGACCCTTTTATATCCTCCCAAGGATAAGGGGCCAAAAAGTCAAGAACTGGCTTTTGACTGCCTCCAAAAATTTTGCATCATAGTCAAGCTTCTGATATATTCTATCTTGGCACTTCAGCCAAACCTTCCACTTTATCAGCCCTGATCTGATAACTTTGAAAAGAAAAAAAAAAGTGGAAGATTTGGGCTTTTTCTAGAGAAAAGTGAATTTAAAATATACAATTATAATCTTAGTAAGAAAAATAGTAAGTTCTTAAAATATTCCACTTTGTCAGTTTGAAAAAAACTTTTCATGGAAATTCTTTTGTAAGCTAAAATACATGATTTTTCTTTTATTTAGGTGATACAGAGAGACGTTTTGCTTGTTCTAGCCAAGGATACCCCAAAGAGAATGAAATAATCAAGTTGTTTCTTTCCACAGAAAACTTGGTAAAGACCACTAATAGCCTGTATTAAAACCCTTCGTATTCCTTTTAAGTCCATGTGTAAAACCAATAGCAGTACTCTTCAAACACCCTCTACTTGAGAAACAGAAATACTATATAATTGTTTCTATCCTTTTTTCCATGTTCAATTGGATCTGGTAAAATTTTCACTCAACCATTGTGCATCCTGGGTGGTTCTGTTTGGTGGTGGTGGTTGTTATTTTTAAATAATGCTTCTTCCCTCCCTTCTTAATTTTAAGATCAGCTGTAACAATCTTCATTTTTTATGGAGCTGATTTATTATTTTGAAGTTTCACAAATGTGGCCTGTTAGAGAAAGAAAATACCCTCACATGACCCTGGGAAAGAACCTTTTCCTTGTATAACAAATACCACATTGTAGTTGTCACTTTGGGTAAGGGATGAGATGATCCTTTGACTCAAATAATGGGGATTTAAAAAAAACAACAACAACAAAATAAAATAAAGCATAGTATTAAGAAATCCATGCAGCAAATAAATACTAACAAAAGCAAATTATTTTTAAAAATGCATAGTTTGTCTAAAAATCTATGATAAATACAATAAAGATGAAGAAAAGCATTCTGTAAACACAAATACATTTATCCCTAAGTCTGCTTTAAATTAGACCACAGTTCCTTCTTGACATGCCAAATTTATATTTAAGTTTTATACTTAAGACTCTTGTGAAGTGCATGCCCTTTGAGTCAAAAGTGTCTTTCTTATTTGTGATTATATATTATGGAAAAGGTTTAGGCATTAGAGGAAGACAAATTTACAAAGCTGGGTTGTGGTCTGTGTGCCCTTGGAGCAGGTTATCTTAACTTTTCTGACTTTTTTTTTTTCTTGACAGCTTTTTTTTTTTTCCTTAAAGAAATACAACATACTTTTTGAATAGTTGGGCATAGTAGTTCTACTAATGGCATTATTAGAAATGATAGCTAACATTTATAAAGCCTTTCCTCAGGAAGTCTAATTAACCAAAAAAGTGTTTATATGTTTATAAAGTATTTATATGTATCAGGCATTTTTCAAAATGTTTAATGTTCATTCTGAAATTTGGTCTTCACATTTGATTTTCCTTGAGGTGAGAAAATGCTACTGTTCTTGCCCCTGATGACTCTGTTAAAAAAAAAAAAAATCACACTTCCCTCCTGCACTCATGCACTCCCAAGCTCCCTTCCCTACTTCATTCTTATAATTGGTTCTTTATTTGACTTGTCCCCACCCCTCCAGCCTTCTACTACTTCACCCATCACTCCATCCATCCAGTTTGTCTCCCTGCTACCCATTAACATGTAAATTCCATGATAACAGGAATTTTTGTGTTTCAGGTTTTGTTTTACTTCTATTATTCCCAGTAACACCGCCCTCATAGTTGGGGCTTAGTAGACATTTTTGAAATAAATACGTTTGCCCATTTTTTAGCTAGGGAAACTAAAATTCAAATAGAGAACTTGCCCAAAGTGTTCTCAACTACTAGGGGATCAGAGATAAAGCTCTTAGTATCCATCTCATTTAAGTTTTTTGGTAAAATTCATCATTCATAACTGCTGCATTTTCACATTCCCTTATAAAATTGGGAAATAGTCAATGAAAATGCTATAAGATGAACTTTGCTTTTTACATTTGCTTCCTTTTTTATTTTGATGCAAAATGACTTTAATAACACCATATTTACTACTGTGATGGCAAAACCAGGCCTGGTTGTAAAGTGAAATTATAAGAATGTTATAGTGAAAAATTGGTGTCTGCGGAAAGAGTTAGCTCCCCTCCTTTTCTGTCAGCCTTTCCTCAGGAAGTCTAATTAACCAAAGCCCCTACCTTTTGGATTGTAAATAAATACCCCTAGGAGTCTTGACTACTCCCTTTTGAGTATAAACACCCAGTCGGAGCCTTCAGAAAAAAAAATAATAATAATAAAATAAGTCTTTATGTTGGCCAAGTGCAGTGGTGCACACCTAGAATCCCAGCAACTGGGGAGACTGAGACAGGAGGATCGAAAGTTCAAAGACAGCCTTGGCAACTTAGCGAGATCCTAAGCAACTTAGTGAAACCCTGTCTCAAAATACAAAATAAAAAGGGCTGGGGAGGTAGTTCGGTGGTAGACTGCCCCTGTGTTCAATCCCCAGTACCAAAACATAAAAATACAAATACATCTTTAGCTAACTGATATTTGAATTACATTTATTGGACATTTGACTGAACAGAAATAAATGCTACCCTGATAAATAACAACAATAGCAAAGAAAGAAACAAGGCTAGAGATTTATGGACAGTTTCCCCCTTAAAAACACTTCTCTCTAGAACCTCCACTACCACACACCCCTTCCCTGCATGCTCATGGCCTTCTATCATGTAGGGTAGAAATTTTATGGCACTGGATAGACTATAAATATTGTGAGAAGCTGTGGGTGGAGCTCAGGATTTGGAATTTGATCTCTGGCCTGCGGTAGTTCTCCCATCCTCCAATTGGCCGCTTCTTGTTTCCCACAGCACTACATGTGAGAGCCTGCAGTTTTGATTTTATGTTTATTAAGTGTGAAAACTTTCTTCCCATTTTTATGGCAGAAAATATTATAGTAAGAATGAATTAAAGCTTATGACACATATTATTACTGAATTCTGAAGATAAATGTTTTAAAACACAAGTTTAAAAATAGATTTTTTTAGCTAAAAATGGGAATTACTAAAGATAGAAGTCTTTAGAAGCATTTACTTTTCACAGGTTTCTCCTCACTTTTAAATGAATGTAATGTGCTTCTCTCCATCAAATTGTCATTACTTGTTTGTTTATTTACTTATGTATTTGTTTTCCTAAAGATAATCCAGTGTTTTTTCCAAGCTGAAAATGAGAACCTTTCAAAGGAAATGCTGAGTATATTCACATCAGGAGGACTGGCTCCCAGCTTGGGAATCATAAATAGTACATATCACGGCATCTTCCACTTCAATTTAACTTTGGTAATTATGTTTTATTTTTATTTTGTTTCATGCTATATGTTTTGCTTTAAATAGTGATAAACATTTACAGAAATTAGAAGAAAATGCTTATTTATTTTTACTATTTACCTACATATTTTTCATTTCTTTTGCTCTTTACTCTTTTCTGTGGATACAAGTTGCCATCTGCTATCATTTTCCTTCAGCTTGAAGAACTTCTTTTAGAATTTTTACAGTATTGACCTACTGACAATGAATTCATTCTCTGGGGTTTTTTAACCCCCTGAAGATGTCTTTATTTCACCTTCATTTTAGAAACAACTTTATTGAGAGATAATTCACATGCCATACAATTCACCTATTTAAAAGTATATTTAATTGGTTTTCAGAATATTAATAGTTGTACAACTACTGTTCCTACATAATCCCCAAACACTTTCATCACTCCAAAAAGACAACTCAGTCACTCCCCATTCTCCCTCCACTCCTCAGGCCTAAGTAATCACTATTGTACTTTGTCTCTATAGATGAGCTTATTCTGAACATTTCATGCAAATGAAATATAATATGTAGTGTTTGTGACTGCATCTTTCAGTTTGCATAATGTGTTCAGGGTCTATGTGTGTTGTGGCATATATTAGTACTTCCTTCTTTTTATTTTATTTTTTAATTTTTTTATACCTTTATTTTATTTATTTATTTTTATGTGGTGCTGAGGATTGAACCCAGGGCCTCGCACATGCTAGGCAAGCGCTCTACCACTGAGCCACAACCCCAGCTCCTCATTCTTTTTTATGGTCAAGTAATATTTTATTGTATAGATACCACAGGGGTTGCTTCTGGTTTGGGGCTATTATGAACTAAGCTGCTATGAACATTCATGTATAAGTTTTCATGAGAAATGCATTTTTATTTCTCTTGGATCAGTAAGTAGGAACAAAATTGTTGGGTCATATGCTAACTCTATATTTAACTGTTTTGAGAAACTGCTAAAATTGTTTCTGAAGTACTGTTTTACATTCCACTTCTGCTTATTAAATTCCAACTTCTTCACAAGCTTACCAATACTTGTTATAATCTGTCTTTTTTATAAGTATAAAGTGCTATTTCATTATGGTTTGATTTGTGTTTCCCTAATGACAACTGATGTTGAGTACCATTTCATATGTTTATCGGCCATTTGAGTATCTTTTTTGGGGAAGTAGCTACGCATATTCTTTGCCCACTTTTAATGGGTTATTGATCTTTCTATGGTTGGGTTGCAAACATTCTTTGTGTATAGATACAGATCCCCCATTAGACATGATTTGCAAGCATTTGCTTCCATTCCATGGATTGTCTTTTGATACGTGAAACATGGTGAAATTTTATTTCCTTTTATCTTTTTATCAAGTCTATTTTATCTGCTTTTTCTACTATTACTCGTGTATTTTGAGTCATAGGTAGAAAAACATTGTCTGACCCAAGGTTCTAAATATTTACTCCTCTATTTTCTTCCAGGAGTTTTATAGTTGTAACTTTTAGTTTTGAGTCTTTGATCCATTTTAAGTTTATTTTTTTATACAGAGTGAGGTAGGAATCTGTGTTCATTCTCTGGCATGTAGATGTCTAGCTTTCCTAGCACTGTTTGTTAAAAAGGTTATTATATTTTCCCTATTCAATTATTTTGGCAACTTTATTATTTTATTAGTTGACCATAAATATGAAGATTTATTTATGGATTCTCAATTCTATTGCATTGATTTGTGTGTCTATCTTTATGCTAGCACCATGCTGTCTTGATATTGTTGGTTTGTATTGAGTTTTGAAATCAGGAAGCATAAGCTCTCTGATTTTGTTCTTCTTTTCCAAGATTATTTTTGCTAGTCTGGGTCTCCTTTGAGATTTCATATGAATTTTAGAATAAGCTTGTCAATTTCTACAAAACAGACTGCTAGGATCCTGATAAAAATTGTATTGAATCTACAGATAAATTAATAACATTAAGTCTTTCAAACCATGGACATGGGATCTCTTTCCATTTGTTTGTATCTTATTTAATTTCTTTCAATAATGTTTTATAGTTTTTAAGAATATGAGTTTTATACCACTGTTCAATTTATTCCTAATAGTTCATTTTTTTGTATATTTGTCTTGTAATTTACAATCTTGCTGAACTAATTTTGAGTTCAAATTAATTTTTAATGGTCACCTGAATTTTTGGAGCATAGTTTTGTCACATATACACCTTCTGGTTTGCCTTAATTTTCTTTCAGCATTCTGAAAATGTCATTCTAATGTTGCCTGTCACGTTGTTTCTGAATGAGAAGTTATCTGTTGATTTTATTATAGTCTTTGGTTCTAATGTATCATTTTTCTCTGGATATTTTTAAGATTTACTCTTTTTTATTTACCCAATTGGAGCTATCTTAGTTAAAATTTCAAAACCTTCCAGCGCATTATTTCTCAAAAAAAAAAAAAAAAGTCTCTGCCCATTTTTCTATCTTTTTTCCTCTAGGATTTCAGTTATGCCCATTTTCAAACACATGTTATTATCCCACTAGTCTCTAAAACTGTTTATTTTCTTTAATCATTTCCCTTTTATTTTTTTTTATTTTAACTGATACATAAAAACATAAATATTAAAAAAATTATAGATCTTAATGGAGTTGTATATGCCATGAGGTGTTTTCAATGTATGTATATATTATGTAATGTTGAGATCAGATTAAACATACTATCTCCTCAAAAATTTATCATTTCTTTATAATGAAGACATCAAATCTTTTTTTTTTCCTTTTTAAACATTTAGTGCATTAATGTTATCTATAGATCTATAGTGACCCTACTGTGTTCCTTTTTAAAAATATTGGGTAGTTTTTTTTTAATAGTATAAAGTTTTATTTAATTTTATAAATCATGTGCTATACATACTTTCTAACAGTAATGTTTTTTTTATTGGTTGTTCAAAACATTACAAAGCTCTTGACATATTATATTTCATACATTAGATTCAAGTGGGTTATGAACTCCCGTTTTACCCCAAATACAGATTGCAAAATCACCTCGGTTACACATCCACATTTTTACATAATGCCATATTAGTGACTGTTGTATTCTGCTACCTTTCCTATCCTCTACTATCCCCCCTCCCCTCCCCTCCCATCTTCTGTCTCTACCCCATCTACTGTAATTCATTTCTCTCCTTGTTTTTTTTTTCCATTCCCCTCACAACCTCTTATATGTAATTTTGTATAACAATGAGGGTCTCCTTCCATTTCCATGCAATTGCCCTTTTCTCTCCCTTTCCCTCCCACCTCGTGTCTCTGTTTAATGTTAATCTTTTCCTCCTGCTCTTCCTCCCTGCTCTGTTCTTAGTTGCTCTCATATATAAAGAAGACATTTGGCATTTGTTTTTTAGGGATTGGCTAGCTTCACTTAGCATAATCTGCTCTAGTGCCATCCATTTCCCTGCAAATTCCATGATTTTGTCACTTTTAAGCGCTGCGTAGTACTCCATTGTGTATAAATGCCACATTTTTTTTTATCCATTCATCTATTGAAGGGCATCTGGGTTGGTTCCACAGTCTAGCTATTGTGAATTGTGCTGCTATGAACACCGATGTGGCAGTATCCCTGTAGTACGCTCTTTTAAGGTCTTCAGAGAATAGTCCGAGAAGGACAATAGCTGGGTCGAATGGTGGTTCCATTCCCAGTTTTCCCAGGAATCTCCATACTGCTTTCCAAATTGGCCACACGAATATGCAGTCCCACCAGCAATGTACAAGAGTACCCTTTTCCCCACATCCTCACCAGCACTTGTTGTTGTTTGACTTCATAATGGCTGCCAATCTTACTGGAGTGAGATGGTATCTTAGGGTGATTTTGATTTGCATTTCTCTGACTGCTAGAGATGGTGAGCATTTTTTCATGTACTTGTTGATTGATTGTATGTCCTCCTCTGAGAAGTGTCTGTTCAGGTCCTTGGCCCATTTGTTGATTGGGTTATTTGTTATCTTATTGTCTAATTTTTTGAGTTCTTTGTATACTCTGGATATTAGGGCTCTGTCTGAAGTGTGAGGAGTAAAGATTTGTTCCCAAGATGTAGGCTCCCTATTTACCTCTCTTATTGTTTCTTTTGCTGAGAAAAAACTTTTTAGTTTGAGTAAGTCCCATTTGTTGATTCTAGTTATTAACTCTTGTGCTATGGGTGTCCTATTGAGGAATTTGGAGCCCGACCCCACAGTATGTAGATCGAAGCCAACTTTTTCTTCTATCAGACGCCGTGTCTCTGATTTGATATCAAGCTCCTTGATCCATTTTGAGTTAACTTTTGTGCATGGCGAGAGGAGGGGATTCAGTTTCATTTTGTTGCATAGGGATTTCCAGTTTTCCCAGCACCATTTGTTGAAGATGCTATCCTTCCTCCATTGCATGCTTTTAGCCCCTTTATCAAATATAAGATAGTTGTAACTTTGTGAATTAGTCTCTGTGTCCTCTATTCTGTACCATTGGTCCACCCGCCTGTTTTGGTAGCAGTACCATGCTGTTTTTGTTACTATTGCTCTGTAATATAGTTTGAAATCTGGTATCGCTATACCGCCTGATTCACACTTCCTGCTTAGAGTTGCTTTTGCTATTCTGGGTCTTTTATTTTTCCATATGAATTTAATGATTGCTTTATCTATTTTCTACAAGAAATGCCGTTGGGATTTTGATTGGCATTGCATTAAACCTATAGAGAAATTTTGGTAATATCGCCATTTTGATGATGTTAGTTCTGCCTATCCATGAACAGGGTATATTTTTCCATCTTCTAAGATCTTCTTCTATTTCTCTCTTTAGGGTTCTGTAGTTTTCATTGTATAAATCTTTCACCTCTTTTGTTAGGTTGATTCCCAAGTATTTTATTTTTTTTTTTTTTTGAGGATATTGTGAATGGGGTGTTTTTCCTCATTTCCATTTCAGAAGTTTTGTCACTGATATACAGAAATACCTTTGATTTATGCGTGTTGATTTTATATCCTGCCACTTTGCTGAACTCATTTATTAGTTCTAGTAGTTTTTTTGTAGACCCTTTTGGGTCTTCTAGGTATAGAATCATGTCATCCAAAAATAGTGATAATTTAAGTTCTTCTTTTCCTATTTTTATGCCTTTAATTTCTTTCGTCTGTCTAATTGCTCTGACCAGTGTTTTGAGAACTATATTGAATAGAAGTGGTGATAGAGGGCATCCCTGTCTTGTTCCAGATTTTAGAGGGAATGCCTTCAATTTTTCTCCATTCAGAATGATGCTAGCCTGAGGCTTAGCATAGATAGCTTTTACAATGTTGAAGTAAGTTCCTGTTATCCCTAGTTTTTCTAATGTTTTGAACATAAAGGGATGCTGTACTTTGTCGAATGCTTTTTCTGCATCTATCGAGATGATCATATGGTTCTTATCTTTAAGTCTATAGATGTGGTGAATAACACTTATTGATTTCCATATATTGAGCCATCTTTGCATCCCAGGGATGAATCCTACTTGATCATGGTGCACAATTTTTTTTGATGTGTTTTTGTATTCGATTCGCCAGAATTTTATTGAGGATTTTTGCATCTAGCTTCATTAGAGATATTGGTCTGTAGTTTTCTTTCTTTGAGGTGTCTTTGGTTTTGGAATCAGGGTGATGTTGGCCTCATAGAATAAATTTGGAAGAGCTCCCTCTTTTTCTATTTCTTGAAATAACTTGAAAAGTATTGGTATTAATTCTTCTTTAAAGGTTTTGTAAAATTCCGCTGTATACCCATCCAGTCCTGGGCTTTTCTTGGTTGGTAGTCTTCTGATTGCTTCTTCTATTTCATCCATTGATATTGGTCTGTTCAAATTGTGTGTATCCTCCTGACTCAGTCTGGGCAAACCATATGACTTAAGAAATTTATCAATGTCTTCACTATCTTCTATTTTATTGGAATATAGGTTTTCAAAATAATTCCTAATTGTCTTCTGTATTTCTGTAGTATCTGTTGTGATGTTGCCTTTTTCATCCCGTATGTTAGTAATTTGAGTTCTCTCTCTTCTTCTCTTCATTAGCATGGCTAAGGGTCTGTCAATCTTATTTATTTTTTCGAAGAACCAACTTTTAGTTTTGTCAATTTTTTCAATAGTTTCTTTTGTTTCCATTTCGTTGATTTCCACTCTGATTTTAATTATTTCTTGCCTTCTGCTACATTTGCTGTTGTTTTGCTCTTCCTTTTCTGGGGCTTTGAGATGAAGTGTGAGCTCATTTATTTGTTGGTTTTTTATTTTTTTGAGGAATGGCCTCCAGGTGATGAATTTCCCTCTTAAAACTGCTTTCATTGTGTCCCGTAGATTCCAATATGTTGTATCTGTATTTTCATTTATCTCTAAGAATTTTTTGATTTCCTCCTTTATGTCTTCTGTAACCCATTGATCATTCAGTAACATATTTTCATTTTCCATGTGATGTAGGATTTTTCCTTCCTTCTTTTCCAGTTTCATTCCATTATGATCCGATAAAATGCATGGTATTATCTCCACCCCTTTATATTTACTGAGGGTTGCCCTATGGCATAATATATGGTCTATTTTTGAGAAGGATCCATGTGCTGCTGAGAAAAAAAGTATATCCACTTGATGATGGTTGATATATTCTATATATGTCAGTTAAGTCTAGGTTATTGATTGTGATATTGAGTTCTATAGTTTCTTTATTCAACTTTTGTTTGGAGGATCTGTCCAATGGTGAGAGAGGTGTGTTGAAGTCACCCATAATTATTGTGTTGTGGTCTATTTGATTCTTGAACTTGAGGAGAGTTTGTTTTATGAATGTTGCAGCACCATTATTTGGGGCATAAATATTGATAATTGTTATGTCTTGTTGGTGAATGGTTCCTTTTAACAGTATATAATGTCCTTCCTTATCCCTTTTGATTAACTTAATCTTGAAGTCGATTTTATTCGATATGAGGATGGCCACCCCTGCTTTCTTACGAGGACTGTGTGCATGGTATATTTTTTCCCAGCCTTTCACCTTCAGCCTGTGTATATGTCTTTTCCAATTAGATGTGTCTCCTGGAGGCAGCATATTGTTGGATTTGTTTTTTTATCCATGTTACCAGCCTATGTCACTTTATTGGAGAGTTTAAGCCATTAATGTTTAGAGTTACTATTGATATATGATTTGTACTCCCAGGCATGTTTGATTATTTATCTTTTTTTTAAATTTACTTTGTTTCTCCATGATTAGCTTTCCCCACACCCTCTGTCTTTACTGAGGCACTTCCCACTGATGGTTTTGGTTATTGTTTTTCATTTCTTCCTCATGTAGTGTTTTGCTCAAGATGCTTTGCAATGCTGGTTTTCTGGCTGAAGATTCTTTTAACTTTTGTTTATCATGAAAGATTTTTACTTTGTTGTCATACCCGAAGCTTAATTTTGCTGGATACAAAATTCTTGGTTGCATTCATTGTCTTTCAGTGTTTGAAATACGTTGTTACAGGATCTTCTCGATTTCAGCATCTGTGATAAAAAATCTGTTGTTAACCTTATTGGTTTACCCCTGAATGTAATCTGCCTCCTTTCTCTTGTAGCTTTTAATATTTTCTCTTTGTTCTGTATATTGGATATCTTCATAACAATGTGTCTTGGCATTGATCTACTGTGATTTTGTATGCTCGGTGTCCTGTATGCATCTACAATTTGTATATTCATTTCCTTTTTATTTCTGAAAAGTTTTCTATAATTATTTCATTCAGCAGGTTGCTCATTCCCTTGGTTTGAACCTCTATACCTTCCTCTATCCCGATTACTCTGTTTTTATGTTATCCCATATCTCTTGGATTTTTTTCTCGTGATTTTTTACCAGCCTTTCTGAGTTGGTTAGACTCTTTTCAAGATGATATATTTTGTCTTCATTATCTGACGTTCTGGCTTCTATTTGCTCCACTCTGTTATTGATACTCTCATTTGAGTTTTTAATTGGGTTTATAGTTTCCTGCATTTCTAGAATTATTGTTTGATTTTTTATAATCTCTATCTCCTGATAAAGATGCTTAATTTCTTCTTTTATCTGTTTATGTAATTCATTTTCAATGTGTTCTTTCACTGTTTGAATTTGCTGTCTCATATCCTCTTTAAGGTTCCATTCCATCTGTCTCAGGTATTCCTTGAGTTCTTTATTTGACCATTTTTCTGATGCCTCTAGGTCCTCCTGAATATTTAGGCCGTCCTGTATTGTTTGTACTCCTTTTCTTCCTTGCTTTTTCATGCTGCTCATGTTACTTCTTGTTCTGTTTGACTGCTGAGTTACTGTTTACTCCTATAAATTTATTTGATGCTTGGGAGGAAAGGTATTAGAAGGGAAGGGAAGAAGTCACTAAAGAGAATGAGAGTAAGCAGGTAGAATTCAAGGAAGGGGGAATAAAAAAATTGAAATTGAAAAGAAATGAAAAGACAAAAGAAAAAAGTAGAAAATAAAAAAAGAAAAAAATTTAAAAAATAATTAAAAAGAAATAAAAATTAAAATTAAAAAAAAATTAAAAAAAATTTAAAAAGAGCAAAAAAAATGAAAATGAAAAAAAAAAAACCCAAATTAAAAAATAATAATAATAAATGGAGTCTTAGAGTTTGATTAACTTCTCTTCCAGTAGGTGGAGCTGTGCCCACCGGGCCAAGCTTCTCCTCTCAGTACGCAGGAACCAATCACTGTGCAGCAGCTCCTCCTCCCAGACTGGGCGGGTCTCCAATCCTGAGTGCTTAGGGCCTTCTCTTGTGTCTAGTCACTTCCCCACTTTTCCTCAAGCCAGGCCCCGCTCACTGGTGACGCTCACCACAATACTGGGTACACGCCAGGTCTGCTGCTTCCAGGAGCCCTATTTTCATGAACAACTGGGCACACTCTCCCTAATTGCCATTCCCTCAGACCCTAAGTTTGTAGAGCTTGGGGCTGAGAACCCTCAGCGAATTTCGCTTGCCCTCTGGTAGCCACACCCCCGGTAGCTGGTGCAAGAGACCTCAGTTGTCAGCACTGTTGGGAGCGGTAGCTGGGAGTTCCGCACCTCGGTCCCCTGCCACTCCTGATTCCCTCGGTCTGGCTATTGCGCTCACAGGAGAGCTGGGAGGGGCCCTTAAGATTTCCCCACTGTGTGGAGAGGGAAGGCTAGGGGGTTACACACCTGTGGCCGCTGGTTTCAATGAAGTTATCTCCTCCGCCGCATTCTGGTGACGTCAGTTCTCTGCCATGGTGGTATCCCATGCAAATGGCGACAGTTCGTTCCCTTTGCCGGGTGACCAATGCAGCAGATGGGTCCTGACTGGCTCTCTCAAGCCCCATTTCAATCCTGTGGCCACTGCCTATGAAGGCTCAGTTGGCATTAGCCTCCGTAGGTTCAGAAGGGCCGACCAGTTGTTTCAGCGGGATCGTTTAGTGCTGAGTCACCACAGTTTGTCTGCAAGAACCTGGCAAACGGGAGCTTGAATTTAGCTGATCCGGGCTCGGTGTGTGTTCTGAGAGGCCCAGACTGTTTGCCCCAAATCCACGTCATCTCAGCATTGCCTAGTGATCCTGAGCAAACAGTATTTAGACGGTTTACAACTCCCTATGTCCGTGTAGCTGAAGAGGTCAGAGACTTGATCTCTCCGTGCCCGCCGCCATGTTGGATCTCCCTGAGTAGTTTCAATTACTGGTTTGCTAAGTTCACTTATTTTTTCTCTTTCCACCTTGAGTCTGCTTTTGAATCTGTTTAGTAAATATTATATTTCAGTTCTTATATTTTTAACCTTATTTTTCCATTTGAGTTTATTTACATGTATTTTTATTTCTGTTGCAATGCTCTATCTATCCATCATTAGAACAACATTTTGCTCTCACATTCCAAATGCTCTGCAACTCAATCTCTGTCTACTTTTTCAAGACAATATGCTTCAACTTTGTGCTACCTGAACTCTGCTGTATGGTATTCCAATGTGTGACTGTATTATCATATGTGACTGATTAAATTCTAATCTTAAAACAACAATGATGTAAAAATATCAAAACTATTGAAGATAATATTACATGTCATTTCATTCATATGAACATAATGTAGGAAAATTCCCTAAGTGAAACTGATAGATAAAGGATATATGTATTTAGATATTTTTTTCTTTAATTTTCTTTTTTAAAAGATAGTATAGACCAGGCATGGTGGTAAATGACTATAATCCCATCTGGAAGTGGGAGGAACTAAGGCAAGAAGATTTCAAGTTCAAAGATAGCCTTAGCAATTTAATGAGACATTGTTTAAAAATAAAAGAGGGCTGGGGTAGAACACCACTGGGCTTAATCCCCAGTACCAAAAAAAGGGGAGATGCAATATAGAATATGCCAAAATATGTTTTATTATTAACATTGTAAAATATTGTCTTCTTCATTCAAGTACAGTGATCGGGTTTTCTGGCTAATTGATATTCCTAGAGGAAACATCACAGGAAATACGGGTAAGAGTGATCTGAATGAATTCTTTTACCATGGATCTAAGTTACCAAATTTAGCAAATAAAAACATTTGATATGGGGGAAGGGGATGTAGCTCAGTTGGTAGAGTTCTTGCCTAGTATGCACAAGGTTCTGGGTTCAATCCCCAGCACCACCAAAAATGAATTTTTAAAAATATATTTTAAAAATTATTAATTATCTTATATAGTAAATGACCCATGTAGCATCTGGGACATACTAAAACTTTATATATATATATTCATATATATGCACATATTCATATATATGCACATATTCATATACATATGCACACACACATATATATTTTTAGTTGTCAATGGATCTTTATTTAATTTATTTATATGTTGTGCTAAGAACTGAATCCAGTGCCTCACAAATGCTAGGCAAGCACTCTACCACTGAGCCATAACCTCAGCCCCTAAAACTTCTCTTTTATCTGAAATTCAAATTTAACTTTTTATAAAATTTCTATATTTTATGTAGCATTCTTATTATAAATTGATTGTTCTAACATACATAACACTTATATTAGTGTTTAAAGTAAACTCATTTTCTAGAAGTTAGAAATTATAATATTGAGAAATTTGAGCATAAATAATTTTATCAAAATTGAATCAACCTGGGGCTGGGGTTGTAGCTCAGTGGTAGAGCTTTTGCCTAGCACGTGTGAAAGCATTGGATTTGATCCTCAGCATTATATAAAAATAAATAAATAAAATATAAGTATTGAGTCCATCTACAGCTTAAAAAATTAAATTAATCTTAAAATATTATAGGCTATAATATAATATATTGCTTTATTGTATAATCTACTATTAAGCATTATGTAGGAGTACAACATTATATACTACTATATATACTTGGAAAGAAAGAAAGAAATTCTAGGAGTTATGAATATTGAGTACTAGAGGACTAAGTTGGTAGAACTTTCAGCATAAGATATATTTCCACAGACTAAAATGGTGGAAAGTTTATTGTTTTAATATAGTAGGTACAAGAAATATAAACTGACTTAATTTCATGTAAGGAAAAAAGAAGGAATTTATTTTAGTCATGGAAATAAAGACAAAACTGCAGCCACTAAATGATCAATAGAGGAAAGGGAACAGGGGGTAGAAAGAGGGAAGGGGAAGGAGAGGTATTGGGGTCTCAATTAGAACAAGATATATTCCATGCTTTTATAATTATGTCAAAATGGATTCTGCTGTCATGTATAACTAAAAATAACCAATGAAAACAAAAAATAAATAAATAAACTGCAGCCACACTATAGGAAGGAATTAGAAATAAGAAATAGAAAATCCTCAAGCACCCAGGGAATACTTTCACCCTGTCTCTTTATATATATTTTCTGTAAATCTGTATTTTCTTTCTTTGCAGACTGGCTTTCTAAAGCTACCTCACTTCTGTTGAATTTTTATATATTTTTTTCTAAAGGCCAGCCCAATTCTAAATTCTCAGGAGAATATATTCAGTTGGTTCACTGTTTATCTAGTTTCTTCTTGTGTGACAATTAAATATGGAAGGCCAACCTCGCTAGGTATGGGAATAGACTGCTGTTACGGTTTGGATATGAGGTGTCTCCCAGAAGCTCCTATGTTAATGCAGCAGTGTTTGGAGGTGAAATGAGTTGATTGTGAGAGCTGTAACCTAATCAGTTTATCCTAGTTTAAATTGACTGGAAGGTGGTAATAACTGTAGACAGGTGAGGCACAGCTGGAGGAAGTAGGTAGCTGGGGCTAAGCCCTGGAAGAATGCATCTGCCCTATGGCTTGCTCCCCCATGCTCACTGCCCTCCCCCCTACACCACCCCCCCCCTCTCTCACACACACACACACACACACACACACACACACACACACAGTCAGTGCTTCTCCACCACGTTCTCCTGCCATGATGTGCCCAGAGCAATGAAGTTGGCGCACCATGGACTAAACCTGTGAACCATGAGCCAAAATGAACTTTTCCTCCTCTAGGTTGTTCTTGTCTGGAATCTTGGTGACAGTGACCGAAACCTAACTAACACAACTGTGTCCTACACAGTGAAAGTAAGGGAAGGTAAGAATAGAGCAGAGAAGTAGAAAAGATTCTATAGATAAGGAAATGTTAAATATAAAAGTCCACAGCAGAAGCTCCATGCTGCTAAGTTCTGATATGGATCTTATCACTATCTTTACCCTTTATTCTTCTCATTTAAAAAAAAAAAAAACCAATTGTATGGACTGGGATTGTGGCTCAGTGGTGGAGTGCTTTCCTCACACATGTGAGGCCCTGGGTTCAATTCTCAGCACCAAATAAATAAACAAATAAATAAAAATAAAGATATTGTCTCCACCTACAACTAAAAAAACTAATTGTATTATTGGAACTTTCTGTGATTGTTTTTGCAAGACATTCATATTGAAAATTGTACCCTTTTTAAAGATGTACTAGCTCTCATTAGTATAAAGACAGAATATTATGTAAGTACTTGGGCATCATATTGACATTGACAAAGTAGTGGAGATCACATTAGTTTTACTTCTATTGTTTATTTACAAAATTTAATTTCAAAATGCATTAATTCTGAAGTCACCCAGACAGAAACAAAGGTGATCTGAGAATATAAGAATTTGTATAAAAAGATCAAATAAGCTGGACATGGTGACGCATGCCTATAATCCTAGCCATTCCAGCTCCTGAGTCAGGATGATTGTAAGTTTGGAGATCACGTGGGCAACTTAGAAAGACCCTGTCTAAAAACAAAAATCATAAAAGGGCTGGGGTATAGCTCAGTAGAAGAGCATTTGTCTAGCATATGCAAGGGTTGGATCCCCAGCACTGAAAAAAATAAGGGGAGGGAGTGGGGACAAAAAAAAGACCAAACATATTCTGTCTCTGCCACTTCTGACACAACTCCTAGAACTAAGTTATTTTTTACAAAAAAAAAAAATGTTCTAGTAATATAAAGGAAGGGCAGAAGGCGAGGGTCTATAATAATGTTAAAAAGAAAAGAAAAGAAAAACTGCTTAGAGGAAAAAAGGCCATTTTGCTCTCATTTTTCTTCCTTAATCATATCTTATTTACCACTCTGCCTTGAATTTTGTATATTTTATACAGATACTCCCCAACTTATGAGAGGTTTACATCCAGATAGAACTATTGTAAGTTGAAAATACATTTAATTTACCTAAGCTACTGAGCTTCATTGCTGGGCAACACAGTTGTTCCCCTCACGATTACATAGCTGACTGGGATCTGCAGCTCAGCATGACAAGAGAGGATACTAACCTTGAAAACATAAAAACTTTTTTTTAAAAAAAAAGGTCTTGGGTTGTGGCTCAGTGGTAGAGCACTTGCCTAACATGTGTGAGGCACTGGTTTGATTCTCAGCACCACATAAAAAAATAAAGGGCCACCAACAACTAATATTTTAAAAAAGAAAGAAAAGAAAACATAAAAACTCAAAATATGAAGTTTGGGTTCTAATCAATGCATGTCATCTTTGCACCATCATAAAGCAGAAAACATTTCAAGTGAAACCATGGTTGGGGGCCAACTGCATGTGAAAAATCTTAAGAGTAGTTTAAGTAAAATCAACAGCAAAGGTAGCAACATACTCATCATAATAGTAGTAGAAACAGTAGGTAGCATTCACTGAATTATCATATGTCAGCACTGCTTTAAATACTTTGCTTGTATTAACTCGTTTGTTCCTCACTGTAGGAGTATACTCTTTGTAGGTACTCTTATTACCTCCATTTTTAAAAGATTTAACTGAAGTCAGTGGAGCCATATGGAGATTTAGTGATAACTAAAAAATAGTGAAAGCATTTTGAAATTTGAACTGCATATTGCTATTCAGTATCAAGAGTTCCTTCTGGATTTACAGTGCACAATTTGCTCTTTTCTTTTTCATTTTAAAATAAGGTGTATTTTACATTCAATAAAATATGCCCTTTTAGTGTCCAGTTCTGTGTTCTCACATATGTATACAACTGTGTAATTACTACAGTCAAAATATAGAACAGTTCTATCACCTGATAAAATTACTCCACCAGGAAGACGATTGATTGATTGATTACAGGTTAAGTAATTTTATTGCCTGATGGAACTGTCCTATATCCTGATTGTAGTGATTACATAATTGTATACAGTTATGAAAACTCAGTCTTTTAGGTCTCATCAACCTCCCAACTGTTTTCTGTTCTTTTAGTTTTGCCTATTCCAGGGTCATACAAATGGAAACATAGAATATATAACCTTTGAGTCTGGTTTCTTTCACTTAACATAATTCATTGGAAATTCATCCATGTTGTAGTTTCTTTCATTTTCTTACTGGATAGTATCCCATTATATGGATGCACCATAGTTAATTTTGTTGACAGGTATTGGTTTTCCCAGTTTGGGGCATTTATGAAAAAAGTTGCTATAAGCAATCTCATACAGGTTTTGTTAACCTGAATATGATATTTATTTTTTATTTTCTTTCCTCCATAAGAAAATATATCAATGTTATATTCATATATATATGTATATATGAATTTATACATATGAGTACGTATACATGTTCATATATTTTTAAAAAATTTTAGCCATTTACATAGGAATGTAATGGAACTTAATTGTGATTTTAATTTGCATTTCCCTAATAACTAATGATATGGAGACTCTTTTAATGTGTGCTTATTTGCCATTTGGTGAAGTTTTTGTTCAAATTTTTTTTGAAAGTTTGTGATATTTTCTGGTTACAAGTCTGTTATCAGATATGTAATTCACAAATTTTTTCTCCCAGTCTCTAACTTTGTCTCTTCATTTCTTAAGAATGTCTTTTGAAGATCAGGATTCTTAATTTTAATGAAACTTTGTTTATCAGATTTTTATTTTATGGATTGTACTTTTGGCATCACAGCTAAGAAATTTTTACCTAATCCACATTCACAAAGATGTTCTCCTTCACTTGCTTTCAAAGTTTACAGTTCTAGATTTTGTATGTAGGCCTATTACTCATTTTGAGTAAACTTGTATAAGTTTATAGACCAACATTAAGTTTTTGGAATATAGATACCCAATTATTCTAGCACCATTGCTGTAAAAATGATTTTGTCTCCATTAAATTGCTATTTATTGGCAGTTTCTTCACTAATATCATGCTCTCTTTGTTACTTTAAGCCTCATAATAGATATTCTTAGTAATGCTAGTCTTTTGCCTTTGATATTTTTCAAAATCATTTATTATAGTTCTTTTGCCTTTTCATGTAAATTTTAGAATCAACTTGTTTAGTTCTACAAAAAAAAAATCTGGCTGTGATTTTTTTAAAATTTGTATTTCATTGAATCAATAGATCAGTTTTAGGGAGAATTGTTGTATTTCAACATTAGCTCTTCCAGTCTATGGATACAGTATGTCTTTCCATTTGTTTTCAAATGCTTCTCTTAAATGTGTCCTAGCTTCAGCTTCAGCCTTGACAGATGGGTACAGCTACTATAGCAGCCCCCAGGATAAAGCCACTGATGATGAATTCTCCAATCTCTACCCATTCTTTTATTTTAACACATCTGTGCTTTTATATTTGTAGATTTCAGCTGGGCAAGGTGGCATACACCTATAATCCCAACATCTTGGGAGGCTAAGGCAGGAGGATTGCAAGCTCAAAGCCAGCCTCAGCAAATTAGCAAGGCCCAAAGCAACTTAGCAAGATCCTAATATAAAAAGGGCTGGGGCGGGGTTGGGGTTTGACTCAGTGGTATAGAGCGCTTGCCTAGCATGTGTGAGGCACTGGATTCGATTCTCAGAACCCACATATAAATAAATGAAATAAAGGTCAATTGACAACTAAAGAATATTTTTTAAAAATTCACAACTAAAAAGGGCTGGGTATATGGCTCAGTGGTTGAGTGACCTGAGCTTAATCCCTGGTACCCCTCCCTCTGCAAAAAAAGTAGATTTCCTTATAAATAGCATTTAACTTAGTCTTTATTTTTACATCTAATCTGGAAATATAACTAATTTATATTTTAGACCATTTACATTTAATGTAATTATCGATATATGAATAAAGACAGAAAAAAGGGAAAAAGTAAAACAGAAGAGATGAAACAAATAGAAAACAACTTGTAAGATGATAGATTTCAATTCATGTGAATTGCTTTTTATGATTACATTTTCTCTCTACTATTGGATTATTACTTATACATTTAATTTTTTCATATTTACTCTAGGGTTTTATAATATACATTTTACTTAATTATCAACAGTTTTATTGATATATAATTCACATGTCATACAATTTGCCCACTTAAAGTATACAACCCATAAATTTGAGTATGTTCACAGAGTTGTATAATCATCCCCAAAATCAATTTTAGAACATTCTCATCATCCAAGAAAGAAACTCTATAACCACTAGCAGACATTCACAATTATTCTCCTTCCACTATCTATTCTCTCCTTTCAACCCTTTAGCCTTAGGCAATCACTTATCTACTTTCTATCTTTATGTATTTGCCTATTCTGGACTCCCAACCCACCTAGGTAAGTGTCATTTCATGTCTTTGTCCAACATTTTCCCATCTTTCCTTACCCTCTAAACATCCAAGTTTCTGGTAACCACCATTCTATTCTGTACTTCTAAGAGATCAGCTCGTTTAGATTCCACACATGAGTGAGATTATGCATTTCTGTGCCTGGCTTATTTCACTTAATATAATGTTCTCCAGGATTATGCATGTTGTCACAAATGACAATATTTGTTATGGCTGAAGAGTTTTCTATTGTGTACATATGTCACATTATCTTTATTCATTCATTCACAGATGGACAGTTAGGTTGATTCTATCTTTGCTATTGTGAATAGTGCTGCAATAAACATAGGAATGTAGATGTCTCTTCAATATATTGATTTTGTTTCCTCTGGACATATAACCAGTGGTGAGATTTCTGGATCACATAGTATTCTATTTTTAATGTAAACCTCCATACTGTTTTCCATAGTAGATTTATATTCCCATGACAGTATTTAAGTTTTCCCATTCATTCACATTCTTGACAATACTTGTTATATTTAATGGCCATTTTAACAGATGTGAGAAAATTTCTCATTGTTTTTGATTTGCATTTCTCTGATAATTATACTTATTGGTCATCTTTTCTTATACCAGTTTTCCATTTGTATGTCTTTTGATAAATGTCTTTTTCAGTTCCTTTGCCCATTTTTAAAATAGGTCATTTGTTTTCTTACTTTTAAATTATAATTCTTGTATCTTTGGGATGAATACCACTTGATATGGTGAATGGTCTTTATAATGTGCTTTTGGATTTGGTTTTCTAGTATTTAAAAAAAATTTATAGTTGTAGATGGACAGCATGCCTTTATTTGTTTGGTTTTTTATGTGGTGCTAAGTAAGGATCAAACCCAGTGCCTCACACATGATAGGCAAGTGTTCTGCCACTGAGCTCCAGCTCCAGCCCCAGGTTTTATAGTATTTTGTCAAGGATTTTTACATCTACGTTTATCAAGGATGTTAGATTGAATTTTTCTCTTTTTGTTGAATCCTTGTCTGGTTTTGATATCAGAAAAATACTGGCCTTCTTGAATGAGTTTTGAATATTTCCTCCTCTTGAATTTCTTTTAGAAGAGCTGCCATTGGTCCTTCCTTAAATGTTTGGTAGAATTTAGTCATGAAGCTGTCAGGACCTGGACTTTTCTTTGATGGGTTCTTTTAAGGAATATACCACTTCACAAGATGGTCATAATTTGCTTTTTTACCAACACACAACAACTCTAGGAGAAAAATCATGATCAAAAATATTAGTAATAGATTCATTGCTGTGATGGTAAAATCACTGCGTAATTCTTTTTTTATTATTTTAGCAGCAAAATGTTTGTAGGAAAAAGTGGGAAACTTGACAGTCAAAGTGGTTGGAAAAGGAAAAGTTATCATTATTGGTGATGTTCATATATCCTTAAATCTTACCAACATAACAAAAAAATAGCTGAGTTTTGCATTTTTATTTTAGATATTGCAGCTGTAGAAGAATGGTTAGTAAGGATAACTTTACATAAAGGATTAAATATTTATGCTACTGAGGGAACCTTATTGGATAGCGTTCGAGGTAAGTGCCAACTGATAAAAGTAGAATGGAATTCATATATTCCTTCAACAGACTTGATATCTTCTATTCACCAGACTCTATGCTAAGTCCTAGATGACCATGACCCTGGAGGGGCTCTCAGCCTGATCTGAGATCTGCGTAATGTTTTATGAATATGAAAATGTATATTTTACTGTAGCCATCTCAGAGGTCATTTTAAAGAATGGCTCTGAAAGTTAGGCTTTGCGTCTTTGGTGCATCTTAGGTATTGCTTGTAGCATTTCCTGTCAGTTGTCTGACAGGAAATTAATAGCACAAATTTAGAATTACCTATAGCACTATAGCATAAGTTTAACATAAAAAAAAACTCAGTGTTGGATCTTGTCTTTTCTCACCTTTTTTGCTTTTATTATTTTAGTCCTGTTTTGATATGATGCTATGAAGACTGAAGTGTTAAAATAACTAAACACATTTTATGAAAAGAATCACCTCGGGGTATTTAAAAAATAAGATGTCTAAACTCTATCATACAAAAATTAAAATATGCTCTCTACATTTAGAGTAAAGCATCTGTGGTTTTATGAAATCTTCCAACACTATTCTGATGTACGATAAGGACTTGAAAACGACCTTAGACATATGAGTTGCATATGTGGCCAAGAAATGTCTACAAACCTACTTACCATAGTATTATTTGTAACATGAAAAAAGAAAAACTGGAAGCCACCTACATTTCCATAAATGAGGGGAAAGATAATACATGTTGGAATATTCTGTTAAAATGATATATAGACTCCATAAATATCATCAAGTACTGAACTCAAGCATTGAGTGAAAATCAATGTATTTCATCAAGCATTGAGTGAAAATCAAGTTGCAGAATACAGCAGGAGAATATTTATCAAAAATTTAGAAAACAGGGGATGGGGCCAGGGCGCAGTAGTAGAGTGCTCGCCTAGCTCATGTGAGGGACTGACTGGGTTCAATCCTCAGCATCATATAAAAATCAATCAATAAAAATAAAGGTACTGTGTCCATCTACAACTAAAAAATATTTTTTAAAAATTCATAAAACAAAGCCATGCTAGATAATCTTCATGCATATGTATCTATCATATAAAATATAAACACATGGATCAGAAATATATATAGTAATTTTTTATACATTTGGGATGACTTGAGAGTGGGACTGTGGAGAGGAACAGAGATATCTTCAATCTTATCTGTATTGTTTTATTTCTGTAGCCAAATGAAATTATCTAGGTCTGGAGGTATATCTCGGTGGTAGAGCATTTATCTAGCATGTTCAAAGCCATGGGTTTGATCCCTAGCACCCAACACACACTCATACAGAAATTAAAATATGTGAAAAAATAATGACAAAATGTTTTACTTTCTTGATTTTTTCCCACAGTTTCCAAAATTTAAAAAAAATAGTTAATATTTCAATAGTAATTATAATCCTGTCTTTGGGGACTCTGATAGTTGCTCTCTACAGATGAGTAAAGCATCTGTGATTTTAGGAAATATATTCCATTCTACTTTTAGGTATTAAATACCAATCTAAAATTATTTAAATTTTTTTAAAAAACAATCCTTAGAACAATTATAAAACAAAATAATTTTTCTACTGTCATGTATAACTATTTAGAATAAGTAAAAAATTAAATTACTATTATGAAAAAATATCAATTTTTTAAAAATCTGCAATCTGAATTATTTCCATATTGAGATACACTGTATTAACCTTTAACTTGTATTTGTTTTGAATGTACAGAAGTATTATGGCAGCAAAAACTTCACAAATTATAGATCTATGGATGCAGAAATGAGATTGATTTGCTTAAGGAATTGAAAGACCAGTGTTGCAGAAGCATAGAAAATGAGAGAGTGGTCAGTGCATGATGAGTTTAGAGACTGGCAGGGATCATAGTAAAAAGTGTGGACTTTATTCTAATTATACTGAAAAGCTATTAGAATATGTTAAGCAAGAAAGTTACACAGTCTGACTTGTGCTTAAGAGAAGGTCCCTTTGGCTAGCTGCTTAGAAAATCGACTTTTGGGGAAGAAAGGCAAGAACAGGACAAAGGCAAGGTTAGCAGCTGTCACAACAATCCACTCAGGAGATGGAGAGCTTGGATCCTTGTAGGTGTAGTGCAGGTGGAGAAAAGTGAAATCTTCAGGACACACTTTGGAAGTACAGCCGAATGGCTTCCTAGTGGACAGCAATGAGGAATATGTATCAAGGATGAATCCTACATTTCTTACTCCGGTAATCGAGTAGAGGCTAGTATCATTTACTGAACTGTTGAAGACATGGGGAAAACACTAGGAAGTAGGATCAGGGGGAAAGGTAAAGGTTAGGTTAGAAATCTCATTCACTGTTAAATTCAAAAGAGATGTTGAAATTCTGTGTCTAATGCTTTTATTCAATGCAAACTCAGTCCACTCATCTTTTTTCTGTCTTCTAAACTCACACAGCTCTGAACCACCATCACAAGTGGCCTTCATACCAGTCACATTTCTGTGTCTTTTTTAGCTTCTCAGCAGCAGTCAAACCTTTACTCACTCCCTGGTTCTTATAATGCTGAAAATACAGCATCCGACTTTGAGGAGTTTGTATGCAAGTACAGAGGCACTGTCAACTAAGTACAGTCTTAGTTGTTCCATATGTGAGCTTAAACCTCCCTGTCCTCTTAAGATTTGGATGTGAATGGCCGGCAAACACATAACCTGCTACACTCCAAAATGTCAGCCGCCTTACCCCAAATTTCTTTAAATTCCTGAGTGCCTTACTAGGGAATGAGTTTAGTTATATTTTGTGTGTCTTTTCCTTCTCTGATGTACCTGAGCTACTCACTAAGTCAACCTAGATGGATACATAGCTTCTTTTCTTGCTTTGCACAAAGTGAAAAAATACCACATATAGTCTTTGGGTTTGTAGCAGATTTTATTTAAAATGTATATTTTATTTAAAATTTACCCTATAGAATATAAACAGCTAAAGAATTAATTATTGGATATCTCTGTTCTTCAAAGTCCTTTGACTATTTTTGAAATTCAGATAGCAGTATTTGTTCAAGTTGCCTAGGCTTAATTTTTATATACTGTTTTCTCATTTTTTTCTTTCTCAGAAGTAAAATTCTTTTCTTCTGAAAATTTCTTAAGATTTTTTTTTTACTTAATCCTAAAATTTTTTATTTATTTTATTTTTTCTAATTAGTTTTACATGACAGTAGAATGCATTTTGACACCTAATACATAAATGGAGTATAATTTCTTTTTAAATATTTATTTCTTAGTTGTAGTTGGACATAATACCTTTATTTTATTTACTTATTTTTATGTGGTGCTGAGGATCGAACCCGGGGCCTCGCACATGCTAGGCAAGTGCTCTACCACTGAGCCACAACCCCAGCCCAATGGAATATAACTTCTTATTCTTTTGATTGTACATGATGTAGAATTACATGAGTTGTGTAATCATATATGTACATAGGGTAGTAATGTCTGATTCATTCTACTATCCTTCCTATCCTCATACCCCTTCCCCTCACTTCACTCCCCTCTGTCTAATCCATAGTACTTCTATTTTTCCCTAGCCCCCTCCCACTATTGTGAATTAGCATCTGAATATCAGAGAGAACATTCAGCCTTTGGCTTTGGGGGATTGGCTTATTTGCTTAGCATGATATTCTCCAGCTTTATTCATTTACTATCAAATACCATAACTTCATTCTTCTTTAGGGCTGAGTAATATTCCATTGTGTATATATACCACAGTTTCTTTATCCATTCATCTGTTGAAAGGCACCTAGGTTGGTTCCATAGTTTAGCTATTCTGAGTTGAGCCGCTGTAAACATTGATATGACTGCATCACTGTAGTAGGCTGATTTTAAGTCCTTTGGGTATAGACCAAGGGGATAGCTGAGTCAAATAATGGTTCCATTCCAAGTTTTCTGAGGAATCTCCATACTGCTTTCCATAGTGGTTACACCAATTTGCAGTCCCACCAGCAATGTATGAGTGTACCTCTTTCCCCACATCCCTGCCAACATTTATTGTTGCTTATATTCTTGATAATTGCCATTCTGACTAGAGTGAGATGAGTTTTCATTTGCATTACTTTAATTGCTAGAGATGTTGAACATTGTTTAATATATTTGTTGACTGATCATGTTTCTTCAGTGAAGTGCTTGTTCAGTTCCTTTGCCCATTTATTGATTGGGTTATTTGTTTTTTTGGTTTTTTGTTTGTTTGGTTGTTTTTTGTTGTTGTTGTTGTTTGTTTTTTGGTTTTGTGTGTGTGTGTGTGTGTGTGTGTGTGTGTGTGTGTGTTAAGATTTTTGAGTTCTTTATATGTCTTGGAGATTAATGCTGTATCTGAGGTATATGTGGTAAAGATTTTTTTCCCACTATATAAGCTCTCTCTTCACATTCTTGATTGTTTCCTTTGCTTTGAAGAAGCTTTTTAGCTTTATACCAACCCACTTATAGATTCTTGATTTTACTTCTTATGCTTTAGGAGTCTGACATGATGAAGAGTTGGCCTACTTTTTATTCTATTAGGCACAGTATCTCTGTTTTAATGCTTAGGTCCTTGATCCACTTTGAGTTGAGTTTTGTTCAGAGGGAAAGATAGGGGTCTAGTTTCATTTTGTTACATATGGTTTTCCAGTTTATCTAGCACCATTTGTTGAAAAGGCTATCTTTCTCCAGTGTATGTTTTTAGCACCTTTGTCTAGTATGAGATAACTGTATTTGTGTGGGTTTGTCTCTGTATTTTCTATTCTTTTCCATTGGTCTACATGTCTATTTTGGTACCAATACCTTGCTATTTTAATTGCTATGTCTCTGTAGTATAGTTTAAGGTTTGGTATTGTGATGCTAACTGCTTCATTCTTCTTGCTAAGTATTTCTTTGGTTATTCTGGGTCTCTTGTTTTTTTCAAATGAATTTCATGATTGCTTTTTCTAATTCTATGAAGAATGTCATTGGGATTTTAATAGGAATTGCATTAAATCTATATAGCACTTTAATTAATTAATATTGCTATTTTCACAATATTAATTCTGTCTGTCCAAGAGCATGGGATATCTTTCCATCTTCTAAGATCTTCTTCAAATTCTTTCTTTAGAGTTCTGTAGTATTCATTAAATTATTATTTTGGGGGGGCTATTATGAATGGGGTAGTTTTCCTAATTTCTCTTTCAGTGGATTCATCATTGATGTATAGGAGCATGTTTGATTTATGGATATTGATTTATATCCTACTATTTTGCTGAATTCATTTATTAGTTCTAGAAGCTTTCTGGTGGAATTTTTTAGATCTTCTAAATATAGAATTATGTCATGGGCAAATAGTGATAGTTTAAGTTCTTCTTTTCCAATTTGTATCCCTTTAATTTCTTTCATCTGTCTGATTGCTCTGGCTAGAGTTTCAAGGATGATAGAATAGAATAGAAGTGGTAAAACAGGGCATCCCTATCTTGTTCCAGTTTTTAGAGGGAAAGCTTTCAATTTTTCTCCATTTAGAATTATGTTGGGTTTGGGCTTAGCATAGATAACTTTACAATGTTGAGGAATATTCCTACTAGTTTTTCTTGTGTTTTGAACATGAAGGGTGCTGTATTTTATCAAATGCTTTTATCTATTGAGATGATCATATTTTTCTTATCTTTAAGTCTATTAATGTGATGAATTACATTTATTGATTCCTGTATGTTGAACCAACCTTGCATCCCTGGTATGAACCCCACTTTGTATGAAACTTGCCAGAATTTTATTAAGAATTTTTGCATCTATGGTCATCAGGGATATTGGCCTGAAATTTTCTTTCCTTGAGGTGTTTTTGTCTGGTTTTGGTATCAGACTAACCTCATAGGATGAGTTTGGAAGGATTCCCTCCTTTTCTATTCCATGGAATAATTTGAGGAGTATTGGTGCTAATTCTCCTTTGAAGATCTTACAGAAGTCATCTGAGAATCCAGCTGGTCCTGGGCTTTTCTTGATTGGTAGGCTTTTGATGGTGTCTCCTATCTCCTTGCTTGAAATTGATCTTTTAAATTGTGTATGTTCTTCTGATTCAGCTTGGGTAGGTCATATGTCTCTAGAAATTTTCCAATGTCTTCAAAATTTTCTATTTTATTGGAGTATAAATTTTCAAAATGGTTTCTGATTATATTCTTTATTTCAGTATATCTGATGTGATATTTTCTTTCTCATCATGAATTTTAGTAATTTGAGTTTTCTTTCTCTCTTTTTTAGTGTGGCTAAGGGTTTATCAATTTTATTTATTTATCAAAGAGCCAATTTTTTATTTTGTCAATTTTTAATATTTTGTTTCAATTTCATTGATTTCAGCTCTGATTTAAATTATTCCTGTGTTCTACTGCTTTGGGTGTTGATTTGTTCTTCTTTTTATAGGGCTTGAAGATGTAATGTTAAGTCATTTATTCATTGACTTTCTATTCTTTTAATGAATGAGCTCAATGCAGTGAACTTTCCTCTAAGCACTGCCTTCATGGTGTCCCAGAGATTTTGATGTGTTGTATCAGTGTTCTCATTTACCTCTAAGTATTTTTTTTTATTTAATCCCTGATTTCTTCTGCTATTTGTAATTCAATAGCATATTATTTAATCTCCAGGTGTTAGATAGCTCCTATTTTTATTTTATTGTTGATATCTAACTTTATTCCACTATGATCTGATAAAATGTAAGGTATTACCTCTATTTTTTGTGTTTTCTAAGAGTTGTTTTGTGATATAAGATTTGGTCTACTTTAGAGAAGGATCATGTGCTGCTGAGAAGAAAGTGTATTTGCTCACTGATGGATGAAATATTCTATATGTGTCATTAATCTAAATTCTTGATTATATTATTTAGTTCTATAGTTTCTTTGTTTAGTTTTTTGGGGGGAGGATCTTATGGTAGTAAGAGAGATGTATTAAAGTCACCCAGTATTATTGTTGTAGTCTATCTGATTCTTGAATTAAAGAAGGCTTTGTTTGATGTATGTAGATACTCCATTGTTTGGGCATAAGTATTTACAGTTGTTATGTCCTGCTGATTATAATTCTCTTAAGCAATATGAAATGTCCTTCTTTGTCTCTTCTGATTAACTTTGGCTTGAAATCCACTTTATCTGCTATGAGGATGAAAACCCCTGCTTGTTTATGATCTATGTGAGTGATATGCTTTTTCCCATCTTTTTATCTCTAGTCTGTGGATGTCTCTCCCTATGAGGTGAGTCTCTTGGAGACAGCATATTGTTGGGTCTTGTTTTTTAATCCAGTTTGCCAGTCTGTATCTTTTGATTGATGCATTTAGGTCATTAACATTCAGGGTTATTATTGAGATATGATTTGTATTCATGGTCATTTTGGTTTATTTCTGGGTTTTAATTTGATTTAGTTTCTCCTTTGGTTGACTATTCATTAGTGCAGTTCCTCCCTTTGCTTATTTCTACTTTTTTTTTTCATCCTCATTGACTAATTCATTGAAAATGTTCTGTAATGTAGGCTTTCTGGTTGTGAATTCTTTTGAATTTTGTTTGTCATGAAAGGTTCTTATTTCATCTTCAAATATGAAGCTTAATTTTGCTGGATATAAAATTATTGGTTGGTATCCATTTTCTTTCAGAGCTTGGTATATGTTGTTTCAGGACCTCCTAGCTTTGAAGATCTGGGTTGAGAAATCAGCTGAGATCCAAATTGGTTTCCCCCTATACATAATCTGATACTGTTTTCTGATGGCCTTTAAAATTCTACCTTATTCTGTATGGTAGGCATTTTCATTATAATGTGCCTTGATGTGGGTTTGTTCATTTGGGGTCCTATAAGCCTCTTGTGTTTGATTTTTTATTTCATTCTTTAGGTTTGGGAAATTTTATGATATTATTTCATTGAAAAGATTGTGCAGGGGGATAGTAAAGGATAGGAAAGGCAGCAGAATACAACAGACCCTAGTATGGCAATATATAAATCAATGGAAGTGTAACTGATGTGATTCTGCAATTTGTATATGGGGTAAAAATGGGAGTTCATAACCCACTTGAATCAAAGTGTGAAATATGATATATCAAGAACTATGTAATGTTTTGAACAACCAACAATTAAAAAAAAAAAAGATTGTGCATTCCTTTGGTTTGTATCTCTGCACCTTCATTTATCCCGATAAATCTTAAATTTGGTCTTTTCATGGTATCCCATAATTCCTGGAATTTCTATTCATGGTTTCTTACCATCTTCTCTGTGTAGTCAACTTTATTTTGAAGATTATATATTTTGTCTTCATTTCTTGAGGTTCTGTTTTCCAAGTGGTCTAGTCTGTTCATGATGCTTTCCATTGAATTTTTTTTATTTTGTTATTGATTTCTTCATTTCAAGGTTTCTGCTCGATTTTTTTTAGAATCTTGATCTCTTCATTGAAGTGATCTTTCAAATCCTGAAATTTATCTCTGATTTTACGTCCTTATATTGTCCTTTATGTCACAAATCAGTTTAACTATGAGCATTCTAAACTCCTTCTCTCAATTTCTTCTACTGTATTGTCAATGGATTCTATTGGTTTGTTTGGGGCACTTTCCTACCTTATTTTTTTGTGTTGTTTGTGTGTCTTCCCATCTAGCAGTGTGGATCTACTGCAGTACAGTTTCTACCGTGTATATTTACAGTGTCTCTCCTTTAAGGGGGAGACCAATATTAACAGCACACAATTCAAACAATATATAGCCCTAACCCATATAGCTTCTATTAAGATGTCTACGGTTTTGTCACAATAAACAAAAATGATGCATTCAATTATTGTCTACAATATAAACAGTGAGTTTGCAAAAGGGTTTACAATTTCAAATGGTGGACAAAGAGAGAACAGATGTGATGTTTATGAGGAGGGAGAAAAGAAGACAGAAGTAAAAAATTATAGGAAGAGTGAAAGAAGAATTAATATATGATGGTTATTAGTAGAAGAAAAGAGAGAAAGAAAATCTAGGGAAACAGATAAGTGAGGGATAAAATATCATAAAGTAAAATAAAAGAATATACAAAAAACTGTAATGTACTATTCAGACATCCTGGTCCTCAATAAACTGGTGCATGAAAAATACTTGGTTTCAAAAATGGTAAAGATGTGAAAGAGAGAGAGAAAAAAAAAGATCTTGATGGAAAAATGGAACAATTGTTTCCAATGGAGTTCAAAAGTTTGTCAGCTTCCCTTCTCAGCCAATAGGTGGGATTGTCTGGAGTTTGATGGTAGCTCTACCTTCAGGATGGTGGGAGGGTTAGTCCTGGAGGCAGAACTCCTAGAGGCAGGGTATAGGCTAAGTTTGCTCCAGTATCTTTGCTGTATGCCAATTGGTCAGGAGATTTTACCTCACCGTGCCTTCCATGTTGGAAGACTGCACCCCACGAATCTCCTTCAAGGTTTCACCCAGATGGAGCCAATTCTTAGCCCTTTACATCGACTGTGGACCCCACAATTTCTGGTCTCTGATTTAGTCTCCAAACTCCATCTCTCCCTGTTAGAGATGAGGCAGGGCACCAAAGATAGCAGGAAACCATTTTATTTGGCTGCAGCCAGGGTCAGAGGGTACAGCTTTCACTGTAATCAATTAATCCCTGAACCCTGAGTTCAGGAAAGTTGCATAACTTTATACCCAACATATAAGGGGAGGGACTCAGAAGTTCACAGTCTGCAGAAGTTCACATAAAAGCGACTTTTTTTTTTTTTTTCACTGTTCTGGGAAAGTTAACCCTTCAAAGAGACCACCTGAGAAGGGGAGAGCTTCTTCTTCCCTTTCTTTCCTCCCCCTGCCAGTTGTTACCATGGAGCCCAGTTGGTAACTTCTCTTATCTTAGAAATGTAGACATCCCTGTGAAGCTCCAGCTCAGGGCCAGAGGCCTTGTTACAGAATGTATTTTTTCAGTCACATTTTGCATTTGCAAACATACTTCTACAAACTACTATACTGGATAAACGTTTGTGAAAAAACAAGTAAAGGGGCATACAGCACCTGGAGTGCTGAATTCTTCCAGGCCAGCGGCCAAGTAAAATAGCGCAACAGGAAAATAGGAAGTTTACCTACATTGAACTCTTTTGTAGAGACTCTATTGTTGACAGTTCTAAAATCAATTATGGTGAAGATTTCTGGAGAAGCTTAGTTAAGATTTTCTGTGGAGGATTGGGTGCCACTACATTCTGTCCTGGCCTTTTGAATTCCTGATCAGTCTCTCCCAGGACCTATGCCTCGGTTGGGGGTGGAGAACTGTTCTGTGTTCCCCTACGTGAAATGCTTCCAGTTTCTGACTTTCCACTAGATTGCTAGGCTAAGACAGGTCTATGTTGATCTAACTGCAAACTCATAGATCTGGGTTTCAGATTCCTTTTCTCAGTGTTTTCAAAAGATTTTCTTCAGGAAAAAAAAAAAATCCTTCTGTTGTTTTGATGCCGGTGTTGAGACTCCATCAGGGCCAAATGCTGTTTCCCCAGATGTGAAGACTGAACACCCAAGAAATGCTGAGGCAAGCATAGAAAGCAAGTTCTATTTAAAGGATAGAACAGAGATAGGCTTCTCTGCAGAGAAGGGGGCCTAGAGATGGGTGTCCAAGGAAGTAGGGGTGTCCTCCCTGACAGGTTGATGGAGGTGACTTAGGAACAAAGAACCAAGCAGCCCACGTGCGAAAGAACCACCAATCAGGCCCTGAGGGAACCGCCTGTCAATCAGCAGGGTCTCCTGGCCAATCCTGGATCTTAGCCAGCTCCCCTGACCATTTCCAGTGGGACAAGGGACTCTAAAAACCCCTTTTCCTGTCCCAAGTTCTCCCTTCCTGCCCTAAGCCAAATAAAAATTCCAGAGCCCCATGTGGTTTCTCCTCAGACCCTCTTCTTATCCCCTCTGTCAGTCTGAGAGTCCCCCCCCACCCAGGGAAATCTCAGTAAAGCCTTGTTCAGCAGACTTTTAAAATCTGCCTCCTTTTGATCACTGTGTTGCCTGACCTTTCACTCCCACTTTCATACATTCTAGTTCCTTTATTCTCAGCCCTCCTTCTCCTCTCATCTTGCCTAGTGACTAGCAACCAAAAGGTGGGCCAAAAGGTGGGCAAAAAGTCTTTCCAGGGTGCCTGTCCATGACTGCACAAATGGGCAGGAAAGGAGCTGCCCAGAGGTACTTCATTAACAACTCCTTCAGCTCTCTGCAGGGAGGAAGGATTTCCTGAATGCAGGAGAACAGGCTGGTGAGGGCAGGACTTTAGAGATATTTAGCATTTGATTTCCTTTCCTTTTGAATCCGCCCCCATCTTCCAGATCTGACCCAATTGTTTATTACCTATATTGACTGTCTTTTTGTCTCCCAGCCTGAGTTTTATGCATGAAGATTTGACTTTAGCTCAACCTGTTACATCTCCATGAATAAATTTTAAAATTTGGAAAACCTTGTCTTATTAAGTTCTTTCAAAAGGATTGTTGCCTAACCCTGTCTGGTGAAGAAGAGTGTAGTTTCATTCTTCTAGGTCCACTGAAGTTTAGGACTGTCCTGAAGCATGAGAGGATGGGGGGAGTCTCACTTACTCTAGAGATTCATGGAAGGCTTTGCAGAGAGGGTGATACCAAAAAGAGATTGGAAAATGGTTGGGAGAAAAACAATATTCAAAGGCCCATGAACTAGAGCCTAGCAAAAATTAAAGGTGAGGAATTTAAATACTTTATCTCCTGGAAGTCCTTGTGGGTCATGTGAAAGACCTTTTTTGCGACTTGTTTTGCCATTCAGACCATGCTGGGTTGAAGAACTGTCACCGCTGATTGAGTTTCCTATTAGTCTACTCCTAACTTTTCTATTTTCCAGAAGCCACTCTAAGTCTCTTAACTACTAATGACAATTTCCCCTGTTTTCCACTGCTACTCTGAATTCTCATTTTTAATTATCTACTGCCGTTTGATGGTATTGGGAAAGAAAAGGAAAGGAAATGGGGGCTCTTGAGACAGAAGTTGTTTTCTAAGTTATAAATGTGTATATCCCGTGTTGGAGCAATTCCATTTCTAGGCATAGATCCTACGATAATGATTTTATCCAAATATGGCCAAAGCAATATCTCCCATCCCACATACTCTTCTGCAATGTGATCTTGCCAGGCTCACACCGAGGGAATTAGACATCATTCCTTCTACTCTGGAAAATAAAAATGGACTTACTTTCCATCAATGAAGGGTGAGATCCTACTGCACCCATTTTTGAACTATAGAATAGTTCCTTTATAGTTTGTCTAAAACTTTTAAAGGAAAGTGGTAATGTTTCATTTTCAAGGATGCTGCCACAGTTTAAACACCTAAATTTAATTTCCACAGAACCTATTCTACAGTGGACTCTTGGAAGAGCGATGGTAAAACATGAGGTCAAAACATTGTATCCACATGTGATAGACATCAAAGTGACAAAGTGCCCTTGTGCCAATGATGTCGCTATAATTGGCTTCGTTTTGAATACAACATATAATGGTAAGTTTACAAATTTATTGAATGTAATTAGTAGTGTTTTGCATTTGTTAAAGGTGTTGGTTAAGTGGCAGTACAAAAGAAATGTATATAGGTGGGCTGGAGTGAAAATGATTCTTAAAAACACCCATGAATTTACTCTTTGTCACTCTACCTATCTACTTGCAAGTGTGATATACTGAGGATATTGTTTCTCGTGACCTTTTACCATGTCAATAGTGGCTTAAGTATGTCTTCTAATTTCATTTATCCTCTGTCCTCTACTGGTATATTACTTCTTCCCAAAGATTATGCATTGTTTTTAATCCATTTGATATTTCTTCCATATATAAGTAGGTATTATTTTTCCTAAGGTATTACATTATTTTATTTATTATGTGTATGTTTTTTTCACTGCTGCTATAATATCTAATAGCACGTACAAAGGAAAAAATAATCTTTTTCTCTTTATTCTCATTTACAACACTTCAAATACCAATTGTATAAATTCTCCATACCAAGCCTTTCTTCAGTTCCTTGCTGACACCAACTGGGTGTCCTATGATTTAATTCAATTCTGGCATGAGTTAGCACAGACCCCCTACAGGTTGGAGTCTTAGTTCCATTCACAAGTTTCAGGTACTTCTAACCAACCCTATATCAGAGGGTTTCCATGACCCAACCCTAATCAATAATTTGCTAGAACAGCTCACAGAACTCAGAGGAACATCTCATTCTTATAACAAGTTTATTGTAAAGGACATCATGAAGGATATAGATAAACAGCCAGATAAAGAGG
Organism: Callospermophilus lateralis; assembly: GCF_048772815.1. Classification (NCBI taxonomy): domain Eukaryota; kingdom Metazoa; phylum Chordata; class Mammalia; order Rodentia; family Sciuridae; genus Callospermophilus; species Callospermophilus lateralis. The sequence continues at coordinate 14,313,964 of NC_135307.1, forward strand.
TGTATAGGGCAAAATTCAAAAATTTCCCCAACACAACAAGTTCTGCCCTCATGAAATTGCTTATGCCGCCTTCCCTGTACCTGGATATATTCATCAACCTGCTGAAGCCTTTGCCATAGAGATTTTTATGAAGGTTTTATCACATTGGCAAGATCAGTCTCCAGCTTCTCCTGCCTTCCTGGAGGATGACTATGAGGCTCAAAGTTTCAAGCTTACGTCATGGTTCAGTTTTTCTGATGACCAGCCCATCGAGAGTCACCTCATTAGAACAAAAGATGTTCTATAACACAGGAAATTCCAAGAGACATAGGAGCCCTGGGTATGAAGACTAAATATTATTGCATAATATCAGATCGCCATTATACATTTTAGCTATTAACAGTATTATTCTATTGCTTTTCCTTGGTCATTGATTACCTATTATACTCAGTTCAAATTAATATAAAAGGCAAATAAGAAATAAACAAATTAAAAAATAAGAAATTTTTATTATTCATAGGTAATATGTATATCTACATAAAAGCTAAAAATTTTACATAAAAACAATCTGAACAAATATGAGAGAGCTATAAGGTTATGAGATATAATAACAATATATAAAACCACCCCAAAGGCTAATTCAAAACTATAATTTCATCTTTTTTTTCCTTTTTTTTTTTTCCAGTTCTGAGGATAGTACCTCGTATGGGCTAGGCTCTACCACTGAGCTACATCCCCAGTCCCAAGATTAAAATTATGATTTATAAGACAAAAAATCCCAAAAGATACCTAGGAATTAAAAACAAACAAACAAACAAAAAGAGTTGCAAGGCCTGTTGTACAGATATTATGAAACCGAATAGAGCCCATTAAAAAACTGAAATAAATAAAAGATTTTGTTTATCAATAGTAACTTAGAGTATTATAAAGATCTTAATTGTCTCCAAATTTATCAACCAGTTCAATACAGTTTGGAAAAAAAAATTACTTGGTGGGGGGTACTTAATTTATCTATTTTTTTCTTTTTGGGTATGAAAATTGACAGACCAATTCCAAAATTCACATGAAAGAGTAATGTACCATTAATAGCAAACATAATTTTAGAAAACAATTAAAGAATAAAAGCTTATCCTACCATCACTTTATACTAAAGCAACAGATTAAAACCGTATGCATTGGGTTAGGAATAGATATAGCCTGGGCTCAGGTTTCCTTGACTTCCTAAAAGTTTATAGTCTGTTGGTTTTCTCTAGTTTTGAATGCCTACTTCTACTAAGTTAGTTATAAGTCATGTGTCCATCTCCTCTCTGCTGTCCCTGTATTAAGCTCTAACAATCCAGTTGTTGAAAAAACAGCCTTTTTTCCCTACTTTGTTTCATGGATACCAGGCTAGGATCTCCTTCTTCTTCTCTTTATTCAAACACTGATACCTGCCTTCCTACCATGACCCACAATAGAGCAGCCATTCTCAATTCTTCAAGCTCCATCCTGACATAAAACTGAGAGTCATGGAGGAAGGAAGGGGCAGTTTTAATTGCCTGGAATAACACTCACAGACCACCTCAGACTTTCATGAAAGAATTGGTTTCAGCAACCTTTTAGGTGAAACCCCCTTTCCCCCAACTGATTACCACTGTCCCGAAACAGAAACAAAATTTGCCACAGTAGCAGGCTGCCATTGCCTTAGCTAGCAATTCCTTTGCAAGGCCCTGTTCATCCTTCCAGCCTTAATTCCACATGAGGTTAATGGTGAGAACAGTGGCCCTATGTGCTCCATTTTGGACTTATTAACCACTTTCCTCCTATAGGTCACTCATATGACATATCCCTTCAGGTCCCCTCCAGCACTTCCCTGTCAGTCACACTCTTAATGAGTTAAGCTTCTGATCTCTGCCTTCCTCTCCACCTTGATTTTTGTCACTTTTTTCAGTAACCCATGTTACGGATTATCCAGTTCCAAGGGCTCATCTCCTTCTGTGGTTATTTTCATGACCTCATAATCTCTAATAATAGTCAGTGTCTCAAAAATCTCCATTACAAGAATCTCACACTATGTACTGCCTTCTATCTTTCCCAGAATTCATATTCCAACAATCCTCTGGTCTTGTTGAGACTTTGAACCATACTTTTTAAGTAACCAATATCCTTATTTTTTTCTCTCACCGTAATTTTCATGTTCCATCCTTATAAATATTCTGTAACCTTCTCACCCTACTCTTTCTTCCTTGTGTACTCCCAACTCTATTTAAGGCCACCTGTGCTCCTGGAAGAGCAGGAGCACATAGTTGCTAGAAAATAATTGCTCACCAGTCTCATTTAAGAATTCCACAGACTGGTCTCACTTTAAACTCATGATCACAGATTTCAATAGGGCATGTAGCACTGCCCTGATATCCTGTCACTCCTCTATGTTATATTTATTTTCCCACTCTGCAAGATGGCCTTATCACACCTCTTCCAACTCCTCAGACACTCAGTGTCATCTGTTTCCCCTCTCTCAGCTGTGTCTTTGTCTAATACTTCATAGAGAATGTAGGGACTTTTCACAGGCACTCCTTCACTACCTGCCATCTGCAGTCCTGCCTCACTCACACTTGCAAGCTCTGCCTTCCACCTGTTGAATTCGTTCTCTCTACTTCCATCAAAGACCACTCCTCACTTCTCATGTTCTGGATCCTACTCCCACCATCTGAAGAAATTTGCTCCTCCTGCATTTACACTGCACTTCTCCTTTCTCTCCTGCTTCATCATGCTCTCCCTCCTCCTTGACCTTATGCATTAGCATATCAGCAAGCCCCACTGTCCCCCATCTTAAACAAAACCTTCATTCATCTGACTTTACTCCCACCCTCCATTTATCTGTTCTTTAAAGAAAAATGGGACTACTTTTTTTACTTCACATTTTATCTTTATTTTACTGCAAATCGGACTTTTGTTTCCATCCTCTATCAGAAGAGTTCTTCTCAAGATCACCCACAATCTCCATATTGCCCTATTCCAACAGCTAATTCTTTTTTCTTATTCTACTTTTCCTTCCAGAACATTAATGCAGTTGACAACTCTCCTCAAAACACTTTATCCTCTTGGCTTTCTTGACACCACCTTCAATTGCTTTTATCTTAGTTCATTGGTAACTCTTTAGTTTTCTAGGCTGACTCCTTTTTGGAATGACCTCTCAATATTGATGAACCTGGGGTTTTTGACTCTCCTTCCTTTTTCTATCAGAGAGAAAATGACCACATTTTCTCTCTGGTAGACTCAATCCAGTCTCCTTACTAATGCCATCTGCAGGCTGATGAATCCCAAATCTATATTGTTGGTGCTGACTACTCCTCTAAGACAAAACTGCTCCTATGTTCAATTGTCAATTGTGCTTAAACTTGGATCTTATATGCTATTTTAACAAAGAAAATGGGGGTTGGTGTAAGACTGGAAAAACGCCGCACCACACGACACAGATTACCAAAGAGGTTTCCACTTTATTACAAAAGGCTGTGTGTTTATATAGGTCTAAGGAGAGGTCGCAGGGCTGAGGTAGATAACAGGTCGCCCATTTATTGGCAAGCTCTCCCATATATCAGTTCCAGAGCCCAAGAAATTAATTCTAATTGGGGCTAAGGCTTCCCACCAGCAGGGTTTCAACATTGGCGCCAGCGGGAACGTTTCGCGCCAGTGAAAGAAACAAAGAGGAGAAAGAGGGTCGTTAGACGCCATGCTGGGGTTTTTCTCTGGGGTGCTGCTGCCCTTATATGTTTTCCCAACATTCCTCCCTTTTTGTTTTCTTAGGAATTGGGGCGTCGTTAGTCAGATCTGGCTGCTTCTGGCTGTGCGGGGGCGGCGAAGGGCCTAGAAGGGGAAGTGGAGGAATGTTCAGGAGGGCAGGTCTGGGGATATTATGGCAACCAGAAATAAAACCCAGTGGCTATAGACAGCTACTTCCGTAGGGGTGAAGTCTATGAAAGTTCCCTGAAACCACAAGTCGTCGATGGCGTCGAACCAGTCCTAGATGGAGGAGATTGTTGGTGTCAGCCACTGGTCCTGTAACAGAGACTCTAGGAAATATTGGAAGTGTTGCCTTGACATGGCGTCACCAGCACCTAAAGAAAATCAGAGTGAACAAAAGCAGAATGAAGATAAAAAATTAAAGCAAATGTCAGTTTTGGGCAGGAGTTCCATGTCAGGGGACTGACAGAGAAAAGGCCAAGGGCCATGAGGAGGCTTAAAAGGACATAAAGGCTCAAGAATCCAGATGGCAGATTAAGAGGTTCTCCGGGCTCATTGTCTCCCGCTGCCCGATGTCCGTTGCATTCCATCGCGTCTGGTAGTGAGCTTCAGCAATGAGTGAGCTGTTCTCTTGAAGATGTTGGGGACTCATTGGTCATCAGAGGCTGGTATTACCTAAGCAGAGGCTGGTTGAAAGTTTGGTTAGAGATCTTCTGTAATTGGCCCTGTAGGAAGCAAAGCAGACCCATCAGGAAAAGAAGACATATGGGCCCTAAAAGAGGCAACAGCCACAATTGGAAGTGGACTAAAAAGAAGGTGGTAAATGGGTTTTGGTTTGGTGGATTTTTCAAAGAGGTAGCCAAGTCTGTGAGTTTGACTACATTAGTTTCCACAAGGCCTGATTCGTTGATGTAGTAACAACATTCTTCCCTCAAGAAAAGACAGGTTCCACCTTTTTCAGCTGTGAGTAAGTCTATAGCTCATCAATTTTGAAGAGTAACTTGAGCCAAGGATGTGACCTTGCTAGAGATTCTGCTGTAGAAGTGAGCGCTTGTTCAAGTTTAGAACTTAAGTCCTGTACAGCCCATAAGGAGTTTCCTAGAGCTCCACCAGAAATTCTGGCTCCCGCTATAGATACAGCCAGTGAGAGACCCACCAGTATTAGAAGGGAAGCAGCCCGCTTATTCTGCACTGGGGGAGACAAGAGGGCCTGCACTTCAGCTGGGGTATAGAGAGTCAATTGCGGGACAAGCGTCACCAGTATACATGGGGTAGAGGTGTTGGTGAATAAGATAGTGATGAGAGAACCATTACACCAGAAGAATGAGCCAGGTGGTGCATAGAGGGTGAAGTTAAAGGTGATGTTCGAGTGGCAAAACTTTGACTGGGAGACACCCAAGCCCAGGAGGCAGCGCTGGGGAATCACAGTATGGTTAGACTCCTCAGGCTCCGATAATGGAGCTTCGGGTGAAAGGGTTCGGAGAGAACGGCGGGCAGATGGAGTAGAGAAATTTGAGAGGTCAGAAGCCGAGAAATTCAAGGGAACCGCTGCAAGCGAAGGTCGAGTCAGAGAGGCGCATAAGTAGCAATCAGTTGGTGTGATGGCGGGGAGGGTTAGATTTAAGAAGGTTACAGTTTCAGTAAGTAGTCGTAGCCATTAATACTGTGGTGGACTCCCGACATTAGGCTCATATGGATCCTGTATGGAGTCTAACAACTGCTGTTCAGAATGCTTTATGTCAGTAGAGATTATAGCTACTGAGGGCTGGGAGGGTTGAAGCTCTCGGGAGATGGAGATGGAGCCACAGGGGTGGGAGAGGATATGTCACAGTAGAAGGAAGCATTTACCCTAGAAGTCCAGCGTGGATGGTTAGGGTCAGTGATAGCCAATTGATAGCCCCCCAAGATCAATCTGAAATTTCCAACGCAGGAATCCCCAATATATGCATGTGGGTTATGAACGTTACATGACCAGTAGGGGTATCCCCCATAGGTTTCGGGCCACCATTTGCAGTAATCCTCTGTCTGATCATATAAGAAGCAAAGGTAAGGCCTAGTGGCTATTTTTAAAAGTTCAGAATTCTGGTAGGAGAGGGGAAAGAAGATAGATGCATTACATCCGATAGGGGCGCAATCGACTGAAGAAACTAGGTGAGTGTAACGAGGACATATGTCTCGTTACATATGCCTTGGACATATGTCTCTCTGACTTTGAATCTCCAAGTATCATGTTGGAGTATGGGCAGTTACACGAGACAGGCAAAGCTTTAGAGGATAGTGAGGATGTGGAGAGCAGGAGTAAAGGGGAGGTCTAGGAGGTGACTCCTAAGGCTCCTCTGAGGTAGTCTTGTCATCAACAGGTGGGGCGGCCTCCTGGTGATATGGCTTCAACAGGATTCCTCAGTTTGATCTGCTATGAAGCATAGCATTGCTGAACATAAGTGGGATGAGGTGGCCCAGTTGAATCCAGTAACATTAAGGGCCTGATTACAGTCAGTGAAAGGCCAATCGCCTTGGCCCATAGACTGAGAGCGGATGGTGCCATCCTGTTGCCCTGTCACTTGGATGTAGAGGCGCCATCTGTGGGTTGGAATAGAAGCTTGAGAAAGATTAATGATTAGTAATAGGAGAGCGTTAGTGAGAAACTTTGAGTTTGGTGGGCCCCAGCATGGTGGAAATATGACGTATGGGGTCCTGTCCGGTGAGGTTTCAACGACTGAAAATGTAGCTCTTGAAGTAAGACTGCATCACCCGGTTGAAGAGGGTCCGATTTAATTCCCAATTGTGCTGGAACAGAAGTAACAGATAGTGCAGGAAGATACCGGTCTGCATGTTCTCTTAGGAGTTTGTATAGAACCATGAGGTAGGGCAGGTAGGACACAAGGGGAGGAGGAGTGACAGGAAAGTTTTAGTTGATTAAGAAAGGCATCGATAGAACAGCTCAAAGGGGCTAAGACCTGAGGGGGCTCTAGGAGTTGCCCGAATTTGGGTGAGGGCCAATGGCAAAAGATTGGGCCAGGACAGTCTGTGTTCAATAGCAAGTTTAATGAGATGATCCTTAAGGCCTCTCAACCTTACCCGAGGACTGGGGTCAGTGGGGGATGTGGAGCCTTCAAGTGCTGTTAAGGCCTTTGGAAACTAGTTAAACAATCCAAGAAGTGAAGGCTGGACCGTTGTCTGACTGGATGGAGGCAGGAAGTTCAAACCTAGGAATGATCTGCTTAATGAGGATGGAGGCAACAGTGTCAGCAGTTTCCGATGGTGTCAGCAGTTTTCCTGGAGGTAGGGAAGGCTTCTATCCAACTGTAAGAGAGTGCTATCCCCAAACTACAAACAGTTAAATCCTGTGTCAAGGCCTGACCAAAGTGGTAGGGACTGTCCCTGAAGCCTTGGGGTAGGCCTGTCCATGTCAGCTGTTGAAACCTAAAGAATGTAAGGTCTTCCCATGTGAAGGCAAAGAGGTAATAAGAGTCAGGATGCAAGGGCACTGTAAAAAAGCCAGCTTTAAGGTCCAGGACAGTAATGTGAATGGTCAAAGGGGGATATGAGAAAGAAAACTATGAGGGTTGGAAACCGAGTGGATGGGAATAACTGCCTCATTAATTAGGCGGAGTTCCTGGACTAAGTGATAGGCTCTGGAGGTTTGCGTACCGGCAGTATGGGGGTGTTGCAGGGGGAGTCAGTAGGAATAAGGAGTCCCTGGGCCAGCAACCAGTCTATAATGGGTTTAAGTCCCTCCCTATGGGTTTTGAAGATAGGAAATTGGGAACACAAGGAAGTTTAGTTTGGTGTTTCAGCTGGGTATGGACTGGCTTGTGGTGGGAGGCAATAACCAGCATGGAGATGTCTCAGACCTAGGGATCAGGGGACAATGGCACAGTAGGTACTGTCAGGTCATTAGAGAGGGTAAGAGTTAAAGGCCAAAGGAGATGGGTGGTAGTATTCTTGGGGTGTAATTGGAGGGTGGCTCCTAATAATTGGAGAACATCTCAGCCTAGGAGAGGAACTGATAGGATGGAATGACCAGAATAGTGAGTGAATGGGTGTCCCTCCAGGGCACAGGCCAGCTTTACAGTTCTGTTTGGGGAGAAGGATTTGTTATCAATCCCCATAACTGAGACCTGGGAAGGAAACAGAGGCCTAAAATGGGCAGGCAAGACAGAATAGGTAGCCCCTGTGTCCACAAGGAAGGTTATGGACTTAGCCGCTGCCTGGAGCATTACCCTGGGCTCAGAGGGGGCTAAGGGGGTCTTTGAATTTGGGCTTCTTCAGTCTTCTGCAAACCCCAAAAGTTCAGGAGAGGGACTGCCTGACTGGTCATACCCCCTGCTTAGAGGCGCCAAGGAAGGACCAGCCAGAAGCAGTCAATCTTCCAATGTCCTGTCTGCTTACAGGTGGGGCATGGCCTGGAAGGAGGCCATGGGTTTGGGCATTGGTGAGCCCAGTGACCTTCGCATCCATATTTGAGGCAAGCCTCTGGTGGAGAGGAATGCTGGTTCCCCTCTGAAACTTGCTGGAGATGTAGGCCTCAGGGCTGCTGTTAAGGCCTGAGTTTGGGGTGTTACCTGCTTTTCTGCAATGGAGCCTGCTTTAAAAGCCATTTTCACCAGATCTCAGATAGGGGTCTGATAGTCCTCCTCAGCTCATTTGAGCTTTTTCTAATATCATGAGCCGATTGAGTAATGAAATGGGTTGCTAACACTGTAACCCTGATGGGAGACTCAAGATCTAGCTTAATGTATTTGGTTAGGGCCTCTGTAAGGCGGTTGAGAAATAAGGATGGATTTTCATCAGGGTTCTGGGTAATGTCCTTCAGTTTATCAAAGTTAACTACCTTATTAGAAACTGCTTGTATGCAGTCCCAGTTAGATTCAGTTATGGGGCATGCACCTGGACTATCCCTTCAGCACCAGCTATTTCCCTGACAGAACAAAGGAACTGTGAGTTATCTGATAAAAGGGATCAGTGGGACACTGACAGGAGAAGAGAGGCTGAGTAGGGGGAGGGGAAGGGCTTATCAGTAGCAGAGGTAAGCAGAGTTGGGGGAGGGGGAGAGGATCGGAGAGATCTGGAGATCCCACCCATTGCAGCCAGGTGGGACCCATCCTGCCTGCCCGTTGGAACCGGGGGCGCGTAAGTCGGGGGCTCCCTGAGGTGGGATCCTGAGTCCTCTCCAAGCTGCCGAGGGCGCATTGCCGGCCCGTTTCGCCCCCCCCCCCCACCGGGCACCGTGAAGGTGGAGCACCAGCGCATGTGTCTGGTGGCCAGGCAGACTAGAAGCACCAGGCAGTAGGGAGGGGACGCAGACGGGAGGAAAAGAAGGGGAAGTGCACAGGCAGGGCTGCAGCGTTGGCTACAACAGGGAGAGGGAGGGGATGCTGTACCACTGGGAGGGAGAGCAGACATGTAGAGCAGAGGGAAGGGCGCAGAGGGGAAGGTTGGGAACAGAGAGCAGAAGGCAGGACGGGGCGGGGGGGGGGGGGGGGGGCCTGGGAACTCTTTTTACCCTTTCAGGCACTGGCAATAGTTAAAAGGTCCCGGAGGAAATTTGGATCTAACGAGCCTTCTGGAGGCCAATGATTGTCATTATCTAGCAGATATGTGGGCCAATCTTGGGTACAGAATCTGATAAGGATTTTGGGCTTGAGATCCGGGGAGAGAGAGTGTAGCCAAATTCTTAAGGAGACACTTGAGTGGTGAGGCTTCTGGTATAGGCGAGGAGGCACCCATAGTTAGAGAGTGGAGGAAGGGACAGCAGAGGGAGAAAAAGAATTAACCCGGGCCGTAGAGGCTTCCTGGAAGTGTAGAGCAGATGGAGGATCACCTGGGCGTCCCCGAAGTGACCAGTCCACTGCGAGTAGGCACAGAGGGCACAGCTCAGTCATCACCGACAAAGTGCAGTCTGGGTGACCCTGTAAGGTCCAGGCCGCGGGCACCTGACGTCAGGAAAATTTTTCCACCGGAACGAGAGAAAGTCAAGGAAGGGAAGACAGAGCCCCAGCAGAAGTTCAGCTCTGGGCTGAACACAGCTCTGGCGGGGGGAGGAAGAGACCAGGGAGACTCTCGTGTAAACCTAGAAGCCTCACGCCCCAAAGGGAAGTGGGTCACCAGAGGGTCCACTTCGACCAGTGAAGTCTTAGTGGGTTGTATTCCCTCCTCCCTACCAGGCATCAGGAGCGTGCCTGACGATCAAGGTCTGTCTCCTGCTGGGAGTCCGAAGGGAGTTGGCGAGCCGGGGAGCGGGGAAACGTACTAGGCTGGATCAGTGGTGAGTGCAGGCAGCCCGCGCCCAAAAAGACAGACGAGGGCAAAATGTGTCGTTGGTGACGGCGGTGGCAGAGACGGGGCTCAGTTTGTCGAGCACACCATCTCCTGGGTTTAGGCACCACTGTAAGACTGGAAAAACGCCGTACCACACGACACAGATTACCAAAGAGGTTTCCACTTTATTACAAAAGGCTGTGTGTTTATATAGGTCTAAGGAGAGGTCACAGGGCTGAGGTAGATAACAGGTCGCCCATTTATTGGCAAGCTCTCCCATATGTCAGTTCCGGAGCCCAAGAAGTTAATTCTAATTGGGGCTAAGGCTTCCCACCAGCAGGGTTTCAACATTGGCGCCTGCGGGAGTTTCGCGCCAGTGAAAGAAACAAAGAGGAGAAAGAGGGTCGTTAGATGCCATGCTGGGTTTTTTCTCTGAGGCGTTGCTGCCATTATATGTTTTCCCAACAGTTGGGTTTCAAGGGACAATAAGCTGTGAAGAAATAGCTAGGAAATATCTAAGAAAACTCATGGAGGATAAGGGTTATTTAAGTAATGTCTGTTTATGCAAACTTGTCTTGGTGTTAAATCAAAATGGCATATTTTGGAGTAGAGTATTATGATCCTCTTCAATATGAACAGAATACTTAAATACAGCTTGGAAAATATTTTTAGGCTATACCAATGCATTAAGAGGCCTTAAGGACAGAACATTCCTAGAGGAACTCTTCTAGGAGTCAATGAGGTGGTTGGCTAAAATCCTGCCTGTAACTTGCAGTTAATTCATCTTTCTAGTGCATGGGAAAATGAGATTCAAACTGAGAAAAGGAGAGTTGAAGTAGGACAGGAAATTGTATTGGAAGATGAGGTGGATTCATGCTCCTGCCCTGGAAGTCTAGCACCATAGAAGTGACTAGTTCTGTGAAGTTGTTGAGTTTTCATTTTCTTTTCTTTCATCGTAGGTGTTTTCATAGGCCTAACCTTTTCTGGATTTTGGAATTATAGTTCTACCATGTGGTATGATCTGACAGAAAACATCTATACTTCACTTCATGAAGGTAATTCCTCTAGCTTCTTTTATCTACAGCCTTTCACTTACAATAACTTGAACAGTGTTTATGAAATGTCTTTGCTTTGCTAAAGAGCTCACTTTTTTTCTTACTTTTTAACCCAGGGTTTGATTTCTTCTTTTAGAACATTCAGGGCTTTCCTTGATTGATATGGTTTTAACAAATCATGTTTTAGTTATTCTCACATCTTTGGGCGTTTTTGTAAGTAAAGATCTTCGCTATCCTTCAGGCAAAATCCTAAAGGTATGTAAATCACTTTGTAACTAATCATTAACCTTAAATTCTGAGACATAAAAAGAAATATTTGGCATTTGAGTTACATGTGGTATATCCTAGAATTAAAATGCTTCTTCCTTTTAAAAAAGTTGCATAATATAGCAACTTTTTCCTTTGCCTTACAATACTGAATATATAATTTGAAAATGGTGCCAGTTTTATTGATGTATGTATTTATAGTAAATTTTAAATATACACATGTAGAAAAGACATTATCTACCTATGTATTTTAGCTGTGTGTTATGATTTGGATGTGAGCGGCCCCCCAAAGTTCATGTGTGAGACAATGCAAGAAGGTTTAGAGGTGAGATGGTTCAGTTATTAAAACCTTAACCCAATTAGTGAGTTAATCCCAATGGGGATTAACTAAATGGTAACCCAAGGATGGTAGGATGTGGCTGGAGGAGGTGAATTCCTGGAGGTATGCTTTTGGGGTATATTTGGTGAGCTGAGCTTAGGCTCTCTCTGCTTCCTGATCATCATGGAAGCTGCTTTCTTCTGCCATGATGTTCTAACTCATCTTAAGCCCCAAGGAATGGAGCCATCTGTCTATGAACTGAGACCTCTGAAACTATGAGCCCCAAAATAAACTTTTCCTCCTCTAAGCTAACTAAAGCACTGTATAAGTTTCCAAAATGCTATAAGGTAATTGGTAAAACTAAGTATAGTTTAAAAGGTAATATAAATTAAGATAAGAGAAGGAAAACAAAAGCAACTGACCGAGAAGCAAATATTTCTTATACCTGGTATAACTTGCATGTTCAAGGCCTAGGTTCAATCCCCAGTTGGAGGGGTTGGGGAGGCCTTACAATCTTCATCTCAAATCCTTTCTGGAATTTCATTAAGGTATAAGTAAATTAATAAGATGGTCACACAAAGCAAAGACTAAAGGGAAAATCTCCAGGATATTATATAAACTATGTCAGAGGCTGGTTTAGTGTTTAACCATCCTAACTGATGGAATAGAAAAAGCATGAATTTCCTTTGGTACACTTTAAATTGCTGTTTTGTCATGCCTCTGATATGCAAGCAAAAATTAACGTTTCTCTTTTCTTCCAGTTTTCAAGAGCAGACTTTTGTGGTTTTGAAAGGGTAAGAAGCTTAACATTTCTATGGGTTGGTTTACTTGGTGACCAGATAGATGAAATACAAAACAACAATTCCCCATATAGATTCTTCCTATTACCATAATGTTATTTAGTTTGAACTTAAAAAAAAACAAAAAAAAACTTTCAGCAACCACTAGACAATTCTATTTCAAGGAAGAAGTGGTGCCCCTCCTTGTTTTAGAGGCCAGCCTAGTCCCTTCTCCTGTGCTTTGTATAGCTTTTCTATTGTTATTCAGGTCGTGTTCTATATATTCTCCATAAAGAGAGTCAGGCCAGAATTTGGATAACACTATACTCCACAGGCCACCTACTGTGGTGTCATCTGGGCTCAAGTAGAGAAAGGATTGCTTTTTAAACTTTGCACAAAAATGACATATAATCTAGCCACCTTTCTGCTTCTGCTCTGTTGGGGGATTTTGTTCCAACCATCATTTCCTTTCTCTGTTACAAAGTTTTGTAATTCAGCTAAGTCAATCCAGTCAACACATATGTATGTGTCAATCTGAAAATCACAATCAGAATTATGAGTATTCCTAGCCTTTATCATATGCCATTCCCACTCTGTCCTATGTACACACATGGACTTGTGCACCTTACACCCTCGCTCGTACTGCTAGGAGAAAGGAGCATTTATTTCCCAGGAAACAATTAGAACTGACTGATGTCATACTAATGGAATAAAAAGTCAAAGAGATAACTGAGAAAGCCAGTTAGGCAAAACTGATTTACATTTGAAAGAACAGAGGGAAGGAGGGGGTCCAAGATGGCAGGCCAGAGGGAGGCAGCATTCTGTGTCACTCCATGACTTTGGACTCAAGTAGTGAGGATATGGCTTCTCAGAGAGTGATATTCCTGCTCCTGCACAGGAATCACCGTCACCTTGCCTGTCCAGGGCTCCAGGCCTCAGCTTCGGAGTAGGTCTCCCAACTACTTGCCCACGCAGGACTGCCAGGTTCCCAAGAGGGACCAACAACATCAGTACCCACGCAGAACTTTTGGCCACCACTCGAGTAGAAATCAAGAACACCCATCCCATGCAGGACACCCTGCAGCTTTCTACACATAGGAACTCCAGCCACCACTTCTGTGTGGACCACCACCTACCAACGAGGAGCTCCTCCAGTGACTGCCATCTTGGGACTCTACAGCAGGGAGATAGTCCTGTACACGCACTGGTCTGCCTGCACTCAATATCCTCACCCAGGCTCTGAAGTCAGCGGCTGCATGCCACAGAGCTCCGCTCTGAACTCGTCCTCCACCACCATGGCTGGACTCCCCACACCCGACTCTACACCCCACCACTGAAAGCAGGCGCCTCCATCTTGGGTCACCTTCATCACCATCTTCAGTGGGAGCAACTCCCAGTGTGGAACTCCACCTGGCCAGGTACCCAGTTTCTAACTACCCCCTCTCCCAGCAGCCATTACTCTGGCACAGTGACACCCTGGTTACCTTCACCATCCTGACATTGGAGATGTCAGCTAACAACAGATGACCCAACTATTGGATGAGAAGGGATGCAGGAAAGATACTAATCTCTGTTTCTTCCTTCAAGATTTTTTTTTCTTCTCCCTCCCTATTCTCCCACCCTCACGTCCCCAACAACCAAATACTTTGATGAATTAGGATTTTAAGGACTGCAACACCTGAATAGTATATTACAGTTGTGTTTTATATTCTTTTGTTTGTTTTCCTTTTTTTCGTCACCAACTTCTGTTTTAACCTTTTTAAATTTTTCTTTATATATATATATATATATATATATATATATATATATATATATTTGTTTTATGTACTCTACTGTATTCCCACTTATTTCTCTACTAAAAATCACTTCCTTTCTCTTCTCCTGCTACTTCCTCTTTAGATTTCTCTTTCACAGTTCCTAAGATATAACAACTCTATATCCTCAACTCCTACCTCTTCAGCATATTGTCCTACTCCTTACTTCCAGTTCTTTGTCCACCATCATAAACTGTAAACCCTTTTACAAACCAACTGAATATATTGTAGATAATAATTGAATTCACTATTTCTGTACATTGTGATCAAACTGTAAAAGTTTTAATAGCAAACATTTGTTTTTAGGGTGTATATTGTTTATACTTGGATCTGTTAACATTGTCCTTCACCTCAAAGGAGAGGTATTGGAACCCTACAGGGGCCCTATAGGCCTATTGGGTAAAAACTGTAACACCTCAGATCCACAATGATAAGGGAAGTTACACAAGCAATATGAAAAGACAAGGGAAGAAATGCCCCAAACAAATTAAGATACTACATTACTAGAATCCATGGCCAGCACTGCAGAAGAAATTACAGAGAAGGAGTTCAGGATGTACATAATTAAAATGTTCTATTAATTAAAGGATGATGTAAGAGAGTAAATACAGGCAGCAAAATATCATTTTGAAAAAGAGCTACATAAACAAATGCAGGAAGCAAAAGATTACTTCAATAGAGAGATAGAGGTTCTAAAAAAACTTAAAACAGAAATCCTTGAAATGAAAGAAACAATAAATTAAAAATCAACTGAAAGCATCACCAACAGATTAGACCATTTGGAAGACAGGACCTCAGACAATGAAGACAAAATATATAATCTTGAAAAGAATGTAGACCACACAGTTAAAATGGTAAGAAACCATGAGCAGAACATTCAAGAAATATGGGATAGCATAAAAAGACCAAATTTTAAGAGTTGTTGGGATAGAGGAAGGCATAGAATTGCCAACCAAAGGAATGAGGATTCTATTCAATGAAATAATATCAGAAAAACTTCCAAACATGAAGAATGAATTGGAAAATGAAATACAAGAGATTTACAAGACGCCAAATGTACAAAATCACAACAG
This sequence comes from Callospermophilus lateralis, assembly GCF_048772815.1. NCBI lineage: Eukaryota > Metazoa > Chordata > Mammalia > Rodentia > Sciuridae > Callospermophilus > Callospermophilus lateralis. The sequence continues at coordinate 14,329,234 of NC_135307.1, forward strand.
ATCCACACCAAGGCACATTATAATGAAAATGCCTAACATACAGAATAAGGAGAAAATATTAAAAGCCACAAGAGAAAAAAAATCAAATTACATATAGGGGGAAACCAATTAGATTATGTGCAATTTTTTTTTTTAACGCAGACACTGAAACCTAGAAGATCCTGGAACAACATATATCATGCTCTGTAAGAAAATGGATGCCAACCAAGAATCTATCCAGCAAACTTAAGCTTTATATATGATGATGAAATAAGAACTTTCCATGATAAACAAAAGTTAAAAGAATTTACAACTCGAAAGCCTGCACTATAGAATTCATCTCATAGGAAAAGACATCCACAAACTGAAGGTAAAAGTTTGAGAAAAATCATACCACCTGTCCGAGTCTAGCTCGGGCAGGGGGTCTCAGGAGACTAATGGATGGTGAGGAGTTCGACGAAAGGTGGCGGAGAAAAACACAGACAAAGAGTGAAGGTGTTGAATCCCAATCTTTACTTGTGAAGTTAATCATATATACTTTTCATTTTTGGCAGGCTCACAGTATTTTGTGATTACCAAACAGAAATCATTATTCAAAGAAACAAAATATTATGTAGCTACAATTAGATAAGAAGAATGTATCTTGGCTTATGCATAAGCAAGCATTTTTACTTTCAGTTTACATTTTGCTTTGAACTGTTTCTGCTTAGTTAGCTTTTAATAGTTAAAAATGTCCCAGACTATTGACCTGTACCTTGACTATTCTTTCTTGACTTACTGACTAGAACCAGTGCCACAGTTATGGCAAGTAGTTAACTTGAAAAGAGAGGCTACTAATTTTAATCAAATAAGAATAAGAGCACCAAACCATTGTGCACAGGAACAAGAACAAGTTGCCCAATACCAAGCGCTAATCTGTCTTCTTAATATTAATTTTTCTTCTCTAGATTTTAATTTAATTTCTCAAAAACTTTCTCATTAAACATTAACAATTTACATTCCATAGCTGAATCATTGCATTTAGAGCAAACAGATTTATTCTTTAGAAGTAGTTGTATTAATTAGGAAAGTCATGTTTTTTTCCTTCATACTTGATGGTCATATGAGAAGTCACCACTATACTTATTAACAGGAATATAAAAACAAACCAGCCCATTCTGAGCTCCTCCAGAGGATGGACGCCTTGTGCCATCCACCTCAGTAGGGCCTTGCCTTTGCCTCAGTCAGGGGAGGGGCGCAGCAACCACCCACATGGACTGCAGAAGCAGCAGGGGTTTCTATGCTCATAGCAAATAAAGTAGACTTCAAGCCAAAGTTAATCAAAAGGGATAAAGAAGGATATTTCATACTGCTTAAAGGAACCATTCATCAACAAGAAATAACAATAATAAATTTACATGGCCCAAACAATAGAGTGTGTACATTCATCAGACAAACTCTTCTCAAGTTCAAGAGTCAAATAGACCACCACACAATAATTCTGGGTGACTTTAACACACCTCTTTCACCACTGGATAGCTCTTACAAACAAAAGCTGGAAAAAAAACTACAGAATTCACTAATGCAATCAATAACTTAGATTTGACTGACATATATAGAATATTTCATCCTTCAATGAGTGAATACACTTTCTTCTCAGCAGCACATGGATCCTTCTCTAAAATAGACCATATGTTATGCCACAAAGCAACTCTTAGAAAATATTAAAAAATTAGAGATACTACCCTGCATTCTATTAGATCATAATGGTATGGAATTAGAAATCAACGATAAATAAAAAGCTCTTCCAACACCTAGAGACTAAATAATATGCTACTGAATGAACAATGGGTTACAAAAGACATCAAGGAGGAGATTAAAAAATTCTTAGAGGTGAATGAGAACACAGATACAATTTATCGAAATCTCTGGGACACTATGGAGGCAGTACTATGAGGAAAGTTCATTGCGTGGAGTTCATTCCTTAAAAGAAGAAAAAGTCAACAAACAAATGACTTAACATTACATCTCAAAGTCCTAGAAAAAGAAAAACAAATCAACACCAAGAGCAAAATAGAAGACAGGAAATAATTAAAATCAGAGCTGAAATCAATGAAATTGAAACAAAAGAAACAATTGAAAAAATTGACAAAACAAAAACTTGGTTCTTTGAAAAAATAAATAAAATTGACAAACCCTTAGCCATGATAATGAAGAGAAGGAGAGAGAAAACTGAAATTACTAACATACACAGTGAAAAAGGAAATATCACCATAGACACCTACAGAAATACAGAAGATAATTAGAAAATATTTTGAAAACTTGTACTCCAAAGCAATAGAAAATATGGAAGGCATTGAAAATTTCTAGAGTCATATGATTTTCCCAAATTTAATCAGGATGATATACACAATTTAAACAAATCAATTTCAAACGATGAAATAGAAAAAGCCATCAGAAGCCTACCCACCAAGAAAAGCCTGGGACCAGATGGATACACAGCTAAGTTCTACAAGACCTTTAAAGAAGAACTAATACCAATATTCCTCAATTTATTTCAGGAAATAGAAAAAGAGGGAGCACTTCCAAACTCATTCTGTGAGGCCAATATCATCCTGATTCCAAACCAGGCAAAGACACATCAAAGAAAGAAAACTTCAGACCAATATCTCTAATGATCATAGACATAAAAATTCTCAATAAAATTCTGGCAAACTGAATACAAAAACATATCAAAAAGATAGTGCACCATGATCAAGTGAGGTTCATCCCAGAGATGCAAGGTTGGTTCAACATACAGAAATCAATAAATGTAATTCATCAGATCAATAGACTTAAAGATAAGAACCATATGATCATCTCAATAGATGCAGAAAAAGTGTTCAACAAAATACAGCACCCCTTCATGTTCAAAACACTAGAAAAATTAGGGATAACAGAAACACATCTCAACATTGTAAAAGCTATCTATACTAAGCCGCAGGCCAGCATCATTATAAGTGGAGAAAAATTAAAAGCATTCCCTCTAAAAACTGAAAAAAGACAGGGATGCCCTCTTTCACCACTTCTATTTAAAATAGTTCTTGAAACACTGGCCAGAGCAATTAGATAGATGAAAGAAATTAAAAATATACAAATAGAAAAAGAAGAACTCAAATGAGTACTATTTGCAGATGATATGATTCTATACCTAGAAGATCCAAAAGATTCCACCAAAAAACTTCTAGAACTAGTAAATGAATTCAGCAAATTAGCAAGATAAAAAATCAACACCTATAAATCAAATGCATTTCTGTATATCAGTGACAATGCATATCATTTCTGTATATCTGAAAGGGAAACACAGAAAACTACCCCATTTACAATAGCCTCAAAAAAATAATAATAAAATACTTGAGAATCAACCTAACAAAAAGAGGTGAAAGACCTCTACAACAAGAACTACAGAACGCTAAAGAAGATGAAAAGATCTCCCTTGTTCTTGGATAGGCAGAATTAATATTGTCAAAATGACCATACTACCAAAAGCATTGTACAGATTTAATGCAATTCCAATCAAAATCCGAATGACATTCTTCATAGAAATAGAAAAGGCAGTCATGAAATTCATCTAGAAAAATAAGAGACCCAGAATAGCTAAAGCAATCCTTAGCAAAAAGAGTGAAACAGGTGGCATCACTATACCAGACCTTAAACTATACTACAGAGCAATAGTAACAAAAACAGCATGGTATTGGCACAAAAAAGACTGGTAGACCAATGGTACAGAATAGAGGACACAGAGACAAACCCATATAACTATAGTTACCTTATATTAGACAAAGACGCCAAAAACATATATTGGAGAAAAGATAACCTCTTCAACAAATGGTGCTGGGAAAACTGGAAATCCATATGCAACAAAATGAAATTAAACCCCTATCTCTCACCATGCACAAAACTCAACTCAAAGTGGATCGAGGACCTTGGAATTAAACCAGAGACCCTGCATCTAACATAAGAAAATGTAGGCCCAAATCTCCATCATATTGGATTAGGCCCCTACTTCCTTAATAAGGTTCCTATAGTGCAAGAATTAAAATCAAAAATTAATAAATGCATGGACTCAAACTAAAAAAGCTTCTTCTCAGCAAAAGAAACAATCAGTGGGGTGAATAGAGAGCCTACATCTTGGGAGCAAATTTTTACCACTTGCATATCAGATAGAGCACTAATCTCTAGGGTATATAAAGAACTCAAAAACCTAAATACCAAACAACAAACAGCCCAATCAATAAATGGGCCAAGGAACTGAACAGATACTTCTCAGAAGGTGATATACAATCAATCAACAAATACATGAAAAAATGTTCAACATCTCTAGCAAGTAGAGAAATGCAAATCAAAACTACTCTAAGATTTCATCTCACTCCAGCCAGAATGGCAGTTATTAAGAATACAAGGTGAGGATATTGGGGGGAAAGGCACACTCATATATTGCTAGTGGGACTACAAAATGGTACAGCCAATATGGAAAGCAGTATGGAAATTCCTTGGAAAACTGGGAATGGAACCACCGTTTGATCCAGCTATCCCACTCTTCAGTCTATACCCAAAGAACTTAAAAACAGAATACTACAGGGATGCAGCTACATCAGTGTTTATTGCAGCACAATTCACAGTAGCTAAACTGTGGAACCAACCTAGATGCCCTTCAGTAGATGAATGGACAAAGAAAATGTGTTATATATATACAATGGAATGTTACCCAGCAATAAAAGAGAATAAAATCATGGCATTTGCAGGTAAATGGATGGAGTTGGAGAACATAATGCTAAGTGAAGTTAGCAATCCCAAAAAAACAAATGCTAAATATTTTCTCTGATATAAGGAGGCAGGTTCATAGTAGGGTTGGGAGGGGGAGCATGGGAAGATTAGATGAACTCTAGATAGGGCGAAGAGGTGAGAGGGGAAGGGAGGGAGCATCGGGTAGAAATGGGGGTGTAATTAGATGGACATCATTACCCTAAGTACATATATAAAGACATGAATGGTGTGAATATAAGTTGTATACAACCAGAGATATGAAAAAATGTGTTTATATGTGTAATATGAATTGTAATGCATTCTGCTGTCATAACATAAATTAGAATTTTTTAAAAAATGAACAGAGGGAAGTACAATCAACCCTCCTATCTGCACTTCACCTCCACATATTCAGTCAACTATAAATTAAAAATATTAGGGGTGAGAATTGCATCTGTACTGAACAAGTAGACTCATTTTCTTGTCATTATTACCTAATCCTAAGTAGTGTAACAACTATTTACATATTCAGATTGCATTAAGTAATCTAGAGATGATTTAGACAAGAGGATATGCCTGTTAGTTATATAGAAATACTATGCTGTTTTAGTACAGATCTTGAGAGTCTAATATCAACTTATATGTTTTCTGTCTATGTAAGTAAAAATGTAATATACTAGACAAGGATTCTTGAAACAGAGATGTCTTAGTCAATTTGGGCAGCTATAACATAAATATCATAGAGGGTGGCTTATAAAGAACAGAGATTCCTCATAGTTCTGGAGGCTGGCAAGTCTGATTTCAAGATATTGGCCATTTCACTGTCTGGTGAGGGTCATTTTCTGGTCTGTAGACAGCTGTCTTCTTGCTGTAACCTCACATAGCAGAGTTGCAAGACATATCTCTCTGGGTTCTCTTGTGTAAGGGTGCTAATCACATGTATCTAACCATCCTCGGATCAGATAAAGACACCTAAGTCTCAGCCACCTGATCACCTCTCAAAAATGCCATCGTACTGGAGATTAATTTCAACATATGAATTAGGGAGGAACAAAAACATTCAGTCTGTAGAAAGAAATGTCATGTTGCAAGGGAAATGAGAATTTCTGACATCTAAAAATTATTTTTTAATAGATGATACATTCGTGTAATTAAAAACCGAAAAAGTTATATAAAGACATAAACTGAGAAGTCTCACCCCTGCCTACCTGTGTATACTCAGCCTGTTTTCCCTGTCCCTTACAAGTAAACATTCCATATGTTTTTAGTGTTTTTAATGTAAATTCAAATAATTTGGGCTATATATTTTTCTCAGGTTTCTTACACTACATACAAGTATACTACAGACATAACTTACTTTCTTCATTATTAATATAGCACAGGAAAAAGTCCATACTGGTACATGAAGAATGACCTCTTTTCTTTCTTTTTTTCCCCCTTGTTTCTTTTTTATAGCTGCAAGTATGCCAACTTACCAGGGTTTATTTAACCTGTCCCCAGTTGATGAATGCTTGTGTAATTTTCCACTTCTTTGCTGATACAATGTTGCTGTTAATAGTTTTGTTCCTATTAATTGTATGTGGCCAAGGATATTGGTACGATGCACTTCTAGAACTTGGACTGGCAGAGTAAGGGGGAAATGCTTATGAAATATTTTTTAAATTTTTAAATTTCCATTTATAGAGGTTTTACCATTTACAAGGATTTATAACAAATCCTATTGAAACAAAATATCTCAACAAATCTCAGGTGTGGTAGTGATAAAAGGAGGGAAATCCAAGTGTTCTGAAAATAGGGAGGTATTGGGGCTAGGGAGGAAAGAAAGGGGAAAAATGAAATTATTCTTAAAGGTATAGGGATTTACCTTTGGATAAGACCTTTTGTGTAAAGATTGACTGGAGGAAAAAAGATGTCAGGCATGGGATATATGTAGCTTTGGGGGCAGTAGTTGAGTAGTTCATATTTGGTGATTTCTCCATTCAACAATTTTTTGATCACTGACTATAATCTATGCTTGTTCGGACTTGTGGTATTTCACAGTGCCTAAGGTAAAGTCCCTATTCTTACATAGCTTAGCATTCTATTGAGGGAACTAGATCATAAACCAGTACACAAACAAATATATAATGAGATTTTTAGATAGTTGTAAGTGCTGAAACTAAAGCAGAATGAGAGAAAAGGAGATTCAAGGGAAAACAATATTCTGTTTAAAAGAGGAGGGTTAGAGCATCCCTCTCCATAGAGGTGAAACTTTAGCAGCAGCTTGAATAACTTGAAAGAATAATTGACACAGCACATCCACACCCTGTGTAAAGCTCTAAACTGGGAAATTGGCATGAGGCAAAATCTGTTACTTACCCACAAAAATGTGTTTAAATAGAAATAGTATGGACTTTGGGTCACTTCTTTAGGGATGGAATTCAAAGTCCTGTGAGACTACAAGATCCTTTGTGCCTGCTCACCTCCTTGAGCCATCTCTCCAGCCATGCCCAGATACTTGCCTTCCCTTAATGTGTCCACACTTCTCACAAATCAGGTCTCTTGCAGGACATATTTTATCTTCTTAGCATGCACTCCCTCTCATTCTTTCTGTTTTAGAAAATTTCTTCTCACTCTCCAGGAGTCCCTCGCTAACCACCAGGGTAACCCTCCCGTGCACTCGCAAAGCTCTCAGCACTAATTCCTATCGTTCGACTCCCTGTTTTGTCTGTGCAGACACCTGGTTAGTTCCAAGATTTTAGGTTCCAGGCCAAGGGCTATCTTGTTACTAATCAGTTACCACATTGCCTTGTACATGGGCAGTTTCAATAAATATTTGATGAATCCATGAGTGAATAAATGACAGACTGAATTCAAATTTTGGCTAATTTATTACCATGTAGCATATAACTTTGAATGAGTTCTATAACTCTCTGGATCTCAATTTCTTTGTTTTAAAATGGGCAAAAAAAATCTATCTCTTAGAAGTAAGGTAGTTAAATAAAAATCTTAGCATAGTACATAATATAATGTGGCTGTTTTTCAAAAAAGATAGCCCACTCTAGTAACCATTTTACTATCTATAAATCCCATAACATCATTTTATAAAGCTCAGGAATAAATAATAAAATTTACTTTTTTAAAAAAGGTAGTTGGATTCTTTTCCAGTGCAGATAGCCAGGAACTTTCTGAAGACAAATGACAGAAGCCAAATTAAAGCTAATTTTAGCAAAGGAAAGAAAGTTATCGACTCATGTAAATATGGAATTCAAGGGATAAAGCTGGCTTCCAAACATGACTGGGTTCACTCCCCACCAGATATCTGGAGGACTCTGTCATTTCAACTTTTGGTCCTGCTTTCCTTTATGTTAGCCACCATGTTTGCAGATACCAAATTAGCAATCCCAACAGGAATAAAGACACCCAAGCATCTTAAGGCTGATTTTCACGATTCACATGACTCAGATTATATGTTCATACCTAACCAATCCTGTGACTTTAGGTCAGACCTGGGTCATGAGCACATCCTGGGATTAAATTATTCCTAAGGTTAATCACAGGGCTGTTTGTTTTTTTAAATCCCAGAAGAATCTAAAGAGGCAGAATAGGAATACAACTTGGGGGGGGGGGCGCAGGTGGGGTACCCAGGATTGAACTCAAGGGCACTTGCCCACTGAGCCACATCCCCAGCCCTATTTTGTATTTTATTTAGAGACAGGGTCTCACTGAGTTGCTTAATGCCTCACTATTGCTGAGGCTGGCTTTGAACTTGCTATCCTCCTGTCTTAGCCTCCTTAGCCACTGGGATTACAGGCATGTACCACTATGCCCAGGAGAAGAGAAATATTTCAAGGCCCAATAAAGATTTTATATTAAATGCCCAGATATTATAATGATAATTACTGTATCCTGCAAATCTGAAGATTTATCTGAGAACTCAAAAAGTTTTATTTGATTATAATACCTGAACTTGAATGGCAATAGAACACCAAATACATTGTTGTCTGTTTCATCTTATAAGACCTTCTGTTTGTTTTTTACCATTTTTTATTGAGCCATATTTCACATACCATAAACTTTATCTTTTTAAATTGTATAATTCCATGTTGTTTTGTATTTTTACAGAGTTGTCTAACCATCACCACAATTTTAGAATATTTAAAAGGTTTTTATGCACAGATGATATAGATGTTATTATTGTGTCTATAAAAGTGTAAGAAAGTCTCCCTGTGTCTCAACAATAATTTGAAAGTCAGAATCTTCTCGTAACAGAATCATCTCAAATTGCATATAAGGAATACCCAGTGCATACCATCTCACTTCCTTTGAAGCTTCTCTCATGACCAATTTTCAATACCTTTTTCTTGCTGCTACTTGCTGCATTCAGGCATCCGTGAAGGCTCCTTAAACCCAGCTGCAGCTAATGCAGAATGAAAGATAAACCTTTTATGACAGACTAAGGGCAGATGCTAGCTTCAGAAAGATGGGTCATAGACAATAGCATCTTCAATAATGCAAACTAAGTCGTGCAATTTCTCCTCTTTGTATTCCTTTTTTTGCGTGTATTGTTCAAAATCTGCATTCTAGCTTCTTATTTTCATTCTACAACATTTTATTTCATTTGCATGCAGTTTTCCTCTCTATTTGCCTCCCATCCCTGAATTATCAAACCTTGGAATTTTTTGGTAAGTTGTTTTTCTGTTTTATAGCTTAAGTCTACATGTTACTTAAGTGATATTTTCATTTATCTATTTTTATAGGTTGATTATATCAAAGGAAAATTATGGTATAATGAAAGATGTTTTGCCAACAAAGAACATTTTGAAGGTAAATTTTAGTTAACTATATATTAACAGGTTTTTTCAATATATATGATATATAGAGATTAAATAAAATGGCATACATCAAAATAAAATAAAATGTAAAGATAAGTTTGATTTATACAAATTAATGGCCTAAAATAAAGGGAAGAACTAATTTAAATTTGAGACAATAGACACACCTGCAAAAAAATCTGTATTTGAGTATAAGTTGATAACACATCCTTGATATTTATTTTTTAATTGTAGTTGGACACAATACCTTTTTTATTAATTTATTTTTATGTGTTGCTGAAGATCAAACCCAGGGCCTCGCACTTGCAAGGCAAGCATTCTACTGCTGAGCCACAACATCTATTATTTTTTTACCCCAGCCCAACATCTATTATTTTTTGAAGACTATTTTATTAACACTAACCCTCCTAGTTGTAGAAATATATATGCTATTCATAATTCCTGTACCTTTATATTTTATAGTTGATTATATTACTATCACCTTTGACAGAAACAGGACTCTAAGTGAGGTATGATATTAAATATTTTAAAAGGTAAGAATTTTTGTTATGCATGATTTCATGGGTAGTTATTAGTCCAAAAAATGGAATTTATGTGGTGAAATGCTTAGCAATCAATCACTCTATACTCCCAGTGGTGGGTCTGATTAGCTTTAATAGTAGTTACCTAACTATGTTAAATCTAGGTCTACACAATGATTCTTGACAAATAATTTGTACCAGAAAGAGATGCTTTGCAATATTTCCTGGATTCATCTCCCTTAGAAAAGAAGCAAAGACTTTGAAGATTTAAACATTTGATTTGTAATTAGTTAGGGCAACACAATGCTTCATTAGTTTGTTTTACTATGATGACTTACATTTCTAAAACAGCATTAACTTTTCCCTTCTCTTTTTATAGTCGAGCTCTTGTTTTTTTGGTAAGGAACCATTTGTTGAATGGTTTCCTTGCTTACCTGACCAAGATAAAATAGCAACTTATATGCGCTCAAATGTGGTAACATTTCTCATGGACCAAGAGCACGATGCTGGAATTTACCTCTTATACGACAAGGTAGGTTTTATAGCCCAGGTGATTGCTCGTGACACTCCCAGAATGCAAATTTACCTTATCAAAAGCTATCTCCAAATTCTTGTTATCTTTAGCCATAGAACATGATAAAATTGGCTACAGCAAAATTATTTACAATGAAGAATACAGTTTGACACTTTAGAGATTCATCACCTCTGATTGTTCCATTTGATGACGGTGGAAACCATGATGCTAATGACAGAGTGATGAATCTCTATTAGTTCTCCAGGAGAATATAAGCTGATAGTTTTTTCCTTATAAATTTAAAGTTCCATAAAGTGGTTAGTTAAGATGTGCAGACAATGGGACCTGTTGCCACATGTCTATGTTTTCTATTCCAAAGGTCCTTAATCCTTGTGATATTAATAGGAGGGGAAAAAACCTGTTAGTTTACACATGCAGTGTTCATTTATATGAGAGAAACTCAGTGATGAGTAATTTCAAGGGTGGCTAAAATTGGGGGATGATATTTTAATAGGTAAAGGTGAGTGGAAAAATATACCCCAAAATATGCCACTTTGGTGTCAAGATAATTTTAAGTTGAACAATATTGAGATTTAATTGATGCATTTGTTTTGGGAAAACAGATGACTGGTTTTCAGGAGAATAACAGGAGAAAAGAAGGTTAGATAACATTTGTCCATCTAGGTATCTCCCACAAGGGTAGGTTTTATTTTCAGTTTCTTTTCTGGGAGTAGATCTGCTCTGAAGAAAAGTTTATGACAATCATTTCCCAGAAGTTGCTTTTAGTCAGAAAAGGAAGCTCTGAGAAAGATTTTCCTTCTGCATCAGTTGAATTCCAAAAGTCTCTTCAGCTTAAAATTATTCCAAAGTGTTATATTTTGGGATGTCATAGTCTGATCCCCTTCAAGATCATGATATGAGAAAATTAGGATATGACTCAGGCATCCACACTTTTGGCATGAGAGTTATAAGCACAGTCACTTGATTCTGTCTGCCAGGTTCAGGAAAAATTCTCTGTGCCCTTGATTATAAAATTTTAAAACAAATTATTTTTGCCTCCTAAACTTAATTTCAACATCTGTAAAATGGAGGGCAGTGGAGTAAAGAAATATCAGTGATTGCTAATCCTTCCAGTTCTATGCTGTGTTGAGAGGTATGTCCCTAACTTACTCAAAATCTAAGAAACAGGTCTAAAGTTTGTAATGTGGACTAGTAATAATGATCAAATTCTTACAAATTTCTGATATTTTATTTATTTAGCTCAAGAAAACTACCATTGCCTCTGTGAATGTCATATCCAAGAACAACCCAAATTCCAAACCAAAGTTTCCACCTTTCCTATTTCCTCCCTCGTTTTCTTCTCCTGTTGGAATGGTATTTCATCCACGAAGCCACTTTTTGTATGCTTATGGCAATCAGGTATGTATGTGCACATGAAATTTCTCCCTCTGGTAGAGGGGTAAATCATATAACTTATTAGGGATAAATCGTTCTTTAAGTTACTCTGTGCTGAGTGATTGGACCTAAAGAAGTCACCCGTGATCAGGGAGGTGGAAATGAAGAGGAAAGATGATTTATTGACTACTTACTATGTATTAAGCTTGGTGTTTAGTGCCTGCTGTCAGCTTTTACCTTTTTATCAGTTCACTGTTGACTAGCAGATAAAAATAATCTGGGGATGTACCCCAATGGGAGAGTGCTTGTCCAGCATTTGTGAGTTCAATCTCCAGTACTGCAAAAAAAAGTTTAAAAGCAGTCATAGATAGACCAGATTTCTTCTTAATTTTGACAGTTATAATACATTTCTTCCCAACTCTTTTGCCATTAACAGACTAAAAGTATATATATATATAATATATATATATATATATATTATATATATATTATATATATATATGTGTGTATTATTTATAAAATATATAAATAATACATATATATACATACTTTAGTATATACACTTAGTATCTTAGTATATACATCTGGTGTTTCTGGCATTTAACATTGACCTTTCTTTATTTGCTTTGTCTAAGCATGACTTTCTGACTCTGTTGTTCCTTAAGTTCCTCCCAATAGCATGCTCTATCCTCTGGCCTTCCATCATTCAGTTCTGTACCAGTAACTTGAAAAAAAACTTGAAAAAGGATATTTTATAACACCTATGGGATATCAGGCAGTTCAAAAGTAAAGAGTATAGGAGCTGGAGTTGTAGCTCAGCGGTAGAGCGCTTGCCTTACACGTGTGAGGCACTAGGTTTAGTTCTCAGCACCAGATATAAATAAATAAAGGTATTGTGTCCATTTACAACTAAAAATATTAAAATATTAAAAAATAAAAAAGTACTGCTGGCGGGGCTGAGGTTGTAGCTCGGTGGTAGAGCACTTGCCTAGCACATGTGAGGCAGTGGGTTCGATTCTCAGTATCACATATAAATAAGTAAATAAAATAAATGTCTATCAACAACTAAAAATTATTTAAAAAAAAATAAAGAGCACAAAGTCACATTAAGTAAAGGTCAGAACTAAGAAACACTGCAGCAGTGACTTCCAATGAGAACAACAGATTCAATTTCTTTTTTATTTTATTTTTAAAATAAAATTAAAAATTTTTAAATAAAATAAAAATTTAAATATTTTAAAATAAAATAAAAATTTCTTATCTTATTTTATTTTTAATTTTTTTTAGTTATACATGACTAAAATATATTTTGAAATTTTATACAACAATGGAGTACATCTTATTCTAATTAGAATCCCAGTTCAAATTCAGTTTCTTAGTGAAGTTTCTCAAACATTCTGTGGAAGTAAAAATTACGATGACTTCAGTTTGGTCAAGAGAGAGCAAGTTTCTCTGTGACTCAGGGATTGCATTTGAAGGTTGCAGTTTTACCTCACAGATACAAATTCCTCAATCTTTAACCTCCAAGTATTTAGTTAGAATGTGCATTTTGGAAGCAAGTAGGTCTATAAAACAAAATCTAAGGTAATACTCTCAAAAGGATGCTCAGAAGCATGCTGGTGTACCATTATAGCAGACTCATGGTCTATAAACTCAGTGTTCACCCTGAATTTTTACAAATAGCTTAGGTATTTGAAAAGTATAAGATCAGTAGAAGTCTTATCACTTCTGTACAGGGCTTTGGAAATGAGGTACAAAGGCTGGATTATGGTATAGGAGAAAAATATGGATATGGAATCTATCCATTGAAACTTACCAAAAGCCTTTTTAGTATATCAGGTAAACACCCTTTAATTCTAACCTTTTTGATGCTGTGATGGTTTCTGGCAGGCTGTTTTAAATATAAGCACCTACCTGCTGTCACTTCCTAACAAAGTCCTGAGGAAGTCTTTGTTGATATTGAAAACAGCTCTTTCAGCTGAGTAATGGTTGTGATTGCTTATGGCAATCAGGTGCATACACATGAAATTTCACACTCTAGTAATGGTGTCACTTCTTTTATGCTGAATGGTTATATCTTAGTTAAAGAATGGAGTCACTCTGAGGTTCAGGGAGATGGAAAGCCTACTGGAAGGAGAATGACAGGACAAGAATTAGACCAGTGCATACAAACAAATCCTTTACAAAGTTTTGTGGAAAAGTGAAGTAATGAAATGGGCAATGTTTAAAGAGAAAATGGAGTTCAAGAGAATAGGGGTTTTTTTAAATGTATAGGAATAGGGAGGACCACCCCTTAAAATGGTGGCACAGTGCTGAGAGAGGGACCATGTGCCAAGAGTTTTAGCATGTCACTTGCTGTGGGGACAGAAGATCATGAGAGCACAGATATCTGGTTTCAAGTCCAAAATGAGCCCTGTACCTCCTATCACTGAGTACCACAAGTTAGAGGAAGACACCTTCAGGGTATCCATAGCACTTGGACTTGATGCATTGCCTGCATCTGCTGGGGTTCTTTTTATCCTGACCAACAAGTATGGTTGATGGGTCTAAATTTGGAATGATGAGTCCCTCAGCTATAAACAGCAGTGAAGGAGACTCAGCCAGCCCACTGCACCATATCAACCACGTCATCGCCACACCCTCATCCCTTGATGCCAGGCCCAACATGGTAGTCATTAGCATGACCTGCATTCCAATTAAAATTGAGAACCCCTAGGTTTTAGAGACACAGCAGCCAGAAGTCTCACATATGTTTCAGAGAAATTATGATTAATCCCATAAAACTTCACAGACATTAAAAGACTCTTAACCATGTCATCTGTGTTGAGGATGTTAATGCTTATTTCTGCAAAGTATGTCTTTTAAAAACTCCTTTTAAGCCTTCTAGTTTTGATGTCACCTTGTAGGCTGGGCTCTCTGTGAGGCTGAAAGCTCTAGACCTTGTTCTTTTTGGATCCGAGAATGCACAGTAGAAACTACAGGAGCCACCAGTATCCCCTATATACTTTAATGCCACTGAGATGGGCACTTCCATCGACCACTGACAGGGCTGCCCCTTCCTCCAATCATCACCATGTTCCTTTTTGGTTTTTTTCCCCCTGGCCTGTGAAGCAGCTCCTACCACTATCTACCACCAATAAAGAGAATTTTAAAACTATGTGCCAGGGGCCATCTTTTAAACAAAACTAGCTATTCTCTTGCTTTACTAAAACAATCCAGTTGCCACAAGAAAGTCTGATACATTCCAGCTGTGCTGCAGCCTCACGTTTCCACTTGGAAGTATGGGGTCTCCCTGTTCTTCCTAGAACAATGTGCTGTTCTCTTAGAACCTCATCACCCTGCAACTCCAGTGGAGAAGAGTCACAGACAGCACCTAAGCAGAGGGAGAGATGGCAGAGTAAGAAGAAGAGGAGCCAGGCCCAAGTGTTGGCACAACGTAGGTCTCAGAGAAAAGAATGGAAACCAATCCTTATTTTATTTGTTCATTTATTTTTGGTGGAGAAAAATAATACTCTTTTTATAGGTACACTTACCCACAAACTCCTTCCTCTGCTTCCTGGAATGGCTCATGGTGAGTGTGACTGTAGAAAATTCCTTGGAACGGGTGTTTCTCCAGGATCCTCTTTAGCTCCTAGAGCTGAATAAGCCTTGTCTGTAGGAGGTCTTGCCTGTTAACTGTCCATCCTACGAGAATCCCAAGGGACCAAGGAAATCAAGGAATAAGATCCTTCCTGCTAGTCCATTGTTATAGTGTGGAAATGAGGTATCTCCAAAAAGCTCCTGTTAATGCAAGAAAATTCAGAAGTAATATGATTGGATTGTGAGAGCTGTGACCTAATCAGTCCAACCTAGTTTCAATGACTGGGGAATTACTATAGGCAGGTGAGGCATGGCTGGAGGAAATGGGTCACTGGGAATGTGCTCTGGAAGGGTGCATCTTCCCTGTGAGCCCCCCCCTCTCTCTCTGTTTCCTAGCTGCCACAAAGGAAGCAACTTCCCTTCACTGCACCCTTCCACCATGATGTGCTGTCTCACCTTAGACCCAGAGCAATGGAGTAGGCCATCTATGGACTAAGACCTCTGAAACCATGAGCCCCAAATAAACTTTCTCTCCTCTAAGTTGTTCTTGTCAGTATTTTGGTCACAGTGATGAAAAGCATCCATGATCCTGGGATTGCTTTCTTTTCCCACTTCCACTTATTCTTGACTCAGAGAACTTTTAGGACCTAATGGACTCACCATTTTAAGAACAAGATGAGTTAAAGGGGAAGTGAAGTAAAAATTGCCCTTCTCCAGCCCCTCTTGTGATACCAGTGGATGTGTCACCTGTTCTCTGGTCAATATGTATGTTTACTTTGTTCACTTTAATCCATGCCTTACTCCAGAGTCACCCTCTCCCAATAAAGGCATTAGTTTACCCTATTTTTTAACTTGAATTGCTGGGGAGATAGAAAGGGGTTACTGTCCTTGCTTGATAGGAAAGGCACATTTGTGGGGCCTAAGACTCTCCCAGATTTGCTTACATGTTGGCTAAGTAGACTTGTGGCTTGGTTCAGCTCTCTCTACATGCACTGGGGTCCCCAATGCATGAAAGCAGGTTAGAATGTCTTTATGGTGATGAACAAGGAACAGGGAGCAACCCATGGGTGGTACTTGGAAAAATATGGTAGTTTTTATGACCCAACGTATTTGGGGGACAGTGTTGCATAGCAACAGAAAATAGATTCTATGCCTTTGGCAATTTTACTTGGGAATTAAGAATCCTACCTAGAGGTTTATTCCCTGGATCCTGTGGATGATGCTTCTTCATGTGAGGTTCCCAGCCTGACTCTATAGATGCTCCCATAGAGTTCAAAAATGGTAAGCTTTCCAAATTCTTTCCCAGTATCCAGGGTGACCTCCTCAGCACCAGAGTTTCTAGAATTTCACCTGGGGCTTCAGGTTTTCTCCAGGGCCTCAAGGCATGTTTATGTAGCCCCTCCAGCTCCCCTCACCTGCTCCCCATTGCTCCATGTGAGGCTGTTCCCCATCATTCCCTGTCAGCCCCTTAAGTATAGACCTTCTTCCAAGCATAACTTTAGGGAGTAAGCTTGAGGACGATGTTCTTTTATTATTGTAAACCATCACCTCCTTTCCAGCCTCCCAGACTCCATCCATCCCTGCATCTTTTATTCTGCCATTTTCCTCACCCTGTGCTATGACAATGGGATTATTTCCAGAGAGGCTTATGGGAGCATTCAGTTTATGGTTTCTTATAAACACTTTATTGTCTAATGAAAAAAATAGGAATAATCATGCTATGTGCTGATGGGAATTATTCAGCAGAGGGGAAAATCAATTAAGAAGAAAGAGAAAAGGAGAGGCAAATCTGTTGAAGTGATGCTTTTAAATAAATAAAACAAAATGGTATATATGCACTAGTGGAGAGACCAGCCTTAGATAGTAGTTCAGACATTAGAGTGAAAAATGGAGGAGGAATATTGGGAATTTAGGGAAAGAATACAGAGTAAAATGTCACAGAAAAAAATAGTAATGAATTGACTAAGGGAATGCAATGTTATTGCTGGTACTTTTACTCATTAACTAAAAGTATGACCACTTCAGCGATACTGATACTCTTCTCCATGGTCAATTATGGGGTACACACATAGTGGAGGAAACAGAGAGTTGTGTTTAACCATGATTGAAGCTTTATAAGAAATTAAGAAGTAAAAGGGAGTATATAAGGGAATGAAATAGTACAAAGAAAAAAAGAAAGTGAAGGCATGAATTTTGGAAAGTAGTAAATAAAACTTTCTTTGAAAAATATATATGATTATCTACACAGAAAACCTAAAAGATACATACAAATTACTGGAACAAACAAAAGAAGTAAGCAGTGTGGAAGAAAAAATTAATTGCATTTCTACACATGACCAACAAATTTGAAAGCATAATTTTCAAGATACTATGTACATTAACAAAAACAAAGAACAGGGTTGGTGTGGTTGCTCAGTAGTAGAGCACTTGCCTGACATATTTGAGGCACTATGTTCAGTTCTCAACACCATATATAAATAAATAAAATAAAGATCCTTCAGCAACTAAAAAAAATTTTTTTAAAAAACTCACACAAAATTATAAGGTACTTAAGAATAAATCTAAGAAAAGATTTCCAAGACACATATATACAAAATTATAAACTTCACTGAAAGACATTTAAAATTCTGTCAACAAATGGGCATAAACATATTTATGGACAGGAAAATTCGCAGTCCTTTAATATCAATTCTCTCTTAAATTAGTCTATAGATCTAATACAACTCTAATCAAAATCCCAACAAGATTGTCATAGAGTTTAAGTGTATACAGTAAACTGAGAATAGTCAAGACACTTACAAAAAAAATAAAGAGGAGGAATTGGCACTGCGCATTAATGCATTTTAAAAAACAAGTAATTATGATGTGATTTTTGGCTAGGGAACAGAAAAATTGGCTGACAGAAAGAACTAACAATCCCACAAGCACAACCATTCATATATGGAGAATTGATAAAGGCCCAAAAGGCATTACAACTGAAGAGGAAATAGGCACTGATCAAAATGGGATGGGAAGAATTGGCCATAAATACAGAAAACATGACCTGCATCCCTGCATCACAACATACATCCTGATAGATAAATAATTCAAATATCCAAATTTTAGAAGAAAATATAAGTGCCTATCTTTCTGAAATCAAGGTAGAGAAAGCATTTTAAAACAAGGCTCAAAAGTACTAACCATAAAAAGTATTAATAAATAAGGTCATTGACATTCAAAAGAAGACTTCTGGGACTGAGGGTAATTCTCAGTGGTAGAGCACATGCTTAGCACATGCAAAACTTAGGATTTTCAATTCTTAGCAGCACACACACACACACACACACACACACACACAAATTCTGGGTCAGCAAGAAGGCAAATAAAGGGATGGGAGGAAAGAATCAGTATTACTTTATTTTAAGATAGTCACACTACCCAGGAAGCTATATAACGTTACTTGAAAGTGGATAGAGATTAGCCCACTTTCAAACTGCTTTAAAAAGTTTTTTAAAAGAAAATAATATACTAATAAAGGAGAGAAAATGGAATCCTATAAAATGTTCAATTAAAACCACAAAAGATGGGAAATGAGTGAAAGGCAAAGTTGGAACAAAGCAACAAAGAGAAAATGGTAACAAATATGATAGATCATTGCATTGTTTCAACAATCACTGTCAACATCAGAGTTCTAACTACACCAATCCAAAGTCATAGATTATCAGAGTGATCTAAAAAAAGACTCAATTATAAGTTGTCTATGAGAAACCCAACTGGAATAAACATTGAGGAGTGATGTAGTTCACAAGTAAACAGGGAAATACAAATCAAGAGTGCAATATGCTGTTGTTTTCAGCTATATGTTTGGCGAAGCTCATTCTGATGATACAAAATGTTTAAGAGAATGTGGAACAGCCAGATCTCTTATTTACTGCAGATGGAATAAATTACAACTATTTTGCAAAGCAATATAGTGTTATTATCCTGTAAATTTGAACAGTTGCATATTCTATGACCCATACATATCACTTTTAGCAAAGGAAACACATACATGAAAAGATATTTTTAGACATTCATCTGGCACTGTTAGCAATAGCATTAAATAATGAAAAACAATCCAGATGCCTAGTAGGAAAATGAATAAGTAAAGTTTATTCACATAGGGAATTATTATACAGCAATGGAAAAACAAATAAAAGCACTCAGTTCATATATGTATATATTATATATAATATGTATATATAATAATATATAATATATATTTTATCCATAATCACACAATATGTGTAATTATCCAACATCTATAATTATAAGTAAATAATTTGGGGGAAGAAGTAAGTTCTAGAAGATGAGATATGGTGTAGTAACTGTTTTAATCAGGTTTTTCATGTCTGTGACCAAAAGACCTGATGAGAACAGTTTTAGAGGAGGAAAAGTTTATTTGGAGGCTCACAGTTTCAGAAGTCTCAGTACATAGACAGCTGGCTCCTTTCCTCAGGAATTGAGGTGAGGCAGAACATCATAGTGGAAGAGTCTGGCAAGGGAAGCAGCTCACATGATGATCAGAAAACAAAGAGAGACTCTACTCACCAGATGCAAAATATATACCCCAAAGGCACATCCCCCAATAACCCACCTCCTCCAGCCACACACTACCCCCTTTAATTAATCCCATCAAGGGATTACTGTACAGATGGAGTTAAGACTCTCATAACCCAATCACTTCACCTCTAAACCTTCTTGCATTGCCGCACACATGAGCTTTTGGAGGACACCTCACATCCAAACCATAATATTAATTATATAAAGAGAAAAAAATAAGTAAAATAAATCAATGTATTTTGAGTACACATGTGCTATTTTTTTTATATGAAGGGAATGAAAAACAAAAAAGTCAGGATATTGTATATCTCTGAAGGAGAAGGCAGGGAAACCAGATTGAAGAGAAACACATAGATTCATGTAAATTACTAACAATATGCCAGTTCCTAAGTTGGGGGTCTCAGTTACATATGTTCATTATATGATTAAATGAGTAATATAAAGTATATATTAGTGCACCATGCATGGATCAATAATTTTTTGTTTGTTTTTTAGTTGTAGTTGGACACAATACGTTTATTTTATTTTATTTTTTTTTATTTTATTTTTTTATTGGTTATTCAAAACATTACAAAGATTGCAGAATCACATCGGTTACACATCCACATTTTTACATAATAACATAATAGTAACTGTTGTATTCTGCTACCTTTCCTATCCTCTACTATCCCCCCTCCCCTCCCCTCCCATCTTCTCTCTCCACCCCATCTACTGTAATTCATTTCTCTCCTTATTTTTTTCCCATTCCCCTCACAAACTCTTATATGTAATTTTGTATAACAATGAGGGTCTCCTTCCATTTCCAAGCAATTTCCCTTTTCTCTCCCTTTCCCTCCCACTTCATGACTCTGCTTAATGTTAATCTTTTCTTCCTGCTCTTCCTCCCTGCTCTGTTCTTGGTTGCTCTCATTATATCAAAGAAGACATTTGGCATTTGTTTTTTAGGGATTGGCTAGCTTCACTTAGCATAATCTGCTCTAGTGCCATCCATTTCCCTGCAAATTCCATGATTTTGTCATTTCTTAGTGCTGCGTAGTACTCCATTGTGTATAAATGCCACATTTTTTTTATCCATTCATCTATTGAGGGGCATCGGGGTTGGTTCCACAGTCTAGCTATTGTGAATTGTGCTGCTATGAACACCGATGTGGCAGTATCCCTGTAGTACGCTCTTTTGAGGTCTTCAGGGAATAGTCCGAGAAGGGCAATAGCTGGGTCAAATGGTGGTTCCATTCCCAGCTTTCCCAGGAATCTCCATACTGCTTTCCATATTGGCCGCACCATTTTGCAGTCCCACCAGCAATGTATAAGAGTACCCTTTTCCCCACATCCTCGCCAGCACTTGTTATTGTTCGACTTCATAATGGCTGCCAATCTTACTGGAGTGAGATGGTATCTTAGGGTGGTTTTGATTTGCATTTCTCTGACTGCTAGAGATGGTGAGCATTTTTTCATGTACTTGTTGATTGATTGTATGTCCTCCTCTGAGAAGTGTCTGTTCAGGTCTTTGGCCCATTTGTTGATTGGGTTATTTGTTTTCTTATTGTTTAATTTTTTGAGTTCTTTGTATACTCTGGATATTAGGGCTCTATCTGAAGTGTGAGGAGTAAAAATTTGTTCCCATGATGTAGGCTCCCTATTTACCTCTCTTATTGTTTCTCTTGCTGAGAAAAAACTTTTTAGTTTAAGTAAGTCCCATTTGTTGATTCTTGTTTTTAACTCTTGTGCTATGGGTGTCCTATTAAGGAATTTGGAGCCCGACCCCACAATATGTAGATCGGAGCCAACCTTTTCATCTATCAGACGCATAGTCTCTGATTTGATATCAAGGTCCTTGATCCATTTTGAGTTAACTTTTGTGCATGGCGAGAGGAGGGGATTCAGTTTCATTTTATTGCCTATGGATTTCCAGTTTTCCCAGCACCATTTGTTGAAGATTCTATCCTTCCTCCATTGCATGCTTTTAGCCCCTTTATCGAATATAAGATAGTTGTAATTTTGTGGATTGGTTTCTGTGTCCTCTATTCTATACCATTGGTCCACCCGCCTGTTTTGGTACCAGTACCATGCTGTTTTTGTTACTATTGCTTTGTAGTACAGTTTGAAATCTGGTATCGCTACACCTCCTGATTCACACTTCCTGCTTAGAATTGCTTTTGCTATTCTGGGTCTTTTATTTTTCCATATGAATTTCATGATTGCTTTATCTATTTCTACAAGAAATGCCGTTGGGATTTTGATTGGCATTGCATTGAACCTATAGAGAACTTTTGGTAATATTGCCATTTTGATGATGTTAGTTCTGCCTATCCATGAACAGGGTATATTTTTCCATCTTCTGAGATCTTCTTCTATTTCTCTCTTTAGGGTTCTGTAGTTTTCATTGTATAAATCTTTCACCTCTTTTGTTAGGTTGATTCCCAAGTATTTTATTTTTTTTGAGGATATTGTGAATGGGGTAGATGTCCTCATTTCCAGTTCAGAAGATTTGTCGCTGATATACAGGAATGCCTTTGATTTATGCGTGTTGATTTTATATCCAGCCACTTTGCTGAATTCATTTATTAGCTCTAGTAGTTTCTTTGTAGACCCTTTTGTGTCTTCTAGGTATAGGATCATATCATCCGCAAATAGTGATAATTTAAGTTCTTCTTTTCCTATTTTTATGCCTTTAATTTCTTTCGTCTGTCTAATTGCTCTGGCCAGTGTTTCGAGAACTATATTGAATAGAAGTGGTGAGAGAGGGCATCCCTGTCTTGTTCCAGATTTTAGAGGGAATGCCTTCAGTTTTTTTCCATTTAGAATGATGCTAGCCTGAGGCTTAGCATATATAGCTTTTATAATTTTGAGGTAAGTTCCTGTTATCCCTAGTTTTTCTAGAGTTTTGAACATAAAGGGATGCTGTACTTTGTCGAATGCTTTTTCTGCATCCACCGAGATGATCATATGGTTCTTATCTTTAAGTCTATTGATGTGGTGAATAACGTTTATTGATTTCCGTATATTGAACCAGCCTTGCATCCCAGGGATGAATCCTACTTGATCATGGTGCACAATCTTTTTGATATGTTTTTGTATACGATTTGCCAGAATTTTATTGAGGATTTTTGCATCTAAATTCATTAGGGATATTGGTCTGTAGTTTTCTTTCTTTGAGGTGTCCTTCTCTGGTTTGGGAATCAGGGTGATATTGGCCTCATAGAATGAATTTGGGAGTTCTCCTGAAATAGATTATGGAGTATTGGTATTAGTTCCTCTTTAAATGTTTTGAAAAACTCTGCTGTATATCCATCCGGTCCTGGGCTTTTCTTGGTTGGTAGTCTTTTGATGGCTTCTTCTATTTCCTCCCTTGATATTGATCTGTTTAGGTTGTTTATATCTTCCTGATTCAATCTGGGTAGTTCATATGTCTCAAGGAATTTATCTATGCCTTCACTATCTTCTATTTTATTAGAGTATAGGGTTTCAAAATAATTTCTAATTATCGTCTGTATTTCTGAATTGTCTGTTGTGATGTTGCCTTTTTCATCCCGTAAGCTAGTAATTTGGGTTCTCTCTCTTCTTCTCTTTGTTAGTGTGGCTAGTGGTCTATCAATCTTATTTATTTTTTCAAAGAACCAACTTTTAGTTTTGTCAATTTTTTCGATTGTTTCTTTTGTTTCGATTTCATTGATTTCAGCTCTAATTTTAATTATTTCTTGCCTTCTACTGTATTTGCTGCTGATTTGTGCTTCTTTTTCTAAGGCTTTGAGGTGTAGTATGAGGTCATTTATTTGTTGGCTTTTCCTTCTTTTAAGGAATGAACTCCATGAAATGAATTTTCCTCTTAGTACTGCTTTCATAGTGTCCCAAAGATTTCGATATGTTGTTTCTGAGTTTTCGTTTACCTCTAAGAATTTTTTAATTTCCTCTTTGATGTCTTCTGTAACCCTTTGTTCATTCAGTAGCATATTGTTTAATCTCCATGTGATGTAGGGTTTTTCCTTTCTCATTTTATTATTGATTTCCAATTTCATTCCATTATGATCAGATAAAATGCATGGTAGTATCTCAACTCCTTTGTAATTGCTAAGCTTTGCCGTGTGACATAATATATGGTCTATTTTTGAGAAGGATCCATGTGCTGCTGAGAAGAAAGTGTATCCGCTTGATGTTGGGTGGTATATTCTGTATATATCAATTAAGTCTAAGTTATTTATTGTATTATTGAGCTCTATGGTTTCTTTATTCAATTTTTGTTTGGAAGATCTGTCCATTGGTGAGAGAGGTGTATTAAAATCTCCCATGATTATTGTGTTGTGGTCTATTAGACTCTTGAACTTGACAAGAGTTTGTTTGATGAACGTAGCTGCACCATTGTTTGGGGAATATATATTAATGATCGTCAAGTCTTGTTGGTGTATGGTTCCCTTGAGCAGTATGTATTGTCCTTGTTTATCCCTTTTGATTAACTTTGGCTTGAAGTCTATTTTATTTGATACAAGTATGGACACCCCTGCTTGCTTTCGGGGTCCGTATGAGTGATATGATTTTTCCCAACCTTTCACCTTCAGTCTGTGTATGTCTTTTCCTATCAGATGAGTCTCCTGTAGGCAGCATATTGTTGGATCTTTTTTTTTAATCCATTCTACTAGCCTATGTCTTTTGATTGGTGCATTTAAGCCATTAACATTTAGGGTTACTATTGAGGTATGGTTTGTATTTCCAGCCATATTTGGTTATGTATGATACTTAACATGATTAGTTTTTCCTCTATGCTTAGTTTTTCCTTTATTGTACTACCTCCCGTTGTTGGTTTTCATTGTTATTTTTCATTTCCTCTTCCTGTAATGTTTTGCCAAGGATGTTTTGAAGAGCTGGTTTTCTAGCTGCAAATTCTTTTAACTTTTGCTTATCGTGGAAGATTTTTATTTCATCTTCAATCCTGAAGCTTAATTTCACTGGATACATGATTCTTGGTTGGAACCCTTTTTCTTTCAGCGTTTGAAATATGTTGTTCCAGGATCTTCTAGCTTTCAGAGTCTGTGTTGAAAGATCAGCAGTTATCCTGATTGGTTTACCCTTAAATGAAATCTGCTTCCTCTCTCTTGTGGCTTTTAAGATTCTCTCCTTATTCTGTATGTTGGGCATCTTCATTATTATATGTCTTGGTGTGGATCTCTTATGATTTTGTATATTCGGTGTCCTGTAGGCTTCTAAATTTGGATTTCTTTTTCATTCTTTAAGTCTGGGAAGTTTTCTAGTATTATTTCATTGAATAGATTACTCATTCCCTTGGTTTAGACCTCTGTACCCTCTTGTATCCCAATAACTCTTAGGTTTGGTTTCTTGATGTTATCCCATAATTCTTGGATGTTCTGCTCATGATTTCTTAACATTCTTGCTGAGCTGTCTATGTTCTTTTCAAGTTGAAAAACTTTGTCTTCGTTGTCTGAAGTTCTATCTTCCAAGTGTTCTACTCTGCTGGTAATACTCTCATTTGAGTTTTTAATTTGGTTTATTGTTTCCTGCATTTCCAGGATTTCTGTTTGTTTGTTTTTTATATCCTCTATCTCCCTATAGAGTTGATCTTTTGCTTCTTGGATTTGTTTATGTAATTCATTGTCAAAGTGATTTTTCATTGTCTGAATTTGATGAATAATGTCTTCCTTGAGACTCCAGATCATCTGAAGCATGTATATCCTGAACTCTTTGTCTGACATTCCATCAACTGCAGATATTACCTCATCTAATGTTGAATTGACCTGTATTGTTTGTGGTCCTTTCTTTCCTTGTCTTTTCATACTGCTCATGATTCTTTCTAGCTTTGTGAAACTGTTGAGCTAATGTTTTTCCCCTTATATATTTGTATTGTTCTTGAATAGCTCCAATATCCCTCTTTTTCGGAGAAAGACAATGTTAACAGATCCCAATATCAACAGTACATTATCTAAGGACAAGTTTTCATTATTAATACATTTATAGTTAGATTCTAAGACTATAGATATTGGATTTAATTATTACTTAAGAATATATTCCTTAGTTTCATAAAAGGTGTACCATATCTGGTGGCATATAGAAAACTTAATTTCAGACGAAGGATGTTATACTTAAAGAGAAAGGAGTGAGGGAATGAGGTTAAACTAACTTAGCACCTTTGGAGAACTCTAACCACTCGACTGGTAATTTATGGAAGAATGTATAGACTCAACCTCCTATTTAGATAGTTACCCTATGTATAGATAGCAAAAGTTAGGAGATTGAAAGTGGTATAGAGAGAATATGAATTTAAAAAAAAAGAAAAGAAAAGAAATAACAAGGAAGGAAAGAGAAATAAGAGAAGGGAAAGGGAAGTAAGATAGAAATACAGAAAAAAAATGGGGGGGAGGTGGGGTATATGCAATTCCTCTATATTATATTACTTTGGTAATTCAGTTGTTCATGCTCAGTTCTTGGTTTCACATATGCTGAAGTTGTGGAAGAGAGAGAAGAAAAGAGAAAGAGAGGAAAAAAAAAGTCTCTCAGAACACTGTTTTCCTTGCTTCCAGTAGGTGGCGTTGTCTATTCCTAGTTTGAGCCTCTGTATTCAGGGTGGTGGGTATAGCCAGTGTGAAGGGAAATGAGCTTCCACCTGTATCTTCCCTACTCTAGTCTCTGAGGTAGAAACCAGGTGCCTCTACAGTTGTTGTTTTGTGTTGATAGCTACAATCCCCAAAAGCTTGTGGGAAATATTTTGAGTTATCGCAGCTAAGGGTGGGGGAGTTGGAAACCGGGTACCTGGATCAGCCACAACTGTGCTGGTAGCCACACCCACTTTGATGGGTTTTAAGGGTTGATGGGCTTCCTGGAGACTAGCGCTCGGGGCGGGACCGGACTTCCTCCTCCGGTCTGGCTGAGCGGCTGGCGCCTTCCTGCTCCGGTCTGGCTGGCGGCTGGCGCCTTCCTGCTCCGGTCTGGGTGGGCGGCTGGCGCGGCTTCCTGCTCCGGTCTGGCTGGGCGGCTGGCGCGGCTTCCTGCTCCGGTCTGGCTGGGCGGCTCCGTTTATTTTATTTTTATGTGGTACTGAGGATCGAACCCAGCGCTCCACATGTACTAGGCAGGCACTCCATCACTGAGCCATAACCCAAGCCCCAGCATGGGTCAATAATTTTAAATATATAGAGAAACTGCAATGAGATGCCACTTTTTTCATTCAAGTAATCAATAAAAATTAAAAATAAATGTTTGTTATCAAATATGGATGAGATCTGGGTAAATAAATATTCTTACACACTACTGGTGGGAACATAAACTAGTTCAGCAAAATTAAGAATCATTTTGTTAGTATATATTAAAATTATAGAAATATATCTAGCATCTAATTCATCAACCCAACTTTATAGTACTGATCTAGATATATAGCAGGCAGTACAAAAAGGCAGATAAATGAATTTCCACTGCAATATTGTTTATAACAGTGAAAATTTTGGTACAACCAAACCTAACCCTAACCCTAAATATAAATGTGTATATAATATATCCACAAATTGGATACTAGGTCATAGAACAGAGACTATGGAGGTCCACAAGAGCTAACAAAATTAGAGCTATTGTTGAGTGGCAAATGTAACTTCTAAAATATCAAGCACAGACACGTCAAACGACTTTCAACAAATTATTCAAGGTCTGGGGTTCTGGCTCAGTGGTAGAGTGCTTGCCTAGCATGTGTGAGGCACTGGGTTTGATTCTCAGCACCGCATATAAATAAATGAATAAAATAAAGATCCATCAACAACTAAAATAATATCCTTAAAAAAACAAATTATCCAAAGCACCTTCTCCCACACACTCCTCCCCACTACTCTGCTCACAAACCCAGTAACATGCAGGGTCTAAAGAGTGGGAAATGGAAGCTCACATATCAAGTGTTTAGGATTGTGGACTGTGCTACACCAGCAAGGTACACTGCATCCTGAATGATAGGACTATGTGCATTTGTAACATTCAGACCCACTCAGCATGCAGGATACCTCATGCTCAAGTTCAAAGGTGAACCACACCCAGGTACCCTCCTACCCTCCTCCTATCATAAAATAAAATCAGGACTATACACTTCTACTAGTATATACACATATATTTAAGTGTAACTGTATAGAATTTTCAAATTAATAACAGGTTGCTTCTGGAAAAAGATAGAGGCGACCAGGATTATATCTTAAGAGAAGACCACAATGTAAACAGAGTAGGTAGTGGTCTAAGATAGTTCAGCTCATTTATAAAGCTTTAAATTTTAAGGAAAAAACATCCACTTTGGGTCATAGCTTGTTAACTAAAATGAATGTTAAAAAAGAGATTCAAACACCAAAAATCTTCACTTGAATGAAACTTAGGCTATTAAAAGAGCTGGCAATGCCAGGCACGGTGATGTACACTTGTAATCCCAGCAGCTAAAGAGGCTAAGACAGGAGGAGGATCACCAGTTCAGAGCCAGTAACGGCAAGGCACTGAGCAACTCAGTGAGACCTTGTCTCTAAATAAAATACAAAATAGGGCTGGGGAGGTGGCTCAGTGGTTGAGTGCCCCTGAGTTCAATCCTTGGTACCCCCGCCCCCACTAAAATAAAGAGGTAGCAAGAATAATATCCCACTGTATGTGTGTACCACATTTTCTTTATCCATTCATTTGTTGATGAACACTTGAGCTAACTCCTATCATGGCAATTTTGAATTTTGGAACATTAAACATGTGAGTAGAGATATTGCTTTGAAATTCTGATTTTAATTCCTTTAGATATATACTCAAGGAGCTGGGGTGATGGCTCAGCAGTAGAGTGCTCTCCTAGCATGTGTGAGGCCCTGGGTTCAATCCTCAGCACCACATAAAAATAAATAAAAAATAAAGGTCCATCAACAACTAAAAATAAAAATTTAAAAAAGTAGCAAGCAAGTTTCATCCTATACACGACCTGATTTATTCCTAAACTGCTCTTACCTAAGGATGAGGAAATAGAGAATCTAGAGGATATAGTGGAATTAGTGATTTGGGGATCTTCTAAGACTTCAGGGTACGCTCCTTTAAATAACAAGGGGCTCTTCCCACAAAATATGTGTGCATGTGTATTTGTCAAATACCTAGAACATGAGCTTTCATGTCAATATGGAATAAACACTTTCCCCATATTCAAATACACCCAGCATTTATCTTTTTATAAACAAAGGAACTCCATTTGGGAAGTGATAGGAATAACCTTGTTTTTTCATATGTTCACCATCCATACTAAGCAGGCCTGACACTTTGCCACAGACACTGTCACAGACTCTAGGATGAAACTAGAAGATAGACTTAATGAATAAGGAGTCTATATACATGTAAATGTGCATGTGTATGTCTGTGGAGGTATGGGAAAGATTACATGACTTTGTTTACATAGGAATATTAGGCATACAAATGGCAGCTCTTTACTGAGATTATTATGTCTTTATTCCCACAGATTTGGCTTTCAGTGGATGGTGGCAACACTTTTGGATTATTAGCTGACTTTCATGATGATATTGTAAAGACCTCTTATCACAGTTATTATACTTCAGACATTACTTTTATTTGCCTAAGTGGAAGAGTTTTTTTGACAAAAGCAGGTGAGGAATTTGCTTCTATTGGTGTAAGCACTACATGTGGTCCATGATTAAAAAATATATATATATATATATATATATATATATATATATATATATATGAAAAACATGCTTTATTAACCAACTAATCCTAAACTCTCAACCCTGTTAGGCGTGTTAGATTTGTAGAACCTAAACAAATTGGATCCTGGGAACAACCCTAAAGAAAAAGAATGCAGGGTCAGCATGCAGTGTTCTCATTTGTAATTTCAGTACTGTTTTACTTTCCCAGAAGCCAAATAACCAAAGATGCTACTTACCAAGCCACAACTGTGCTTAGCAAGTTACAGTGGTATCTCATTTAATATTCACAACAACTTCACCAAACTAGGCAATGTTAGCTTACTTTTGCTGATTACATGGATGTAACTAATATCACATAAATATGAGATGGAGTTCTGTGAATGATATTTTGCACTCTCTCTTCCCAATTTGATAATCTTGTGATTTCACTGATTAAGTGTACATAGCTCCTATCAGTTTGTTTACACAATGAAAGAAAGAGCTAATATTAATTGACCTAACAATTACCCACTCCTTTTCAACTAAGTAGAATTTTGCTATCTAATCCAGGAGCCTAGAATAATAATGTGACATGGTTCTCAATTTTATTTCTATAGCTCTATGATCTGCCTTCTCATTTTATTTTGTCATTCTATTATTGAATCTTTGAGGTTTTTGATTGAATTTATTAATTTATTAAAGTTCTTTATGGAAAATATAAAGGAGATTTTGCCTCCTACCTTGGGATGTGTTTGTCTCAACTAAATTCTTTGTATCTTTTACATGCTGTGAGTTCTTCCCCCTCCCTTCTTGCCTTCCCCTATTCTATCTCTTCCTCTTTATCCCTTTTCTTCCCTCAGTTGTTCCATCCCTACTCCTCTCCTTCTCCTTTTTTTCATCTAGTTCATAACTACAGTGTGCAGCACTGGTCAGAGCCCATTTGCTCTGACACTGTGGAAGTGAACTCTTCTTCAGACCCATTTGCTTCACCTCATTTGGGTACCACCTGGACTCATTTCCTCAATTCACTACAGTGCCAGGGTCTCTACTCTGACCTCAGATTGGAAATTTGAGGTCCTAAGCATTTTTTCTCTCAGTAAACTCTGATATAGTCATAAAATACATTCTCTCCCACTATTTTTGTAAAAGCAACGGTTGTCATTGAAATCAAATGCAGTTTCCCTATTGACCACCTCAAGTGTTGCTGATATGGTTTCAATCTTAAATGTCCCCCAAAGGCTCATATGTTAAAGGTCTTTGTCCCCAGCTTGTGGTGCTATTGAGAGGAGATAGAAACTTTAGGAAGTGGGCCTAGTTGGAGGATGTAGTTCACTGTGGGCCTATTGGGATCCAAGGGCATACTGAGATCTTGGTCCTTTCTCTCCCATTCATATTCATCCATTCATATTCATATTCTCTCTCTCCCTCCCCCCCCCTCCAACTTTCCTCCACCATTCACTCCCTGCCATGATGTTAAGTCTCACCACACCACAAACACAAAACCAACAGAGCTAAGTGACCATGAACTAAAACCTTTGCCTCCTTTGAGTTGATTGATCTTTCTCAGGTATTTTGTCATAGCAATGAAAAACTAACAAAGTTGTGCTCCATAGACACTCTGCTCCATACTCCTTCCAGTAAAATCTGGGTAACTGTGACAGCCTTGCTTGCTATGGATTACTGGTATCACAATATCTACCAGGCATAAGAGGTCATCTGTACATTCATTAACTATGTGAGCAGCTCAGTTCCAGAATCCCACCTCTATATCCTATTTCCTTAGAAACATTTCTGAATAAATATATGTATATATACACACACATATATAATACATGTATATGAAATATACATGTACATATATATGTTTATATATTATTAATACTAAAGAAAAAATATGTATACACCCACACATTTTATCAATTTTGGACCAAGCAGGAAATATACTTTTACTCAGTTATTTTACTTGAAGAATCTTTTGAAAGAGGAATCATTTGAAAATGGGGAGACAGTTAAAGGAACTAACAAAGATATTGACACTGAAAGAAAGCCATTAGCTCCTTTACCTAAAGGAGTAAGATGATAGAAAGACACACAGACAGACTGACTGATCTAAACCCAAGCAAAGCTGGAATGAAAGAGGATCAACATTATAAGAAGTAAAAAGTAGGAAGCTCACAGTTACTGCTAGAACTGTATCACTAAACCAGGGGAAAAGGGGGGTTAAATGACTTCATCTTCTGTCTCCTCCTTCTTATCTCCTGCTAGTCCTATGATTTGCCAAACACAATCATAAGTCAGGTGCAATCAGAGCACAGGGATCAACCTTCCAGTGCACCAAACAGGGAAAAAAAATTCTAAGAATAGATCTGGAGGAAGGTCAGAGAGAAAATAAGCATCATGTGTTTTGTTTTTTAAAAAGAGAGAGGGAGAATTTTTAATATTTATTTTTTAGTTTTCAGTGGACACAACATCTTTATTTTATTATTATGTGGTGCTGAGGATCGAACCCAGGATGCCAGGTGAGCATGTTACCACTTGGGCATCATGTGGTTTTGAAATAAAAATCTACTTAGCAAGGTTACTTTGAAAACAGTAAAAGTAACATGTAAGAAAACTAAATTGACAATATAAATTATAAATTATTTCAGATTATAAATATAAACCATAGAAGCATATCCAGATATAGAATAAGCAAACATTCTAAACAGTCAAATGTGATAGATATAGATGCTGAAGATTCTGAAACTGCGAATTTAGAAATTTCAGTGATAAATGGAAATGGTGCCTGTATAGTTCTCTGATTCATCTACAGTTCCTGGCACATGATAGTCATCTGATATGAATGGCTGGAAGGATGAATGAATATTAAAAATAAGGAGAGGGAAGGAAACCAGAATCAATAATAAGACATTAATTTTTAAAAAACCTGAAAACACCAATAAAACAAGCAAAAACACTTTTTTGTATTATTTGAAATAGAAAATGGAGATTGTGTTAGTCAGCTTTGGTTTCTATAACAAATACTTGAAGTTATTAGCTTATAAAAATAAAAGGTTGCCTCAGAGTTTTGGAGGTCTCAGACCATGATTGATTGGCCCATTCCTTTTGGGCCTGTGGTGAGTCAGCATCTGAGAGTGGCAGCACATGGCAAAATTGCATGACCAGGTTGCTAAATAGAGAGAGAGGAAGAGGGGGAGATCCAATAATCCCCTTCAAGACCACGACCATGTCATCATTTCATTCTTCTTTATGGCTGAAGAATATTTCGTTGTGTATATATACCACAGTTTCTTTATCTGTTCATCTGTTGATGGGCACCTAGGTTTGTTCCTTAGCTTTGCTATTGTGAATTGAGCTGCTATAAACATTGATATGGCGGTGCACTATAGTATGCTGATTGTAAGTCCTTTGGATATAAACTAAGGAGTATAATAACTAGTCAACTTGTGGTTCCATTCCAAGTTTTCTAAGGAATCTTCATACTGCTTTCCATAATGGTTGCACCAGTTTGCAGTCCCACCAACAATATATGAGTGAACTTTTTTATCCACATCCTCACCAACATTTATTGTTGCTCATATTCTTTATAATTGCCATTCTGACTAGAATGAGATGAAATCTCAGTGTAGTTTTAACTTGCATTTCTCTAATTGCCAGAGATTGTTGAACATTTTTTCATATATTTGTTGAACAATCATATTTCTTCTGTGAAGTGTTCAGTTCCTTTGTCCATTTATTGGTTGGGTTATTTGGGGTTTTTTGGTGTTAAGTTCTTGAGTTCTTTGTGTATCCTGGAGATTAATGCTCTGAGATGCAGGTAATAATGATTTTCTCCCATTGTGCAGGCTCTCTATTATGTTCTTGATTGTTTCCTTTGCTGTGAAGAAGCTTTTTAGTTTGATACCGTCCCATTTATTGATTCTTGATTTACTTCTTATGCTTTAGGAGTCTTATTGAGGAAGTCAGTTCTTAAGTTGACATGGTGGAGAGCTGGGCCTCCTTCTTCTTCAGAGTTGGCACAGGGTCTCTGCTTTAATGCCTAGGTCCTTGATCCACTTTGAGTTGAGTTTTGTGCAGGGTGAGAGATAGGAGTTCGGTTTCATTCTACTACATATGGATTTCCAGTTTTCCCAGGATCGTTTGTTTGAAGAGGCTCTCTTTTCTCCAATGTATGTTTATGGCACCTTGGTCTATTATGAGACAACTGTGTTTATGTGGATTTGTCTCTGTGTCTTCCATTCTGTTTCATTGGTCTTCATGTCTATTTTTATATCAATACCATGCTATTTTTGTTACTATAGCTTTATAGAATGATTTAAAGTCTGGTACTGTGATGCCTTCTGCATCCCTTTTCTCACTAAGGATTGCTTTGGCTATTCTGGCAGGCCCCACATCTTAAAAGATTCCACCTTTTAATAGCACCATAGACTGAGCCTTAGTTTTTAATACATGATACTTTAGGGGACATTCCTACTCCTTCCAATAGCACCATAGACTGGGCCTTAGTCTTTAATACATGATACTTTAGGTAACATTCCAGATCAAAACCATAGCATAGATCAATTTAAAAGGAACAAAGATCAAGCCAGTCTTGAATTCTGCTGCAACAATAAATACCCAGTGTTCTCCTATAGAATCTTCAAAGAAAAATAGTATTGCCTAAGAATTTGGAACCAACACATTATTCATATGCAAAGTCAACAGAAGCATGTTGTAAACACTCTATTTCATCAAATTTAAGAGTCCCTTGATTGTGAAGTACTCTGTCCAATTAACAGAAAATCTTTAATACAATGTTTTCCATAGTTCTAAGTGATGCATGAATTGCTCTGACATTATTTCTCCTGGCTGTTGAAGACAATCCTTTTGTGTGTATCTCAGGAGTAAAACATCATCCAATTTTCTTTTACTTTGTTGTCTTCTCTTGCTGCATCCACAATAACTGTTCCAATGCCAAATTATAATGTAATATTTTTAAAGACATTTTAAATAGCAATAAACTCAGTATTGAATTTCAATAAATCAATGATTCAAGAAACTCAGACATGACAGTACAAATAACTGAGACAAAGTCAGCCAGTCCTACAGATCTGTGGGTTCTGCATTTGTAGATTCAACCAACTGAGGATCAGAAATATTTGGAAAATTTGCATCTGTACTGAATGAGTACAGATTTTTTTTCTTGTCATTACTCCCTAAACAAAACAATTTTAACTATTTACATAGCATTTACATTGTATTAAGTATTATAAGTCATCTAGAGATTACTTAAAGTATACATGAGGATGTAGATAGGTTATATGCAAATATTTGCCATTTTATATAACAGACTTGAGCATCTTTCTATTTGGATTATCTGATGGGTCCGGGAACCAATACCCTGCTGATACCAATGGACCACTGTGCTTGCAAGTGACATGTTAACCACCATGGTATGAGTGCCACCTGGTGGACAACAGTTGTTAAAATACATCAATTAAAAATCCCAATTGCGTAGGTATTAAAATGTGAAATGAGTGTGGTTTTAGATGCAATATGGCATATTGAACCTTATCAATTATATTAGCAAAGTTTTACTATAGGAAAGTCCACTGGACAGTAAGAAAAAGCCCTGACAATGTATGTTTTGAGTAAATAATTATGAGCATTATTATTGCAAGAAATAAAAATGTGAAAATCTCTAAAAAAAATCTCACAATCAAATAATCAAGAAATTTTAAAAATTAGGAATGAAACAAAAAGTTGAAGCAAAAAATCCAAGGTTTTGACATCCTTAAAAGGCAGTCCAAATACTATTTCCTTATCTGAGTATAAGTAAACATGGAATTAGGAATTTCATTGAATCCTTTATTGTAACAAATAGATTTTTAAGGTATTTACATTTAAATTTTCAAATAAAAATTTTAGTTTTAAATTAAAAAAATAAAAATGTATTATGTGCTCTTTAAAAACAAAAGGAAACAAAATAGCCCATATAGAATAGCATGAAAAAGAAGAAAGAAAACAAAGCAGAAATTTTACAGAGTGTAAAACAGAATAACCCCAAGAAGAGCTGATCTATAGTTATCATCATGGGTTTTTTTATTTATATATTCTACTCAGTTGTGCATGACAGTAGAATGCTCTTCGATTCATTGTACACAAATGGAGCACAGTTTTTCACTTTCACCATAGTTGTTGAATGTTCACTTATTCAATAACATTTATTGAGTGCTTTTTACATGCTCAGCACTGTTCTATTCACCAAGTATATGCAATCCCTTTTCTCATGGATCTTACATAGTACTGGTCAGGAGAGATTAATAATTAACAAATATACAAAAATAGTCTGTGTGTGAGATAAATGCTACAAAAGAAAACAGGAAAGGTAAGGAAGTGCTGGTGGGGTATAGGGCATGTAGCTGTAAGGGAGTGCTCTAGCCCAGTTTGCCTTTTTAATAAAGCAGTGTGAAGAGGCCTGAAGAAGAGGAGGGAGCAAGCCCTGCATATCTCCAAGGATAATGTGTATTTCTCCATTAAAGGCAGAGTCTTGCTTTGACTTTAAAATCCCAAAATATGTTGCCAAGAGAGAAATATCTTAAAGCAAAAAAGAATAAACATCAAGGCTTGAAAAAAACATGCCAATTAGATTGAGAAGAAAAGCATAGCTAGTAATCTTAGCATTCAAAGAAACATTTTTAGACCAAAAATGTTGAATAAACATTGTACTTCTTTGTGTGATAAAATATCAACAGTAAAAATTCATCGCCATTGAGTCAATGTTCTAAAATAATGTATTATATAAGCTCGAATTATAAGGAATACTAGAAAGATTAAATAAAGTGCTATTGTATAAGAAATTTTAAATTAATAATGTCAATCTTTAATACATGAAGGTCAAGGTGAGAGTATAAGGGAACATTCCATATAGAAGAATTAAGAAGTACTATTGAAATATATGTAATTCTGGGGCTTAGCTCAGCAGTAGAACACTTGGCTAGCACATACAAAGCCCTGGGTTTGATCCCCAGCATTGTAAAAAAAAAAAAAAATGGTTAGACAAGTGAAAAATTATGGCCCAGAGTCTATTCAAGGTGGTGAGAATGATAGATGGCATCCATCATGAGCCAGAATACTGAAGGGCTCTACTCAGAATAAGGATGAACCAGAAGTAAATCTAAACACTATCACATGCATCCCCAAGGAATTCAGCAAGGTTATCTTATTGTTAAGCAAGTAGGGAAAAAAAAGAAACAAAAACGCTATGTGAGAAGTTGTGGCCATTGAAAAGTCTCTGTAAGACTTAAAGCCTCAGATTGCATTGTCCGGGTGCTCAAGCAAAAGCTAAGATTTTGTTTCTGATACTACCCCCAAGCACCTGGGCAAAGCAGCACAAATCCTCACAGAGGGAAGATATCATCCTTAACCTCCAAGGTTTTTTCAAAGATAGTGACTAGTAGAGACAGTAAAAAGCAACCACTATAAAGGAAATAGAGTGCCATGAATAACACAGGACAGTAAAAATAGAAAAAACAGACCCCTCGCCAAAAAAAAAAAAAATTAAAAAGACTATTCATATTACTAGACAAAGTTTTTTTTAATGTAGTTACTATGTCTCACAAAATAAAAGGCAATGCGAGAATATCCGCATAGAATAGAAAATGATAAAAAGTGGTCTACTAACTTAAAAATATAAAATGCATCTTTTGGTAATGAAAAATACAATACCAAAGCCAAATCATAAATCAAAAATTTTAACAACTTTAAAACTTTTAGAACATTGATGCAAAAGTCCTGAAGAAACTATTAACCAATTAAACTCAGCAATATATGAAAATATTACATAATGACCTTGTTGGATTTAAATCAGGATTCAATAATGGTTTCACATTAGAAAATTACCAGTGTAACACTGTTGCAGATTACAGGAGGAAAAAAATTCTATGAATAAGTACAG
The DNA here is from genome assembly GCF_048772815.1 of Callospermophilus lateralis. Classification (NCBI taxonomy): domain Eukaryota; kingdom Metazoa; phylum Chordata; class Mammalia; order Rodentia; family Sciuridae; genus Callospermophilus; species Callospermophilus lateralis. The sequence goes on from NC_135307.1 coordinate 14,366,949, forward strand.
AAAAATATTTGATGAAACTTAAAATTTGATCCAAATGATCAATTTTAATTATTTATGATTAAAACCCAAAATATGGAGCTTCTGTTGCAGCTCAGTAATAGAGCGCTTACCCAGCATGTGTGAAGTACTGGGTTTGATCCTCAGCACCACATAAAAACTAATAAATAAAATAAAGGTATTGTGTCCATCTACAACTAAAAAAAATTAAAAACAAAATATGTTAGCAGCCTGAGAATAGAAACAAAATTACTTCTTCATTAAGAGTACCTGGGGGTGGGGAAAATATAGCAATTATATAGTCAGATTTCATAGAAACACATTAAAAACTTTTAGCTTATAATGAGCAACAAAATAGGGAAACATTCTACCACCACTTATGTCCATCATTGTTTTAGAGGTACAGATTAGCCTAGAAAGTTGAGGACAATATGTAAAAAGTTTAAGATTGGAGTGGAAGAAACAAAGCTGTCCATGTGACAGATGATGCATTTGTGGTCACTGATAACCTGAAGTTAGTCTGGAAGAAGCAGCAGCCCAGAAAATCATAGAAGATAAGTTCAGAGGGGTCACCAGAATTCAGATCATGGTGGCCCTTGAAGGGCATTGAAAGGACTTTAGCTTTTCATCAGAGAGAGATTAAAGCCATTGGGAGTTTCGATTAGGAAAGCAGGTGTCGTGCCTTATCATTTTTTTAGGTCTTATTTTGGTTTTTTGTTTTTTGGTGGGTTTTTTTTGTTTGTTTGTTTGTTTGTTTTGAGAATAGTCTGAAGGGAGCTACAGGCAGAACATGGAGACCAGTTAGGAGGCACAAAAAAGATGATGTGGCTTTACAAGGTGATTGATGATGGTGACCATGGAGGGAAGTGGTTAGATTCTATATTCAGGTGGTCTTTGGTTTACGATGGTTCAAATTACATTTTTTCAACTTTACAGATTGCAAGAAAGTGGTACACTTTCAGTAGTATCCATTATCTAGGATTTGAATTTTGATCTTTCCTGGCCTAACAATACTCAGTAGGAAGTACCCTCTTGCAATATTAGGCAAATTCCAGGAGCCACCTGCTGACTCCAACTAGTGTGGGCAGCTGAACTAAGATTGCTGGGCACCAAATAAAACACAGACACAATTTACCTTTACACAAGCTTCAGGACAGCTTCCCCAGCTCTCGGCCTCAGGCTCCCCAAAAGGGAGAGCTAGAGAAAGTCACAAGAGGCTGACAAGAGAGAGGGAACATGTTCAGAAGTGAGCTTTTATTGGGAGGACTCTTGTTCTTAGAAAGTTCTATCCAAAAAAGGTCAGAAGGGGCAGGACTATGAGGAAACAGGTGAGTGAAACTCAAACCTAGGGGCACGCCCTACAAAGAGAACCTCCTTACTATCTAAAGGTGGAGGGGGGCAAAATCGAGTCATGAGTCATGGCACTACCGTGCCAGACTACAGTGATCTTTCAGATCCCCATGGTGCATCGGGACTGGAAGGCCTGGTTACTCAATGTGGCTCCCACAGCCACTGCTTGGCACAGTCAGTCTTGAGATTACATGAGGAAGCAACTAATGCTCTACTGTGTGCTATGTGGCTAAGCTAGGATGGTTGGAAGGTTAGATGTATAAAATGCATTTTTACTTATGGTCTTTTCAATCTTATGAGGGGTTTCTCATGATATAAGCCCAGCACAAATTGAGGAGCAATTGTATATATGAGGCTAGAGTCAATAGATTTGCTCGTAGATTAGATATATGTAGGGTCTGAAAGAAAGAGAAGAATTAAGAATGATACCCAGGTTTTTGGACTGATGGACAGTAATAATGCAGTTGCAGAAGGAAACCTGAGGATGGAGAAGGCTGAGGGTGAGGGAGGTTTGTGTGTGGATTAGGAATTCTGTTTGGAACAAGTTCAGTTTACGATGCCCAACCAATATTGATCTGGAGCTGTTGGTAAGCACTTAGATATTATCAGCCTGGACTTCAGGGAAGAGAACTAGATGTAAGACATATTTGGAGATCATCCACATAAAGAAGGATTTAAAAAGTCCTAAAACTAGATGACATCTTCCTAGTGTAAGAAGAAATCTAGGAACTGAGTCCTGGGGTGCTCCAGCGTTTAAGAGTCAGGAACATGAAAAGGAGCCAATAGGGCCTAAGTCAAGAATGGTGCGCAGAAGTCAGCCTTTCTCAGCTGTAAACTTTTATTCTAGTTCCATCCAGGAAAAGGACTCTGTCTTCATCCAGACCAGTGTCTCTTTGGCTAAGTGAATGCTGCTTACAACCAGATTTCTGCCATGGTGCCTAAAGAGAAGCATGAGACACTCAATTCAGGTCTTCATAATGACCCATGGTCATTATGGAATTGCCCTTCCCATCCTAAGGATTGTTTTCTCACTACGTCTATCTGTTGGGGAATCTGATTTGCTGGTTTCAGGAACAGAAAACACTACAGGGATAACTAAACTCCTTTCCTTTAGATTCCTTAATTAAACATCCCCTTATCAGTGAACAGGTTCTTAGTGACATGGAGCTTAGAAAAAGACTTTCTGGGACTTAACCAGACTAACATGTATATTACAAACTCAGGCACTCAGAGCCCTACTAGTCTCCTTAATTTAAGTGAAGATATTTTCACTAGGTATGATATTAATTTTTTTCTAGTTGTAACATATCAATATCAAGAGACTTCTGTTTATTTCCTAATAGGATTAGGAATATATAGTGAAATTGGAACTATTAAAAATAAAGTCTTCGCATTATACTATGATCACTTGGGATTCATACATAAACTGACTCCAGATCACTCTGAAGATGGTGGGGTATTTGAAGGCTTTGGAAATTCTAGAAGTATTTTTGGACAGGTCAGTTATATATAATGTGTTGAAATGGTTTGTCTTATTTTAAGAATAGATTCCACATTCATTACATGGGAAAATGGGGACATATTTTCCTTGGGACAGACTCTTATTAATGTACTTTTCTCTATTTAACTAAAGGAAAAATGTCCATATGCGCATAGAACATTTCCAGACACTCTCCAAGTCCCACACAGGGCTTTAATAGCTTCAGCTCCACCCAGGATACCTGCGTGCAATTGTCTTCACAGCAGAAAACACCAGATCTTTTAAACCTGATCTGTTACTCTCAAACCAGGCCCATGTGGGGTTGATTATCTACCTCTCAAGGTTAGCCTCGAAGAAATGAATTCTAGCTCATCTTTCCTCTTCCATATTAATGCCTTTTCCTCTAGCTTCTTATTTCCCTAATGCCAACAAAGAAAGGTGCTCTCATCCTCTTCACAGATTGCGCAACATAAAGATTTTTAAAATAACTCTAATGTGTAATATGCTACCTGTGAAAGTATATATTCCTAAGAATTCATCATTGGGCATACTGTTATGAAAATAAACTTTTAGCCTATTTCTCACTCTCTCCTTTTCTCATTGTCTGAATTTTAAAATTCAGACACTCATCAGTATGTCAGCAAATTTTTGGATTTTTGACTGGGTTTAATAAAACCTGCCCTTTGACTTAAAGGACAATAGAACAAAGGACAATCTAGTTTTAAAAGATTTTTCCAATTACCAGGCCAAGACTAAAGTTAAAAGGATAGTGTTTTAACATCCCCTGTCTAATATATATATATCAAAGTGAGGGAGGGAGCTTCTTGGTGAGATGAGATGCCACCACATGACTTCATGTTTGTTTACGTGAATCGGGGAATGAATTCTACATTTTTACAAAGTGAACAATGTGGCAAGAGAGTAGAACTAACCAAAAGAGCAGTTTCCTCAATGTTTTACTGACTTCACAATTTTTCATTTTATAAATGAAAGTTTAGATTATTAAAATGAAAAGCCTATAAGGATTTTTATATTCAGAACAAGTTTGAGGAACTTATATTTAACAACAACACCCCTGTCTCTGCACAAATTATGCATGTGTACTCTGGAAAAAATATTTGCAGTTGTAAATATTACATTTCCCATTTTATTTTTTCATATTTTTATTGGTACATTATAATTACACATAATGGTGGGATTAGTTGCTACATATTTGTACAGAAATTCCTCTGAATCTTGTTCCAGACTTTGCTAGATCTGCGAAGGGCCTGGGTTCTCCAATTAGAGTAAGGGTGCACAGTCTCCTACACACTATGGTAACTTCTCCAGTCTTCCTTTTCTTATTAGAATTTCATAGTTATACATTCATCAGTTCCTGATTCCCCCTTTTCCCTCCTCTTTTCTGTCTCCCCTGTTCCGCTTCCTCAACTTCACTAGACTTCCTTTCACTTGTCTATTTATTTATATTTGATTGGTTCTTTTTAATTATACATAAAGGTGAAATTCCCTGTAGTATATTTGTATATGCCCATAACATGATTTTTAAAGAATTTATTATGTATTGCCTCCCCTTTCCCATCCCTCCATGCTACCTCTTGATATCCTTCTTCTACATTACTGATACTTCCTTTATCTTTATTATATCCTATCCTTCCCTCCCCCTTTCCTTTATTTTACTTTCCACATATGATAGAAGAAAACATGGAAATATAAGCTAAAGGCATTAAGAACATTTTCAATGAGAGTAATTCAGAAAACTTCTCCCATATTAGACAGACCAGAGACTTGTAGGACCCCAAATAGACATATTCAAATGAGACACTCTCCCAGACATATCATAATCAAAATGCCTAACATAGAAAATAAGGAAAGAATACTAAAAACTATAAGAGAAAAACGTCAGCTCACATTTAGAGGCAAACCAATAAGACGCACTTCTGATGTCTCAATCCAGACCCTAAAATAAGGGTCTGGAATGAGATAAGCTCTAAAAGAAAACAACTCCCACCCAAGGTTACTGTACCTAACAGAGAGCAGATTCAAATTCAAGGGGAAAATAAAAACTTTCCATGATAAGAATAAACTAAAAGAATTCATGAACACCCAAGTCGGGACTACAAAGGATACTCAAAGATGAACTGCACACAGAGGAACAAACAAAGAAATCCCAAAGCTCCCCAACAGAGGAAGATCAATAGAGGAGTAATCCACTAAATGAGACTCAAAACTGTATTAAATATAGCAAAAAAATCAAAATGGCAGAAAACCACAAACACCTATACACACTAACACTGATTGTTAGTAGTCTCCAATTCCCCTATTAAAAGACATAGATTAGCAGAATGGATCAAAAAAGAACAAGACCCAACTCTATGCTGTTTATAAGAGACTCATTTGATAGGCCAAGACACCTACAGGCTGAAGGTAAAAAGATGAAAAAATATTCTACATATACATGCCCTGAAAACAAGCAGGAATAGCTATGCTCATATCTGACAAAGCAGATTTCAAGCAAAAATTAATCAGAAGAGACAAAGAAGGCTACTACATCCTGGTAAAGGGAACAATCCAACAAGAAGATATAATGATAGTAAACATTTATGCCCCAAGTTTCAGCATATCCAATTACATTTTTTAAAAAAAATCCATAACATTAAATCCCAGATAGACCCAAAATCATAATACCGGGTAATTTCAACATACCCTTATCACCAATAGATCATCAAGACATAAAATCAATAAAAATATCTCCAATTTAAATAACACTATAGGGCTGGGGATGTGGCTCAAGCGGTAGCACGCTCGCCTGGCATGCGTGTGGCCCGTGTTCGATCCTCAGCACCACATACAAACAAAGATGTTGTGTCCGCCGATAACTAAAAAATAAACATTAAAAAAAAATTCTCTCTCTCTCTCTCTCCCTCCCTCTCTCACTCTCTCTTTAAAATAAATAAATAAATAAATAACACTATAAGTCAAATGAACCTAACAGACATCTACAAAATATTTCACCCTAAGACAGCTAAATTTACCTTCTTATCAGCAGCACATGGAACTTTTTCCAAAATAGACCATATTCTGGGTCACAGAGAAAAAACAAAAAATACAAAAACCAATAGCAAATACAAACAAATTGATACAATCTCATGCATCCTACAAGATCATAAGGGAATGAAACTAGAACTCAACAGCAGGGAAAACAATATAAACTACATGAACACATGGAGATAGAACAAGACTTCTTAAATGAAGAATGAATCAAAGAAGAAATGAAAGTAAAAATCAAGAAATTCTTAAAAACAAAAGAACAGAAATACAATATATCAAAGTCTCTTGGACAGTATGAAAGCAGTCCAAAGAGGAAAAATTGTAGCACTGAGTGCCTACATTAAAAACTAATCCCCCATTTTAATTATGAAGAAAGTGAGGCACAGAGAGAACACATAAGTATCCCAAATTGCACAGCTGACTAGTTATTGGAATTAGGCTTCTATCCCAGGCAACTGGCTCCCTCCATGTCATGTAATCTGTGAAGAGGACAAGAGCTCCTTTCTATGTTGGCATTAGGAAAATAAGAGGGCAGGGTTATCATGGAAGAAGAAAGACGAGTGGGACAGTAGCCTGTCCTTTTAGCCACTCTATTTCCCATTCTCTTCCCTTCTCCTTAATCCTCAAAATTCAGCAACTGGGGTAAAGCATAACATAAAAAAGGTCTTGGATGCACTATCTGGGGGGTGTGCCCCAAACAATCTGCACTATCTACCACCCACTTCTTGTCCCTAGCAACAAAATCAGCTCTAACATCTCCTTGGAGCCTGGTACCCATGTCTCTTCTCATCCCTAAAAGTTCTCAAAGCTAAAGAAAAATGTGTTGAAAGAAGAGCTAGAGGTCAGAAAAGTAGGATGAATGTGCCTTTGGTGGCTGCCAGGAGAATCCGTGACTCAGAGGTAGTGAGCAAGGCACATGCCATCAGTATACAGAGTCAGCAGTCATGCAGTCTCCAGCATGATGTTGGGAATGTAGCTCAGTGGTAAAACACTTGCCTAGCATGTGTGAGGCCCTGGGTTCAATCCTTAGCACCATAAAACAAAATAAAACCCTGCTATGGAGTCTCTGGCATGAGACTGGGAGCAGCAGCCATCAAGGGAGGAGAGGCACTTCACAGGCCATTTCCTAAAAAAAACCCCAAAATTGAAATTCTAAAATCTGCATCTCCTGACTCCTCACACACACAATAGAAAATAAGTAAGTCTCTGTGTTCCTCACCACCATGACCACTTACAAAGGGCACAGGAATCTTAAACTGAGTCTTAGTCCTAGGAATTCCTTTTCCTCCTCAAAGAGGAAAATACATTTTCCCTTGCACATACATAGATATCACACCGAAATATTACTCCAATTGATAAGTAAAACAGTATTGTTTTGATGTAAACTGGAAACATATCTGTTATTTGAATTTTGTCATCATTGAAGCATAAAATAATTAAAGTGCAATATTTTCTTTTCTCCAATTCCAGCCTCCTGATATGGGATTTAACACTGCACTAGCACCACAGTTTCTCTCCTTCAGTGAAGTGATCTTTTTTGCCTATGTACCTCTGGATGAACCTCCGGAAACTATGCACACCAAGAAATTCAATAATATGCATTATGAAAAACTTATACAATCCAGGTAGTTAGTGGTTTTGCTTCACATTTAATTAGATGGTTATTAGATTCTAAGTTTTGAGGTTACTTTTTTGAGTAATTTTCTTGATCCAATAGAATTAAGTTTTTCTTTGATACCCTACAAGGTCAAATACATTTATACACTTCAAGTTATATTGCATGATTCCCTGGTTTTAGAAACATAGTGCCATTTACATTAGCATATCAAGCTAATCTACAGAAATGTGTGTTCCTTGAGTATCAGAAATGCCTTCTTTCATAAAGTATTGTATGATAGTTTATACAGAATTCTCAGGAATAATTCTAAGCTTTTGGCAAGAGCCAATGACTTTTTTTTCTTCCTTTAAGTTTGTTTTTACTGATGACAGAATTTTTATCTGCAAAATAAAAAATGTTAACAAACAATAAAATAAATCTGTTACTGTGTACCATATGATAAATGAAAGATCAACAATTGCCTTAAAACCATTTCAAGAATTTTCTCTCTGAGCCTGACAGCAGGACTATTAAACCTGTTTTCCAGAAATATTCCATCATCAAACCTATTATTTTCCCAGTTTTCCACTGACCTTCATGTCAGGTGTTCTTTTTTTCCCAACAGTATGCTTAATTACTTTAAATACAAATGAACTAGGTATTGTGATTAAAAGGTATAAATGTTTAACATGTGTTAAAATCAAACAATAACTACGTGCTCTCCGCATTAAATATCAATACACCAATAGTTTAAAAGCAAAATGCGTGAAAATTAAGCAGGAGAAATTTGAATTAGAGCTGTAAATATAAAATAAATTTCAATAAAAAGTATTTTCAGAGATAAAGGGGAGCATTTCATACACATAGTAGGGTAACTTCTGCAAGAAATTATAGAAATTCTAAATGTGTATGTACCTAATAAAAACTTTCAAAATACATGAAGTAAAAATTAATAAAACTAGGAAGACCAATCCACAATCATATTTGAAGATTTTTAAATATAATTTTTTAGTTGTTGATGAACATTTATTTTATTTTATATTCAGTGCTAAGAATCAAATCCAGTGCCTCACACATGCTAGGCAAGTGCTGTACCACTGAGCCACAACCCCAGCCCATCATATTTGGAAATTTTAAACTTCCTCACATTGCTGGAAGGATTAATGATATAGAAGGCTAAACAACATTATTAACCAGGTTGGTCTACTTGTTTTTTATAGAGAACTATACACAAAAGTGACAAATAGAAAATTGATAAGAATAGACTATATTTGTCATTTAATAAGCTTTGAGGAATTCTAAAAATTTTAAATCATGTAGAGTGTGTTTCCTGCATGATTTATTACATTAGAAATCAATCTCCTTAAGATATATAAAACCCACACCCACATCTTAACTATTTCAAAATTAAACACACTTATAAATTAAGCACAAAATTAAGCACACTTATAAATATCTCATAGATCAAGAAGAGAGCACTAGAAAAGTAAATAAAAAGTCCTTTGAATAAGTGATAATAAATGATAATAAATGCTTAAAATATCAAAATCTCTGGAATGAATCAGTATTCAGAAAGAAGCTAGATTAACAATCAAATTATTTTCAAATTCAGGAGTAGAAAGGAAAAAATAAGAGTAGGAACAGAAATATATTAAATAGAAAAAGAAATAATGCAATTAAAAACTGATAAAAATCTAACAAATTTTATCAAGAAAAAGCAAGAACACAAAAATTAGTATCAATGGAAAGGGAGCTATCAAAACAACCCTACAGATACTAAAAATATATTAAGATAATATTACAATCATATACCAACATATGCATAGCTTACATAACATGGTCTATTTTAGAGATGGATCTGGGTGTTGCTGAAAAGAAAGTGTATTTAGTATATGTCTGCTAAGTCTAAATTATCAATTGTATTTTTTAATTCTATAGATTCTTTAGTTTTTGTTTGGAGTATCTATTCAACCATGAGAGAGGTATGTTAAAGTCACCCAGTATTATTTTGTTGTCATCTATTTGATTCTTGAAATTGAGAAAGGTTTGTTTGATATATGTAGATGCTTGGGCATTGTTTGGGCATAAATGTTTATGATTGTGAAGCCTTGTTGACATATGGTTCCCTTAAGCAGTATGAAATGTCCTTCTTTGTGCCTTCTGATTAACTTTGGTTTGAAGGCCACTTTATCTGATATGAGGATAGAAACTCCTTTTTATTTTCAAGATGCATGTGAATGATATATTTTTCCCCATCCTTTTACCTGCAGTCTGTGGATGTCTTTGCCTATGAGATGAGTCTTTTGGAGATAGCATATTGTTAGGTCTTGTTTTTTAATCTAATCTAATCTTTTTTAATCTAGTCTATGTCTTTTGATTTATGAGTTTAGGCCATTTACGTTCAATATTATTATTGAGAAATTATTTTTTATTCTCTGTCATTCTGATTTATTTCTGGCTTTTTCTTTGAATCAGTTTTTCCTTTGATTGACTGTTATTCTAGTATAGTCCCTCCCTTTGCTGGTTTTCACTTTTCTTTTTCATTTCTTCTTCATGAAATAATTTATTGAGAAAGTTTTGTAGTGCAGGCTTTCTAGTTGTGAATTCTTTTAACTTTTGTTTTCATGGAAGGTTTTTATTTCATCTGGTGTCAATGCTGAAGCTTAATTTTGCTGGGTATAGTATTCTTGGTTGGCATCCATTTTCTTTCAGAGCTTTGTGTATATTATTCCAGACCTCCTAGCTTTTAGGGTCTGAGTTGAGAAATCAACTGAAATCAGATTAGTTTCCCTCTAAATGTTACCTCTTTCTGATATCTCACCTTTTAGAGGGAGAAAAATAATAACAACAACCAATGCAAACAATATACAGCATTAAACCAAATATTTTCTGCTATGACATCTACAATGCTAATTGTCACAATAAACAGAAATTATATATCAGTTATTGCCCACAGTAAAAACAGTAAGTTTACAAAAGGCTTTACAATTTCAAATGGTAGACTGGGAAAGAACAGAAGTGATATAGGATATAATGATTATGAGGGAGGAGGAGAGAGGGATAGAAGTAAAAAGATAAAAGAAGAGTGAAAGAGGATACAATAGAGATTGGCTGTTAGTGGAAGAAAAGAGAAACAACCGAGGGAAACAGATAAGTGAGAGAAAAATATGTATGTAAAGTAAAAATTTTTAAAAAATAAATAAAAGAATGCAAAACAAAACAGAAATATTAATCAAATATCCTAGTCCTCAAAATACTGATCCATGAAAAATAACTTGCTTCAGGGGCTGGGGTTATGGCTCAGCGGTAGAACGCCCGCCTCGAAAGTGCGAGGCCCTGGATTCAATCCTCAGCACCACATAAAAATAAATAAATAAAGTAAAGATATTGTGTCCAACTACAACTATCAAAAAAAAAAAAAGAAAGAAAGAAAGAAAAAGAAAAAATAAATAACTTGCTTCAAAAATGCTAGAAATGGGAAAAAACAAATATGAATATGTATAAATGTCCATGAACCATTAAGGTCACAAATAAACAGAGAAAAGAAAACAAAAACAAAAAAGATCTCGATGAAAAGTTAAAGAATTATGTCTGTTGGAGTTCAAAAAATTCTCAGCTTCAGTGTTACATGGGGTCACTGGAGTGAGAGAGGTAATCCCATAGGCAGAATTCCTGCAAGCAGGGTTTAGGCTTGAGTGGACTCCTTTCTTTACTGAATTCCAACTGGTCTGGAGACTTTAAATCAGTGCACCTCCAGAACCCAGCAATTGACGGTCCACACTGGAAGACTGTACCCCAGGAATTTCCCCGGGTTCCATGTTGTGTGGTTGAGAAGCCAATTCTTAATCCACTACATCACTTGTGCACCCCATATCTCTTGGTCTCAGGTTCAATCTCCAAATTCAATCTCTCCCACCCCCACCCTTCTGAATTCCCAGGCAGGTACATTTCTCCCAGCTGGTCTTCAAGCAGCTGGGTTGGAGAGGGAGGGGGAGATCCAGGTGGGTTTTCACAAGAGCCAATGACTTTTAAAGTTACATTTAGGCCTAAAATCTCTTTTAAGAACAGTTGAATTCTATAACCTCAAATCTACAAACAAACAAACAAAAAGAGGCTCAATGTTGAATTGCCAGAAATTCACTGTTATGGTCTGAATGTGTGCATCTCTACAAAATTTCTAGGTTGAATCCTGACCCCTGAGGTTATGCATTAGGAAGCCTTTGGGAAGTGATTAGGTTGTGAGAGCCCTGCCCTTATAAATGGGATTAGTGTCCCTATTAAAAGAGGCCCCAGAGAGCTAGCAATAAGGACACACAAGGCACTACATATGAACCAAAAAGGGACCCCTCACCTGACCCTGAATCTGCTACTGCCTTGATCGTGGCTTTCCCATCCTCCAGAACTGTGAGAAATATATTTCTGTGATCTATATGCTACCCAGTTTCTGATATTTTGATATAGTAGTCTGAATGGGCTAAAACACTCATTCTGTCCTAAAGAGGTAGGCCCTGTTCCTCTACTAGGTTAAAATCTGCATGTTGTATATATCAGGCTGTCTTATAGTTGCTGACAATATGCACCCTGAAGCAGCTTGCATACTTAGAGATGGAGGTGAAAATGGAAATCAGACATAATATAACAAATGCTGATAATATTTTTTCCATGAGGACTGTAGAATTTTCTGTCTCACAGACAAACATTAGTCATCTCTAGAATTATTTTTAATTTTAGAGGCCACATCCTGTACCTAAGAAGCACACAAGTATGTGATTGCCTAGCATGCACGCTCCCACTGAGCTACATCCCCAGCCTTTTAAATTTTGTTTGGAGACAAGGTCTCACTGAATTGCCCAGGGTAGTCTCAAACTTGCAATTCTCCTGCCTTCCAACTATCAGGAATTACAGGCATATACCACAATGCCAGGATGACAACTAATGAGTTTGAACAAATGTTAATCAAGTGTTTATTCGTTAGCCAAGGGTAGTATATATTATTTGTAAACTAAATAAAATAAATTATGCTTGCTTAAACCACGATGATGACTAAATTACTTAATGAGCTTTTATTTTCTTTTTTAGTAAAAGTGGAAAAGCTCACATAAGAAAGATATTGCAACATAAGACTCCCAAAGGATTTTTGTCCTCTGTTATTGCAGAAACAATAAATGCTTTTGGATTAGAAGATGAAAATGAGAGCCCTTGTTTGTCTAGTTCTCTTCTCATTGATAAAACTTCAAATTTCACCTATAAACTTACTCTTACATTACAAAGTAAGTATAAAAAATATAATACATCTCTAATAGTTAGACCAAAAAAAATGAAAAAAAAATCTTTCAAGAAGATTGTTCATGGTCGTAGAGCAATACAATTCAAATTTTAGTCCGACTGACAACCTAACAAAGTTTACGTACACTTAGGTTCCTAAAGTATTTATTTGTTCCTAATATGGTAAACCTACCATAAACTACCATAAAACTTCCTTAATATTTCATCAATAGTAGTCCCTGTTATTTATTCATATGAGGTTATTTTTCCTTAAACAGTGCTTAGAAGAAGTGAGAGAAAATAGGAATTATATGTCAATTAAAAATGGGGAAAATTTTTTTTTCACTTTTTTTTTATTGGTTGTTCAAAACATTACAAAGCTCTTGACATATCATATTTCATACATTAGATTCAAGTGGGTAAAAATGGGGAAAATTTAAGAAAATAAGTTTATGTAATTTTTTTCCTATATAATAAATAATTGTAATCATTCTTTAAAAGAATATTTCTATTTCAAAGGATTACCTGATACAAACACAGTAAAAGTTGGTATAGTTTATTATGAGGATTTGGTTTTTACCCTAAACAAATGCAAAATCACTGGTGACTTCAATTAAGCTGTTTGTTGGGGTGGCATAGACAAAAGTCTGATTGGAATGGGTTCAAGAAATTATAGAAAGGAACAGAACTGAAGCCAGTGTGTAAAGATGACTGTTTCAGGGAGCTGCCCTTAAAAGGGGAAGAGAGAAGTGATGTGACCTTTTATAGGAATATTAGAAAAAATTTGGGGTTTGTTTTAAATGGGAAAAAGAGTGTGTGCATAATAGAGGTAATTATGAGGCTCTCTTAGAACTCTTTTTACTTTTCCAAAGTGAGGTGCATCTTGCTAATGTGTTTCTTGACCCAGGGTGGGGTTGGTATGAGGCAGTGGTGAGCCTTTCTCAGAAAGGCCCTTGGGCGGAAAGTGAAATTTTTCTTAAAATGGCATCTGTCACTTAAGATGGCCATCCAGATGCTAAGCAAGGACCTTACAGTAGGCTATGTTAGCTTGTAAAGAATTACTTTCAACAGCTTGCTGCTAGCAACTCAAAATGCACTAAAATTTGCAAATTAAGTTTGCATTCTGGAAACTTAATTTCAAGTATTACATATACAGATAATAGAGAAACAGTCACACAGCCAACTGAAATACTGTAAAGGAAACATCGCTTAATGATGTGAGAAATAGTCCAGTGGTCCATGTTCAAAATACAGCATTTAGCTTTAAATGTAAAATCACTTGGGTATAAGAAAGGAAGCTAGAGGGAGAGCAAAATGAAAAGTTGCAAGCAGTTAACACCAGAGTGTAAAGATTCACGGACCCTTGACAAACAGGCATGTGAGAAGGAAGGGACCTTCCCCCTCACCAATAGAGATGAACTGTGTTCATGGTAAAAGGCACTCAATCCAAGGGAGCTTTCTCAGCCACAAGAGAACAAAGGGAGGTGGGGACAACTAAAGGTGTATTTCTTTAAATCAACCAACAGTAGACAGTAAAACCTAGGCAGACTTGGGAAGACTGTGCACTCCACATTTCTCAGCCAATGAGGAACTGGAAGAGGGACCTCACATTCTAGGGGATAAAATACGGGTTGTACCCAATCTGTGTGTCCCTGACTACCAGGCACCCAATCTTGCAAGACCATCATTAAAGTAAAGCCTCACTCTTTGTCATACCTCATGTCGCTTAGTCCATTCTTTGGGCTTGGATAGGAGAGCGTGTTTCTCACAGCGACAAAGACCTAGAAGAAGCCGGCCCACAACACACCCCAGTTGAAATGATTCCCAAAGACCACATTGTAAGCACATGGCCCACAAATGAAGGAGACAGGAGAGGGGAAGCAGACCTCAGATCAGCAAGCTTTCCTTTATTCTGCAGTGAAATCTATTGATCAGACACAGTAGGGCTCTGCCCTTGAAACCTGATCCCTGTCTTTGATGTACCCCCTTAAATAAGCCACCAGAGACATTTTGTCTTTTGTCTAGTTCCAGAACCCATGTGGACTAGATCTATCAGGGGCTTCGCATTCTGTAAATATATTTCTGAGTATTTGTGCTTTGTTACTTACTAATTATCTGAGATTGTAAGTTTTAGGGTGGCTTGGATTATTCTGGACAGAAAGAAAGACCCCTTAATGAGACGCCAGCCATCGTACTCCCCCCACCCCGTGTGTGCATCACTGTTAATATATTTCGGGCTTTATATTGTTAAATGAAAATGGTATATTCTGAATGTAATATTATTTCATTTTGTAGTTACAAATCCTGTAAGGAATGGCATTTTATTCACTTTTTTATTTAATAGACTTTAATTTTCAGAGAAATTTTTAAGTTTACAGAAAAAAATTGAGTAGGCAGTATAGGATTTGAAAAAAAAATTAATTTTCATGGAGTATATTATTACCCTTCTCTCCAACTCTGTTTTTCCCATATTTAACCTCTAGTAATTGTGTAGTATATTTGCTACAATTCATAAGCCAGTATATTACATTGGTTAATGAGAATCAGTGAAGCCATACTTTACCTGTCACTAAAGTCCTCAGTTGGCATTACAGTTTGCTCTTTTGTGTAGTATATAGTATGGGTTTTGACAAATGCCTATAACCTGTATCCACCATGACAGCATCAACAGAAGAATTTCACTGTCCTAAAATCCTCTGTGCTTCATCTATTCATCACTCCTCCCCTTCACCTATTCCTTCCTTCCCTCTAAATCCTTGGAAACTCTTTATATTTTTGCCATCTCTATAGTTTTGCCTTTTCCATAATGTTATTTACTTGGAATCATATTGTAGATAGCCATTCCAGATTCAGCTTGTTTCATTAGTAATGTTCGACGGTATGGATATACTACAGCTTGCCCATTCCACTTTAGAAAGGCACATCTTGCTTCTAATTTAAGGAGTTATGATTAAGTCTACCAGAAATGTTCTTGTGAAGAGTTTTGTGTGGACATTGACCAAGTCATCTGGAGAAATGACCAGCAGTGTGAATGCTGACTCTTACGGCTTATCTTTGTAGGAACATTCCAAACTGTCTTCCAAAATGACTCTTCTTTTTTCCATTTATGCCAAGAATGAATGAGAGATCTTATTGCTTCTCATTTTCACCAGTATTTGGTGGTATCTGTGTTTGGGTTTTAGGTGCTTTGCTAGGTTTATGGTGGCACCTCAATGTTGTTTTACTTTGTAAGTCCCTAAAGGTATAGCATACCAAGTATCTCGTCATGTGCCTATGTGCTATCAGTGTATCTCAGGTGAGATGTTGTTCCAGATATTTTTCCCATTTTTAAATTGGTCGTTTGTTTTCTTAAGAGTTTTAAGATTTCTTTGTATAATTTAGATACCAGTCTATTATTAAATATGTGTTTCCAATATTTTGTCCCAGTCTGTGCCTTGTCTTTGCATTCAATTCCTTGTCTTTGCATTTAATAAAAGAGAAAATTCAAATAAAGTTCAATTTATCAATTTCCTCATTCAGTGGACACAGCTTTTGGTTTTGTATCTAAAACCTTATTGCCAAACCCAGATTCATCTAGACTTTCTCCTATATTATCTTTAAGTACTAGAGGCTGGGGTTGTGGCTCAGTGATAAAGCATTTGCTTTACATGTGTGAGGCACTGGGTTCAATTCTCAGCACTGCATATAAATAAATGAATAAAATAAAGGTCTATCAACAACTAAAAATTTTTTAAAAAACTAATTTCTAAATTTTGCATTTTACATTTAGGTTTATGATTCATTTTGAATTAATTTTGTGAAAGTTCTCTGTCTAGTTCATTATTTGCATATGGATGTCCAAATGTTCCAGCAATATTTGTTGAGAAAACATACTTTCTCTTATGAGTTTCCTTTGCTCCTTTGTGAGCAATCAGTTGATTATATTTGTAAGGGTTTATTTCTAAATTTCTTGGTTTTGTTTCATTAATCTATTTTCCCCAAATATCACACTATGGGGATTACTGCAGCTTTATAGTAAGTATTTTTTTGGCAGGGAGGGGGCACAAGGGATTGAACTCAGGGACACTTGACCACTGAGCCACATCCCCAGCCCTATTTTGTATTTTGTTTAGAGACAGGGTCCCACTGAGTTGCTTAGGGCCTCGATAAATTGCTGAGGCTGGCTTTGAACTTGTGATCCTCTTGCCTCAGCCTCCTGAGTCCTGGGGTTACAGGTGTGCTCCACCACCACACCTGGCTATAGTAAGTCTTAAGGTCAGTATGTCATTCCTGTACATTTATTCTTCAGTATTGTGTTTAGCATTCTCCATCTTTTGAATTTCCAAATAACCTTTAGGATCAAATTTTTTGGATATCAATGAAATAACTTATTAGAATTTTCAACTGGGCTAGGCGGCACCCACCTGTAATTCTAGCAGCTTGAGAGGCTGAGGCAGGAGGATCACCAGTTCATAGTCAGCCTCAGCAATGGCCAGGTGCTAAGCAACTCAGTGAGACCCTGTCTCTAAATAAAATACAAAATAGGCCTGGGGATGTGGTTCAGTGGCTGAGTGCCCCTGAGTTCAATCCCCAGTACCTACTCCCCCAAAAAAGAATTTTCGTTGGGATGGAATTTATAGTTGAAATGACATTTTAACAATATTGGGACTTCTTACTCCATGAAGATGTCATGTCTCACATTTACTTACATCTTCTTTTTTTCCTTTATATTTAAAAATTTTAATTAGTTATACATGACAATAAAATGCACTATTATACATCAGACATAAATGGAGTATAATTTCTCATTTTTCTGGTTGTACATAAAGTAGAATCCCACCAGTCATATATAGTCATATATGTAATAGGGTAATAATGTCTGATGCATACTACTATCCTTCCTACTCCCATACCCCCTCCCCTCCTTTCATGCCCCTCTACCTAATCTAAAGTAACTCTATTCTTCCTTAGCTCCTTCCCCTGCCCTTATTGTGAATTATCATCCACATATCAGAGAAAACATTTGGACTTTGATTTTGGGGGGATTGGCTTACTTCATTTAACATGATATTCTCCAGCTCCATCCATTTACCAGCAAATGAGATAATATCGTTCTTTTTTAAGGCTGACTAATATTCCATTGTGTACATATACCATGGTTTCTTTATCCATCTGTTGAAGGGCACCTAGGTTGGTTCCATAGTTTAGCTACGATGTGGCTACATCTCTGCCGTATGCTGATTTTTAAGTGCCTTGGATATAAACCAAGGAGTCGGGTAGCTGGGTCAAATGGTGATTTCATTCCAAGCTTCTGAGGACTCTCCATACTGCTTTCCATAGTGGCTGCACCAACTTGCAGTCCCACCAGCAATGTGTGAGCATACCTTTTTCCCCACATTCTTGCCAACATTTGTTATTGCTTATATTCTTGATAATTGTCGTTCTGACTGGTATGAAATGAAATCTTAGTTGAGATGTTGGACATTTTTTATATATTTGTTGATTGTATTCCTTCTTCTGTGAAGTGTCTGTTCAGTTGCTTAGCCCTTTTATTCATTGAGTTATTTGTTGTTGTTGTTGTTTTGGTGTTGAGTTTTTTTTTTTTAGTTCTTTAAATATCCTGAAGATTAATCCTTTATCTAAGGTGCATGTGGTAAATCTTGTCTCCCATTCTGTAGGCTCTCTCTTCATGTTATTGATTATTTCCTTTGCTGAGAAGAAAGCTTTTTAGTTTGAGTCCATCACATTTATTGATTTTTTTGAATTTTTTTTTAGTTGGACACAGTATCTTTATTTTATTTATTTATTTATTTTCATGTGGTGCTGAGGATCGAACCCAGGGCCTCACACGTACTAAGTGAGTGCTCTACCGCTGAGCCACAACCCAAGCCCCCATTTATTGATTCTTGCTTTTACTTCTTGCACTTTAGGAGTCTTATTAAGGAAGTCTGATCCTAGGCTGACGTGGTAAATGACATTCTTCATAGAACTAGAAAAGGCAATCATGAAATTCATTTGGAAAAATAAGAGACCCAGAATAGCCAAGACAATCCTTAGCAAAATTACTGAAGCAGGAGGCATCACAATACCAGACCCTAAACTATACTATAGAGCCATACTAACAAAAATGGCATGATATTGGCACCAAACAGACATGAAGACCAATGGTACAAAATAGAAGACACAGAGACAAACCCACATAAATAGAGCTATCTCATACCAGACAAAGATGCCAAAAACATTCACTGGAGAAAAGATAGACTATCCAACAAAGGGTGCTGGGAAAATTGGAAACACACATGTAACAAAATGAAATTAAATCTCTATCTCTCACCCTGTACAAAAATCAACTCAAAGTGGATCAAAGACTTAGGGCACTAGAACAGAGACTCTGTGCCTAACAGAAGAAAAAGTAGGCCCAAATCTCCTTTGCTTTTTGCACTAAAAATTTGTAGTTTTTATCATTTAGATTTTTGTCAGCTTGATACATTTTTTTCTTTTTTTTTTTTTTTTTGATGCTACATAAGTAAAGATACATTTTTAATTTTAAATCCAATTGTTCCTTGCAGGTATATAGTGAAAAAATTAACTTGTATATTAAGCTCATACTCCTCAAAGTTGATACAATCTCATAAATTCCAGGAGATTTTTTTGGTTCTTTGGGATTTTCTGCATAGACAATCATGTAATCTGTAAATAAAGTATATTTTATTGCTGGGGATATAATTCAGTGGTAGAGTACCTACTTATGTTTTAGAACTGAGACAAAAGAATTGCTGGATCCCTGGATTTCAAGCCTGAGCAACAGAGCAAGAAACTATCATAAAGAAAGAGAGAGAAGAAGAAGAAATTAACTTTATTTAGTTCTACATATTATTTTTTCCTGTGTGAGTTTATAGAATTGTTTCATAAGTGTGGGCTTGTGAGTAGCAAATTCATGATAAACTTTCTATGTAATACATTTGAATTATAACCTAAAATGTTGTCAGCCATTAAGATCATAGTTTAAAGCTCAAATGGTGCATTTGTTAATTATATCCACCAGTGTGCTTGGTGAACATTGCCTGTTTTCTGGTATACCAAATCATTTCTGTTTTATCTCCAGCTGCTGGTTCCTCATTTAAAACTTCAGATATAGAAAAGACTGTTGTGATTCCTGGTTACAGCAGCTTCTTGATCACGGAAATTTTGGATCCGTCGAATGCTCTGGCTCTTGCTACCATGCCTCAAAGTGTCCCTCTTAATATGACCTTCATAAGAGAATCTTGGTTCTTATACAACTTTGGGTCTGTGAATGGACGAAAATGGTCTGTATTTTCAAAACCATGTAATTATTGGTTTCAACAATCTGATGATTCACTATCCCTCAACGTTGTGAAGTACATCGATCTGGGAAACTCTCAGGTTTTCAAAGTTAAGATCATACCTAATTCAAATCGTAAGTTGTTGTTGTTGTTGAAGGGGGGGATCAAAAGGAGTTGTTGTTTTTCCTTGAATACTTTATTTTTTCCATTAAAATACTCCTTGATGTTTACTTTAACTTTGGTCCTCCCACCCCACCAACCCTAGTACTGGGAATGGAACCCAGGGGCCCTCTACCACCAAGCTATTTAGAGATAGGCCTCACTAAATTGCTGAGGATAGCCTCAAACTTGGAATCATTCTGCTTCAGCCTCCTGAGTTGCTGAGATTACAGATGTGTACTACCATACTGAGCTCTGCGATTAATGTTATGAATAGAATGCCAGTCATGATGGAAACCAAAGTTGCAAACACCATGGTGCAGGCCTATAATCCCAGCTACTTGGGAGACTGAGGCAGAAGGATCACAAGTTTGAGGCCATCCTGGGAAACCTGTTTCAAAATAAAATTTTAAAAGGGCTAGTGATGTTGGGCGGGGATTGTGGCTCAGTGATAGAACACTTGCCTAACATGCATGAGGCACTGGTTTCCATCCCCAGCACCATATTTAAATAAATAAACAAAATAAAGATATTGTGTCCATTTACAATTAAACAATATATATTTTTTAAAAAGTTCAATCCCCTAAGTTCAATCCCCAGTACTACTTAAATAAATAAATAAAGCTTCTAATTGCTAAGCACTTTTGCACAAGACTCTGTATTAAATGATTGTTTAGACATTACTTCATTTAATTTCTATAATGGCCCTAAAAACTAGATTATAATCCTCATGTTAAAAATGAAAATTAGAGGGGCTGGGGATGTGGCTCAAGCGGTAGCGCATTCGCCTGGCATGCGTGTGGCCCAGGTTCAATCCTCAGCACCATATACAAATAAAGATGTTGTGTCCGCCGAAAACTGGAAAATAAATTTTTTAAAAAATTCTCTAAAAAAAATGAAAATTAGATTAAATGACCATTCCAAGTTTACACAGGATTTTAGTTTATATTTTTATAGAAATCAAAGTTGCAAACACCATGGTGCAAGCCGATAATCCCAGCTACCTGGGAGACTGAGGTAGGAGAATCACAAGTTTGAAGCCAGCATGAAATGAAAACCTTTTAATTACTTTGGTTTTGTTATATTCATTTTAGGTATTTAATTTAAACCAAAAATAGCTTTTACAGAGACTACTATACTTATTCTCATATAATTATGTTAAACCAAAACTCTTGAGACTGAAATGTCTTTGAAATAAAAGGGTTTATTAAGCATTATAGACACTAGCCAGAGAAGGACCAAGTCCTGAGACAAGTTCCTACAAATATGAGCATTAGGGCTGGGTACGAGTTGTAAAAATGTTGGCTGGACCTAAGAGTCAGTAACACTTTTGAAATTTTTAAAAAATGGAAAAGGAAGTATAGGTGGTTTACATTATTCAAAAAAGTATAGATAGCCAAGAGCAGTGGAGTAACTTAAAGTGTGGAAAGGTTTTGAGATAGATGGCCAATCCATAAGGAAAAGGGATTGCTGCTTGAACCCAGGGGCCCTCTACCACCAAGCTATACCCCCCAACCCTTTCATTGGTTGGTGTTAAAATAGTCTGGAAATTTTATATGTAACGAGGACACAGTGGCACAGTGGCATTATGGGTTTTAAGTCAGGTTTCAACTACATTCAGGAATCAGGAATGTGATACATTTATTTGTTGGTTTTTGGCTAACTTCTCTATGTCTTCTGCCTTCCACTTTCTGTCTTTGTAATTAAATTAGGACATCTCAATTTTTTTAATCAAATAATACTAAACTTATTAAAGATTACTAAACAAAAATAATAGGAGGCCAATATTTAACACTAAGCTCCTGCAGTGCACCCCAACAGATCAAATTAAAAATCAAAATAGTCATTCATGCTAAAATTTTGTATTACCAAACCAAAATTAAATTATCTGACCTTCCCAGAAATCAGGAGTATTAAAGACAGTCAAATTTCCCCTAAATAGAGCAGTCGCCTCCCTTGCCTGTTTCTGAAGAATAACCTAGTCCGTGCTACTCAAGGTGTGGTCACTGGACAAGCCTCATTGATGTTATGTGGGCACTTGTTAGAAATGCAGAATCTCAAACCTCACTCCTGACCTGGTTAATCCACACTTTAACCAAATCCCTCATTAAAGATTAGAAAGCACTTATCACCAGATCACTTTGGTTTGAGGGAAACAGCTTCACGTGGGACCATTATCAAATTACTTATTACTTCTCAATTCCAGTTTACTGATTAATAAAGGTGGCAGTTAGACCATATTGTATGTCAGATCTTTTTCCAATAATGTTCCCAGCCTGGCAAGGTCACCCATGAGTGACCTATAGGCAGAAGGTGGCCTGATGACATACAGTACTTTACTTGAAATGCCAAGAGTTTTCTCTTGGCAACAATTGACTGGCAGCCTCTCAAACTGATTATCTATTCTCTAGTTTTTCTACAGTTTACCAATTCAATGTAACTGTAACCAAATGCATCAGTACAAATGATGAGTACAGAGCCAATAAGTACAATCAGTAACTATGAATGAAAAAGCTTTATTACTTTCAGCAAGTAAAGAGAGCACTGGGGATAATTCCCAAAGCACTGTCTCCACAAAGAAAGTAAGGGGCTTTTATTGGGGAAATTTTGTACATGTTTCTATAGGAAAGATTCATCATCACATGTGGGAGCTGGCATGTTCCTGAGCATGCTCAGTTCAAGGTCATACATCACTAGTCTAAAAATGTCAGACAGAAATGCCCGTGGGCAGAGAATTTAATACTGTAATGAGCAAAATTTATTTACTCTTCTAGGTCACCAAAAAAGGGGTGAGTCAGAGTGAATCTGCAGTTTGGGCTGGTTCCTTATAAGAGTCTCTATAGGGCCTTATCTGAAACAAACAAACAAAAAACCAAGTTTGAAGGAACATTAAAAGTTATTCAAAGGGGCACAGCTCCTCTACTACCCCACAAGCACAGGTGGTTGTCCTTAAAAGTACCTCCCTACCAACTAACTTAGCCAGGATTATCCAAGTGAACTTTGTACACATTTGAGAACCTGAATGATGAAATGAAGAAACATTTTTTTAAGAATTATTAAAGTTGCCTCTATATAAGTTGCTAACTATATTTGCTAGCTTTCATAAGAGATGCTGTAGATGTTCTAAATTCCTGATTAACCCATCATTATTAAACTATGTTTACAATTTTTATTATGCACTATTCACTGTTGACATTGTTTCCATAGGTTTTCAAATAATCGACTACCCACTAGTGGAAGTATTAGTTGGAAACCCAATGTTGTTGGAAGTTAAAGTGGAAGGTGCCTTCGACGATACTAATAGTTATCTAGTGGAAATTTCTGTAACTAGCAGATCGTTACGTCAAGTAAGATTTTCTTTAATTACAAAAAGGCCTATTAATATAGAAAATTTAGAGTGTAAGCTAAGAAAAAAGAATTTTAAAGGTACACTGAGTCCTACCCATCAAGGATGACTATGTACATTTTCTGGTTTTTGTGGTTTTTTTTTTGGGGGGGGGCAGGGGTGCTGGGCTCAAGCTTAGGATCTTCCAGCCTCAATATCCCAAGTAGCTGGGATCACAGGCACATGCCACCATGCCAAGCTTGACTTAACACTTTTAACATGTAGGGTATTGAAAAAGGCAGAGTAGAGTTTCAAAACAGAGGTTGAAAGTATGAGCTCTGGAGAAGACAACCTAGATTAGGTCTCACTCTGATGCTGTCTGTGCAACCTTGGAAAAATTACTTTAGCATGGCCATTTTCTCATCTCTGAAATGAAGATAATAGTAAAATCAAAGGTGATAATACAAGTAGGGCATCTAAAACAAGGTCTGGCCTGAAGTGTAGCTCAGTGGTAGAGTGCTGACTCAGCATACAGGAGGCCCTGAGTCCCATTCCCAGCACTGTAAAAATAAACAAAATTAATAAATTAGGGCTGGGATTGTAGCTTGGTGGTAGAGCATTTCCCTAGCACATGTGATGCATTGGGATCCATCCTTAACAACACATAAAAATAAATAAATAGCATAAATAAAAATATTGGGTTGTGGTTATAGATCGTGGTAGAGCACTCACCTAGCATGTATCCTCAGCACCACATAAAAATAAAGTCCATCAACAAAAAAAATAAAAAATAAAAGTATTGTGTCCATCTACAACAAAAATATTTAATAAATAACAATGTAATTTATTACTTTAATAAATAAGAAATAAGTAACAAAGTAAATAATGTCTGGGACCTAGAAAGTGCTCAGTAACTATGAACTTATAGTATCTTCTAATTTTTTTCATAAAACAAGGAAAGCATTATATATACTCATTTTGAAATGTGCTCATTTCATTTAACCATGTTTTAATCATTTCAAAATCAATACATCTTTTGCTACATATTCTAAAACGTTTTGTCATGAAAACTTTAGACAATAGAAGATCTTCTGTGTATCCACCCAAATAAAATAATAGTCAAGATTCTGCTACTTTTATTGTTGCTATTAATTTTTATTTATATTCTGATAATATATATTTCATTAGTTGGAAAGGACTGGATTGAGCCCAAGGGTGCTTAACATCTGAGCCACATCCCTAGCCCTTTTTGTTTGATTTTTTTTTTTTTAAAGAGAGAGAATTTTTAATATTTATTTTTAGTTTTTGATGGATACAACATCTTTATTTTATTTTTATGAGGTGCTGAGCATCGAACCCAGCGCCCCACGCACGCCAGGCGAGCACGTTACCGCTTGAGCCACATCCCCAGCCCTTTGTTTGATATTTTGAGACAGGGTTTTTCTAAGATGCTTAAAGCCTCGCAAAACTGCTGAAGATGTCTTTTTTAAGCTTTATTTTATTTATTTATTTTTATGTGGTTCTTAGAATTGAGCCCAGTGCCTCATCCATGTAAGCACTCTAACGCTGAGCTACAACCCCAGCTCCTGAGGCTGTCTTTGACTTACAATCCTCTTGCTTCAGCCTCCAGAGCTGCTGGAATTACAGTGTTTGCCACTGTGCCTGGCCTGATATATTTTTAAAGGAACAGCCAACATCACATCCTTTCACTCCCACATACTTTCTTTCTCTCACATAACAGCAATGCCACGCCATATACTAAATTTTTAAAAATAATATTTGGGTATTATATAAAACCTAACTCACAATCATATTTCCTCAATTTTCTCCAAAAATTATTTACAGTTGTTTTGTTTGAACTGAAATATAAACAAGATTCACAAATTATATGATTGTTTTATATCTTAAGGTTTCTTTTTTTTTATATCTCCTTAACATGTCATTATTTATTAATGATTTTCTAATTGATTTTATTTTTTAAATTCATGACAGCAGAATGCATTACAATTTTTATTACACACATAGAGCACAATTTTTCATATCTCTGTATATAAAGTATATTCACACCAATTCATGTTCTTCACACATGTCCTTTGGATAATGATGTCCATCACATTCCACCATCATTGCTAATCCCCTGCCCCCTCTCTTCCCCTCCCACCCCTCTGCCCTATCTAGAGTTCATCTATTCCTTCTATGCTCCCCCTCCCTACTCCCTTATGACTCAGTCACCTTATATCACAGGAAACATTCGGCATTTGTCTTTTTGGGGATTGGCTAACTTCATTTAGATTGTCTTCTCTAACTCCATCCATTTACCTACAAATGGGATGGACTCAACTAAAAAGTTTCTTCTCCACAAAAGAAACAATCTGTGAGGTGAATAGACAGCCTACATCTTGGGAGCAAATTTTTACCCCTCACACATCAGATAGAGCACTAATGTCTAGGGTATATAAAGAACCCAAAAAGCTAAGCACCAAAAAAAACAAATAACCCAATCAATAAAAGGGCCAAGGACCTGAACAGACACTTCTCAGAAGAGGATATACAATCAATCAACAAATATATGAAAAAATGTTCATCATCTTTAGCAATCAGAGAAATGCAAATCAAAACTACTCTAAGATATCATCTCACTCCAGTCAGAATGGCAGCTATTATGAAGACAAACAACAATAAGTGTTGGCGAGGATGTGGGGAAAAGGTACATTCATATCTTAAGTTTTAATCAAGGACCCTATGTTCCATTTTCTTCCCCTGCCATCAAATTGTAGAAATTGTGTCAATTGCACTATGGAATGTCCAACATTCTGTATTGTTTCTGTTTGTTTCCTTTTTCTTGATTAACTTGTGTCTTTAACCCACTGTACTTTCTTTTATACTGGAACTCTGCTTGAATTCAAGTTCAATGTGTTTGGTAAAAGTATGTAAAAATACATCATTTGTAGTGACTACTGCATCTGAGGACAGAAAAGGAACTACTACTCTACCAGATTCTACCACATCACTGCAGTAGTTACTAGTATTTTCTACATTTTTTTTAAATTTTTATTGTTGGTTGTTCAAAACATTACATAGTTCTTGATATATCATATTTCACACTTCGATTCAAGTAGGTTATGAACTCCCATTTTTACCCCATATGCAGATTGCAGAATCACATGAGTTACACATCCATTGATTTACATATTGCCATACTAGTGTCTGTTGTATTCTGCTGCCTTTCCTATCCTCTACTATCCCCCCCACCCCTCCCCTCCCCTCTTCTCTCTCTACCCCCTCTACTATAATTCATTTCTCCCCCTTGTATTTTTTTTCCTCTTCCCCTCACTTCCTCTTGTATGTAATTTTGTATACCCCAAGGGTCTCCTTCCATTTCCATGCAATTTCCCTTCTCTCTCCCTTTCCCTCCCACCTCTCATCCCTGTTTAATGTTAATCTCCTTCTCATGTTCTTCCTCCCTACTCTGTCCTTAGTTACTCTCCTTATATCAAAGAAGACATTTGGCATTTGTTTTTAAGGAATTGGCTAGCTTTACTTAGCATAATCTGCTCTAATGCCATCCATTTCCCTGCAAATTCTATAATTTTGTCATTTTTTAATGCAGAGTAATACTCCATTGTGTATAAATGCCACATTTTTTTAATCCATTCGTCTATTGAAGGGCATCTAGGTTGGTTCCACAGTCTTGCTATTGTGAATTGTGCTGCTATGAACATCGATGTAGCAGTGTCCTTGTAGTATGCTCTTTTTAGGTCTTTAGGGAATAGACCGAGAAGGGGAACAGCTGGGTCAAATGGTGGTTCCATTCCCAGCTTTCCAAGAAATCTCCATACTGCTTTCCAAATTGGCCGCACCAATTTGCAGTCCCACCAGCAATGTACAAGTGTACCCTTTTCCCCACATCGTGGCCAGCACTTGTTGTTGTTTGACTTCCTAATGGCTGCCAATCTTACTGGAGTGAGATGGTATCTTAGGGTGATTTTGATTTGCATTTCTCTGACTGCTAGAGATGGTGAGCATTTTTTCATGTACTTGTTGATTGATTGTATGTCCTCCTCTGAGAAGTGTCTGTTCAGGTCCTTGGCCCATTTGTTGATTGGGTTATTTGTTATCTTATTGTCTAATTTTTTGAGTTCTTTGTATACTCTGGATATTAGGGCTCTGTCTGAAGTGTGAGGAGTAAAGATTTGTTCCCAAGATGTAGGCTCCCTATTTACCTCTCTTATTGTTTCTTTTGCTGAGAAAAAACTTTTTAGTTTGAGTAAGTCCCATTTGTTGATTCTAGTTATTAACTCTTGTGCTATGGGTGTCCTATTGAGGAATTTGGAGCCCGACCCCACAGTATGTAGATCGGAGCCAACTTTTTCTTCTATCAGATGCCGTGTCTCTGATTTGATATCAAGCTCCTTGATCCATTTTGAGTTAACTTTTGTGCATGGCGAGAGAAAGGGATTCAGTTTCATTTTGTTGCATATGGATTTCCAGTTTTCCCAGCACCATTTGTTGAAGATGCTATCCTTCCTCCATTGCATGCTTTTAGCCCCTTTATCAAATATAAGATAGTTGTAGTTTTGCGGATTGGTTTCTGTGTCCTCTATTCTGTACCATTGGTCCACCCTCCTGTTTTGGTACCAGTACCATGCTGTTTTTGTTACTATTGCTCTGTAGTATAGTTTGAAGTCTGGTATCGCTATACCGCCTGATTCACACTTCCTGCTTAGCATTGTTTTTGCTATTCTGGGTCTTTAATTTTTCCATATGAATTTCATGATTGCTTTCTCTATTTCTACAAGAAATGCCATTGGGATTTTGATTGGCATTGCATTAAACCTATAGAGAACTTTGGTAATATCACCATTTTGATGATGTTAGTTCTGCCTATCCATGAACAGGGTATATTTTTCCATCTTCTAAGATCTTCTTCTATTTCTCTCTTTAGGGTTCTGTAGTTTTCATTGTATAAGTCTTTCACCTCTTTTGTTAGGTTGATTCCCAAGTATTTTATTTTTTTTGAGGATATTGTGAATGGAGTGGTTGTCCTCATTTCCATTTCAGAGGATTTGTCGCTGATATACAGGAATGCCTTTGATTTATGCGTGTTGATTTTATATCCTGCCACTTTGCAGAATTCATTTATTAGCTCCAATAGTTTCTTTGTAGACCCTTTTGGGTCTGCTAGGTATAGAATCATGTCATCTGCAAATAGTGATAATTTGAGTTCTTCTTTTCCTATTTTTATGCCTTTAATTTCTTTCGTCTGTCTAATTGCTCTGGCCAGTGTTTCAAGAACTATGTTAAACAGAAGTGGTGAGAGAGGGCATCGCTGTCTTGTTCCAGATTTTAGAGTGAATGCCTTCAATTTTTCTCCATTCAGAATGATGCTCTCCTGAGGCTTAGCATAGATTGCTTTTACAATATTGAGGTATGCTCCTGTTATCCCTAGTTTTTCTAGAGTTTTGAACATAAAGGGATGCTGTGCTTTGTCGAATGCTTTTTCTGCATCTATTGAGATGATCATATGGTTCTTATTTTTAAGCCTATTGATGTGGTGAATAACATTTATTGATTTCCGTATATTGAACCAGCCTTGCATCCCAGGGATGAATCCTACCTGATCATGGTGCACAATTTTTTTGTTATGTTTTTGTATCCGATTCGCCAGAATTTTATTGAGGATTTTTGCATCTAGGTTCATTAGAGATATTGGTCTTTAGTTTTCTTTCTTTGAAGTGTCTTTGTCTGGTTTAGGAATCAGGGTGATGTTGGCCTCTTAGAATGAATTTGGAAGTTCTCCCTCTTTTTCTATTTCCTGAAATAGCTTGAAAAGTATTGGTATTAGTTCCTCTTTAAAGGTTTTGTAAAACTCTGCTGTATACCCATCCGGTCCTGGGCTTTTCTTAGTTGGTAGTCTTTTGATGGCTTCTTCTATTTCCTCAATTGATATTGGTCTGTTTAGGTTGTCTATATCCTCCTGACTCAATCTGAGCAGATCATATGACTTAAGAAATTTATCAATGCCTTCACTATCTTCTATTTTATTGGAGTATAAGGATTCAAAATAATTTCTGATTATCTTCTGTATTTCTGAAGTGTCTGTTGTGATATTGCCTTTTTCATCCCGTATGCTAGTAATTTGAGTTCTCTCTCTTCTTCTCTTCGTTAGCATGGATAAGGGTCTGTCAATTTTATTTATTTTTTCAAAGAACCAACTTTTAGTTTTGTCAATTTTTTCAATTGTTTCTTTTGTTTCGATTTCATTAATTTCAGCTCTGATTTTAATTATTTCTTGCCTTCTGCTTCTTTTGCTGTTGTTTTGCTCTTCTTTTTCTAGGATTTTGAGATGAAGTATTAGATCATTTATTTGTTGGTTTTTTCTTTTTTTAAGGAATGAACTCCAAGCAATGAATTTTCCTCTTAGAACTGCTTTCAATGTGTCCCATAGATTCCGATATGTTGTGTCTGTGTTTTCATTTATATCTAAGAATTTTTTAATTTCCTCCTTGATGTCTTCTATAACCCATTGATCATTCAGTAACCTATTGTTCATTCTCCAAGTGATGCATGATTTTTCCTTACTTCTTTTATCGTTGATTTTCAGTTTCATTCCATTATGATCAGATAAGATGCATGGTATTATCTCTACTCCTTTATATTGTCTAAGAGTTGCCCTGTGACATAATATATGATCTATTTTTGAGAAGGATCCATGTGCTGCTGAGAAAAAAGTGTAACTGCTTGATCTTGGGTGGTATATTCTATATATGTCAATTAAGTCTAGGTTAATAATTGTATTATTGAGTTCTATAGTTTCCTTATTCAACTTTTGTTTGGAAGATCTGTCCAGTGGTGAGAGAGGTGTGTTGAAGTCTCCCATGATTATTGTATGGTGGTCTATTAGACTCTTGAACTTGAGAAGAGTTTGTTTGATGAACATAGCTGCACCATTGTTTGGGGCATATATATTTATGATTGTTATGTCTTGTTGGTGTATGGTTCCCTTGAGCAGTATGTAGTGTCCCTCTTTATCCCTTTTGATTAACTTTGGCTTGAAATCTATTTTATTTGATATGAGTATGGACACTCCTGCTTGTTTCCGAAGTCCATATGAGTGATATGATTTTTCCCAACCTTTCACCTTCAGTCTATGTATGTTTTTTCCTATCAAATGCGTCTCCTGAAGGCAGCATATTGTTGGGTCTTGTTTTGTGATCCATTCTACTAGCCTGTGTCTCTTAATTGGTGAGTTTAAGCCATTAACATTTAGGGTTATTATTGAGATATGGGTTGTTCTTCCAGCCATATTTGTTTATTTATGTTACTAAACATGGTTTTTTTACCTCTTCGATTATTTTCCCCCCTTTACTGTACTACCTCCCACTGTTGGTTTTCATTGATATTTTCCATTTCCTCTTCCTGTAATATTTTGCCGAGGATGTTTTGAAGAGATGGTTTTCTAGCTGCAAATTCTTTTAACTTTTGTTTATCGTGGAAGGTTTTAATTTCATCTTCCATCCTGAAGCTTAATTTGCTGGATACACAATTCTTGGTTGGAACCCATTTTCTTTCAGTGTTTGAAATATGTTATTCCAGGATCTTCTAGCTTTCAGAGTCTGTGTTGAACGATCAGCTGTTATCCTGATTGGTTTACCCCTAAATGTAATCTGCTTCCTTTCTCTTGTAGCTTTTAAAATTTTCTCCTTATTCTGTATATTGGGCATCTTCATTATAATGTGTCTAGGTGTGGATCTCTTATGATTTTGCACATTCGGCGTCCTGTAGGCTTCTAGGATTTGGGATTCTGTCTCATTCTTCAAATCTGGGAAGTTTTCTCGTATTATTTCATTGAATAGATTGCTCATTCCTTTGGTTTGGACCTCTATACCTTCCTGTATCCCAATGATTCTTAAGTTTGGTCTCTTTATGTTATCCCATATTTCTTGGATGTTCTGCTCATGGTTTCTTAACAGTCTTGCTGAGCTGTCTATGTTCTTTTCAAGTTGAAATACTTTGTCTTCATTGTCTGATGTTCTATCTTCTAAGTGTTCTACTCTTCTGGTAGTATTCTCAATTGAGTTTTTAAGTTGGTTTATTGCTTCCTGCATTTCTAGGATTTCTGTTTGTTTTTTATAACCTCTATCTCCCTGTATAGTTGATCTTTTGCTTCTTGGATTTGTTTATGTAATTCATTGTCAAAGTGGTCGAATTGGTCTTTCATTGTCTGATTTTGCTGTCTAATGTCTTCCTTGAGACTCCAGATCATCTGAAGCATGTATATCCTGAATTCTTTATCTGACATTCCATCTGCTGCAGCTATTACCTCTTCTAAAGTTGAGTTGACCTGCATTGCTTGTGGTCCCTTCTTTCCTTGTCTTTTCATACTGCTCGCATTTCTTTCTGCTTGGTGAAACTGTTGTGTTATTGAATTTTCCCCCTATATATTTATATTGCTCTTGTATAGTTGAAAAGTCTCCCTTGCAGGGGCGGGCGGCGGCTGTGCTCCTCCTCCATTTGGGGTGATCTGTCTACCACGCTGACGGGCCACTGGGCCTGTTCTGCTGGTCGGTCGCAGGTCTGCCTACCTTGCAGGCGCAGGCAGCGGCTCTGCTCTGCCCTTACTCCAATTGGGGTGACGTGACTACCACGCCGGTGGGTCACTGGGCCTGTTCCGGGCACGGGCGGCAGCTCTGCTCTGCCCCTACTCCAATTGGGGTGACGTATCTACCCTGCCAGCAGGCCGCTGGGCCTGTTCCGCCCGTCGGTCGCAGGTCTGCCTACCTTGCGGGCGCGGGTGGCGGCCATTTTCTACATTTTTTTAAAGTTCAAAAAAAATACTTAAAATTTTCAAATAGTATTTATTACATTTTATTAACCATTTAATTTTGATCAAGTATCAAATATACTTACTATGCCTTAATTCTTACCAAAAACCTATATTTATGAAATATAGTCATTGCTAAGTGGATAATTTTTTTCAAAGTATAGATCAATTAAAGTTACTTTATTCACATCATCAAAGCAAATATTCAGGTGTTCATCATGAATGAGGGAAGCCTTATAGATAGCCCAAATATTTCTCAAAACCAATTAGATTTGAATATATTTCTTCATGTAAAATAATATGTTTTCTGATATGATTTAGTCTAAAACAGATTATCATGGTCAAATTTGTCATTGTATTGTCATTATTTTCCTACATTTTTTTCTATATTCTTTACTTGGTTACTATATTAGTCTGAGAGGGTTGCCACAATGAAATAACTCAAGACTGCGTTGCTTAAAAAACAGAAATTCACTTTTGCACAGTTCTGAGGGCTAAAAGTCCAACCTCAGGCTGTGGGCATGTTCTGAGGCTTCTTGTCTCAAAAATGGCTGTCTTCTTTCGTCCTCACCTGGTTGCTCCTAGTTCTGAGTGCTGTGTTCCAATCTCACCAGTTATATTGGATTAGGGCACATCCAAATGACCTTCTTTTACCTCAATTACCTCTTTAAAGGTCCTATCTCTAAATACAGTCATATTCTGAGGTATTAGAGGTTTGGGAATTTTGTATGGACACGATTCAATCCATAACAGTTACCATTAAATAAATTTCATCTATTTGAATACTTTCAGGGTTCAACTTCACTAGCATTGATTGCCTGGGCAGCATCAACGCAGTGCTTTGTTACAACAGTGGTGACAACATTGAAAAGTAGCTGTAGTTATCTCAGAGCTATGCAACATGTTTCTAACATAATTATCCCATTTGAAGACTGGATCAGTGGAGTTCATGAAGACAGTCAGGGTTTTAATATGATCAAAACTTTGCCGGTAAGAAATCTAAGTATATTGGGGGCTGGGGATATAGCTCAGTAGTAAAGCATTTGCTTAGCATGAGCAAGGCCCTGGGTTTTATCCCCAGCACCACTGTGTTAGTTAGCTTTTCATCACTGTGACCAAAATACTCAAAAAGAACAACTTAGAGGAGGAAAAGTTTATTTTGGCTTATGATTTAAGAGGTTCAGACCATAGTCAGTGGGCTCCATTGCTCTGGGCTTAAGGTAAGGTAGACCATCACAGCAGAAGGGCATGGTGGAGGAAAATTCCTTAGCTCAAGGCCCAGGGTGACCAGGAAACAGAGAGGGAGGGAGGAGCCAGGGACAAAAATGTATAATCCTCAAACCACATCCCTAGTAACCTACCTCCTCTAGCCACACCACACCTTCCTTCAGCTAACCAGTAACTGAAGTTACCCAGTAAAGAAGTACTTTCAGATTAGTAATCCATCAAATGAATTCACCCACGGATTATGTTACAATCTTATAATCTAATAATTTCAACTCCTGTATTAACATACGAGTTTGGGGGATAGCTCATCCAAACCTCAACATTCCACCTCTGAGTCCCCAAAACTCATGTCCATTTCATAATGCAAAATGCATGTGGTCCATTTTCAAGAGTCCCCATAGTCTTAACAGCTCCAGTTTTGCCCAAAAGTCCAAGTCCAAAGTCTCATCTGAGGCCAAGGCAAACTTTTGATTATGAGCCCCTGTAAAGATCAAAGGCAAGTTGCATATATTTAATATATATTGGCACACAGTAAGCATTCCCATTCCAAAAGGAAGAAATGGGGGCATAGAAAAAAGTGATGGGCCCAACACAAGACCAAAATCCAGCTAGGAAAACAAGTCCTGTAGCTCCAAGTTCTGTATTCAGTGCACGTAAGGGCAAAATATGATCTTCAAAGGGCTTGTGCAGCCCCACCCCTATGGCCTTGCCAGTTGCAGTCCAAATGGCCTTTCTCTTAAGCTGGCTCTGTCCACGCCAGCCTCTTTCACCAGCAGATGTTCCATGTTGTTGGCATCTCTTAATCCAGAGTGTCTGCAGTGCGTCTTTGGCTTCCTTCTCAGAGCCTCCTGCATTGATATTTCAGGGGCTGTCTGCAGGGATTCTGACCTGCTGCACTTTCCCTGGCCTCCCAGGCCTTTCTCTGAAATTTCAGTGTAAACTTCCAGTATTCCTTAATTCCAGCGTCCTGCATCCATTCAGAACTAGCACCATGTGAATGATGCTGAAGTCTGAAGTCAGCTCAAGCTGTAGCCTGGCCCCCTTAGACCATTACTGCAGTGACCTCTGAATACCTGGACAATCAAACACAGTGAAATGAATCCTGGGGAAACTTCTTTCTAGGCAACCCTATGCAAGCATAGGTCCAAGGTCTCTCGAACAAGTTTTCACTTCTACACCCTTGAGCCTGCAATGGGTGTGGTTTTGTTGACTCCTGAGATGCCCTCAGGGTATCTTTCCTTTGTCTCAGCAAAGTACTTAACTTCTCTTTATTGATGACCATCTTTACAGTAAATTCCTTGGCCCCAATTTTATCTGCACTTCTTTGACCAATACAGTTTTCCAAATCTCTCTGCTTCCAATTTTCACAGTAAACCTAGCTAAAATCTGCCAGCAACACCCAGGCCACCCAGGCCTGAATGCTGTGCTTCCTTGAAATTTCTTCCACCAGATTATTAGTCCATTACCTTTAAATTTACCTTCACAGAAAATGCCAGGGCATGGGCAAAATGTAGACAACTTCTTTGCTGGAATATAACATGAATATTCTCTAGTCTGATTCCCAATAGAGTCCGCATTCCCCTCTGAAAACTCATGAGTACAGACTTTATTGGCCACATTTCTAACAGCATTCTGGTCTTCTGAGCTTCCACAAGAATTGCCCATTAAGCTCTGCTCACAACATTCTATGGCTTCTCCAGCCCATATCTATAGGAACGTCGGAAAGCTCCGCTGAAACAATCGTTTACCTGTCCCGAGATTTTATTAGCAGGACGTAGAGGTCAGTGGTAGAGGCCAGTCGCAAAAGAGAAGGGGGTGGGGAGGGAGAGGGAGAGGGAGAGGGGGGGAGAGAGAGAGAGAGAGAGAGAGAGAGGATGAGAGGGAGAGGGAGAGGGAGAGAGGGAGAGAGAGAGAGGGAGGGAGGGAGAGGGAGGAAAGGGAGGGGGGAGAGAGAGAGAGAGAGAGGGAGGGAGAGGGAGGAGAGGAAGGGGGAGAGGGAGAGAGAGGAGAGGGGGAAGAGAGAGAGAGAGAGAGAGCACGAACAGGGTGTTGATATCAATGGGCTCAACGCAGGATGAGGAGGAGCTGGGTGAGTGGGTTGTTACTTCTTCATTGGCCGAGAGAGTTTGAGCCACTTCAGGGATTGGAGGTGCACTATTCAAAGTTCACGCCATTCACAGGGATTGGAAGTGATGGTTCATGCACCATTCAGTGCGTCAAGGACCTGAGCTCCAGGATGAGAAGTGCTCAGGGTGCCACCTTTACCAACAGTATCTCCAAACTTTCTTAAACTCCTCCCACAAGCCAGTGGCTTCTGAGCAACAGGGTCAGGTCAGTCACAGCAGTGACCCACTCTTAGTACCAATTTCTGTGCTAGTCAATCTTTCATCACTGTGAACAACTTAGAGAAGGAAATTTTATTTGGGCTCCTAGTTTTAGAGGTTCTGTACATGGCCAGCTAACCCCAAAGCTCTGGCCTGAGACAGGCAGAACACCAGGGCAGAAGAGCATGCTCATGCAGCCAGGAAGCAGAAAGAGAGGGAGGAACCAGAGACAAAACATATGATCCTCAAACCACAGCTTTTGTCCTGACTTCAGTTGACTTATCCTAGCTAATGTATCTGACTGGTCCCATTTCAGTGTAATAATTTTAACTCTTGCCTTGTCAGAATCTGGGACTCTTTTTTAAATAAAAATTTACTAAATCACTACTTATAATTTTCTTTGGGATAAAAATAAATAACTTGAATTATTTACTGACAACATGACTAAGTCTCTTTTATAAAAATCCTTAACCATTATTGCACTGACTTTTGCTTACTTATAAGTTCCAAGTAACATTACATAGGTTGAGGCGGTTGAAATTCCAGTAAATGAGGGGTAGGAGTGTTGGGGGAAGGGAAATTTTTAATACCAAGAGCTAAAAAAGAAATACTTGAATTGACCACTTTTCTATAAAGATATTTTCAGACTTAGTAACTAATAATGAATTTTTCATTTTCTTTGTCTAATCACTTATAGGTAAACTACAGGCCTCCATCTAACATGGGAATTGCCATTCCACTCACAGATAATTTTTATAATGCAGATCCTAGCAAACCTATACCAAGAAATCTATTTCGCAAGTCCAAGGTAAATATTTTTTTTATAAACAAACTGCTAGGGTACTTATTTTTATTCAAGGAATCATTCGGTAAAATTACCAATGAACTCAGTTGTGTAGATTGAGAAGATTATTACTGCTACTGCTACTACTACTACTATCACCACTGCTGTGACTCCTGTTCTTCCTCCTACTACTTTATCCCCTTATCCTTAACTGCCACTCTCAAATACAAATTTGGAGCCAAGAAGTCTAAATGGACTCTTGACCTCTCCCTGGCTCCTATTAAGATTTCAAAGAGGATAGATGGGGCAAGAGCAGCTTTTCTCAAATGAGAGGAGACCTTAGGCCCATCTCAAGTCTCCAGCCTGTGAAAGTAATGGTGTCCAAAAGGAAAGAAGATGGTTCGTTTCAATATAGGCACATTTAAACTACTAAGGGTCTGTCTAGAAAATAATCAACCCCCAGCAGCAACTTGCTTCTTTGGAGGGAGAGTAAGCCAGGTAGCCAGAATAGAGGGAGCCATATGGTTCAGAGCAAAAGTACATTATGGGTTAACGTCTCAAGGACTCCTTCTAGATGTTCATGCAATCTTCAGAAAAATGCATCCATCCACCTATATACATACACAAACAGATATTCATATCTGCTTGAACTCACCCAAAGATATAAAATTGGCATTTTTGTGGTTCAAAAGTCTCCACTGTCTTCCCGTCTCAATTAGAGGGAAAACTGCATTCTTACAATGGTTTAGAGCCCTCCTGCTTTTGCCTTGGCATTGCACCTGACCTGATTTTCTGCAATCTGCTCCAGCCACACTGGCCTCTTTGCTATTTCTAAAGTATGCCAGATATGTTTCACCTCAGGGCCTTTGCAGTTTTAGGAAATCCCTCTGTCTGGAATAATCTTTTGCCAGATATCACAGGGCTCACTCTTTGTCTTCTTCAGATTTTTGCCTAAATATTACCATCAGAGTGAGACCTTCCCTGACTACACTATTTGGAATCATAATCCCCCCTCTCCACTGTCTCCTTCCCCCTCCTCTTCCTTATTTTTCTCCATATCACTTTTATAATTTGTACTATAATTTTCTTATTATAATTTTCTCCATATTGCTTATTATAATATTGTATTATAATTTGTATGTGTTTTACTCATATATTTATTATATTTCTGACTCCATAAGAAAGTAAGTTCATGAGGCAAGTTTTTGATGTTTTCTACTGTATCCCCAGAACAGTGCCAGACAGAGAACACTTAAAAATTGTTGAACAAGCTAATGATACACATTTATATGGCATTCCAAATGGCAGACTTTATAGATCCCAGGTGATGGCACTGAGCTCAACTAACAAATTAACATTCAATGAGATAATGAAAATTCAGAAATTGGGGCTGGGGTTGTGGCTCAGCGGTAGAGCAGTCGCCTAGCACAGGTGAGGCCCTGGGTTCGATCCTCAGCACCACATAAAAATAAATAAATAAAAATATTGTGTCCAGCTAAAAAATATATATATATAAACATTTTTTAAAATTTCAGAAATTAATGGGGCAAGCTTTCTGGCACACACCCATAATCCCACCTACTCAGGAGGCTGAGGCAGGAGGATTTCAAGTTCGAGACTAGCCTTAGCAACTTAACAAGAGCCTATCTCAAAACAAAACAAAGTACTGAGACTGGGGATGTAGCTTAGTGATAGGGCACACCTGGGGTCAATCCCCAGTACCACAAAAATAAATAAATAAAACTTTTAAATGTAATACTTGTACACTTGTTTCATTCATTCATTCCTTCATTGTGATGCTGGGGATCAAACCCAAGGCTCTGCACATACTATGCAAGCACTCTACTGCTGAGCTACTTCTCTAGGCCCTCTTATTTTATTGTTAATGGACTTTTCTCCTTGTAATTTCTAAGGAATTTTATTCATTCAGGGAGCAAATATTTATTGAAAACTTACTAGGTTCACAGAAACTCTGCAACACAAAAAAAGTAATCACTTGTGCTGCTTCTGTTCACAGGAAACTGGTAAATACAAACAGTGTGCTCGTGTTGCTTCTCGAGAGGAGTGTAATTGTACAAATGATCAGAAGTTTTCACATGCTGTTGCTTTCTCAGATTGCAAAGAAAAAGTAAGATAATCTTTAATCACCTAAAGACAGAGTACTTTCAAATTCATGTTGGCAAAAGCTTAGTTCTTGTCTCTGATGCCAATCCAATAACGAGGACACAGTTTTGATAAAAAGAAGATTTATTGCTTTGTTAGCAAAGGAGAAACACAGGGGACTCCTGTCCTAAAGGCTGTGATTCTGCCCATCTGCAGGAACAGGGGGCTATTATAGAGGGGATTCAGAGAAAATGAGATTATAGAGGAGAGATCAGGAAGCAGAAGACCAGGGAAGAGAAGTTTAGGGGAAAGAAGATTGGGAGAAAGAAAAAAAAAGTGTGAGTTTCAGTGCCACCAGGGAGATAGTCAAAGCATCAAGCAAACCCCTTGGAATTGGATTTGGAGAAG
Source organism: Callospermophilus lateralis (assembly GCF_048772815.1). Taxonomy (NCBI): domain Eukaryota; kingdom Metazoa; phylum Chordata; class Mammalia; order Rodentia; family Sciuridae; genus Callospermophilus; species Callospermophilus lateralis. The sequence continues at coordinate 14,406,123 of NC_135307.1, forward strand.
TGTCTTTTGGTTAAATATGAAAACTCATAGAAATAATGTCTATTATGACACAGGACTAAATATGATACAGAATTTTAAAGATCTGGATTTAAATGTACCTAAACTCATCTGTAAAATAAAATAAAAATACCTGCACTGCACTTCCATTTCATGGGATCCATGAAGACACACACACACACACACACACACACACACACACACACACGCAATCTATATGAAAGCAATTTGTAACCTGTAAAACACTATACCAAATGACAGTGAATAATGATTCATTCAAAAAAATTTTTGAGAGCCGGGCATGGTGGCGCAGGCCTGTAATCCCAGTGTTTGGGGAGGCTGAGGCAGAAGGATTGCGAGTTCATTGCCAGACTCAGCAATGGGGAGGCGCTAAGCAAGTAAATGAGACCCTTTCTCTAAATAAAATACACAATAGGGCTGGGGATGTGGCTCAGTGAGTTCAATCCCCAGTACCTCCCCCCAAAAAAATTTTTTTGAAGCTCTCATATGTATCAGGTTCTTGGCATATAGAAGTTCACTTCCTTATAAACAAGGAGCTCAGTCTAGTGATAATGACAAACAAAAGTATAGTATGTTGGTTAAGAGATGGGTTCTGTGTCAAATAATCTTTCATTATGTTAGTACTAGAGCACCCAAAGGCATATCAAATCAATGTTGGTGTTTGCATTAGCATAGTCAACATGCAGTTGGTTTAATCTTCAAGTGGATCCATTTCAAAGGCCTCATAAGATATTATACAGATTGTGTATTTTATATAGAAAATATAAAGCATGAAAAGACAAGTAGACAGAGAGATTGTTTCTGAAATGATTTCATATGTATTATATGGGATTGAGCATTCAGTAAAAAAATTATGAGGGTTTTATTGTATATCACTTGTTAAACTAAAATAATATATCTGAACATTGCTTTAAGCCTTCTTTGTGATTTATCTCAATTAGAATCACAGAGAACCAGGCAACTTGCTAAAAATCAAACTGTTAACAGACATTGGAGCTGTATTGGAACCCTGAATCAACAGCCTGAGCTATGAACTGTCAGGGGTAGAGGTGGAGTAGAAGGGGAAGGGGACTGCTTGGGACGCAATTCATACATGGTCTCATGGGACTTGGTTTAGTAAAAAAAAAAAAAAAAAAAAAAGTTTGGATGACAGCATAGTAAATACCTGTGAAAAACACCAGTAGAAATATGAATTTTATTACTATCATGTTTGTATATTGCCTGGGTGTTCACACAGATTCTGTACTGAGACTTTTTTCATGCTTGAAAAGGTAGAAACCCTAAAAAGCGTATTTCATTTAGAATAACCAAACAATTGGCAATATATCTATTCATTTTTGACCCGGAAATGAAATTACTATTGAATTTTCCAAATTTACAATCATTCTTGGAATTTGCATTTTAGGTTCCTCGCTTCAAGTTTCCAGTTACACAATATCCAATTTCCTTGGAAATTTTCAGTGAAAATGAACGTATCCCGGTGAAATCTCCATATTTGGTTACTGTAACTGAAGTGAATATGAGGAAAAACTGGAAATTAAGTAGGGTTTGCTGACTTCTATAATTATTGTATCTTATAAGTAATGTTATTATTATTGCTTTACAAAGCTCAATGATCTACAAAGAAATGGCAGGAGTTGTTTGGAAAAAGATCCCTTGGCATATTGCAGTTTACTTCTATTGTCCCCCACTTAAGTCTTCATCACTTCCAGTGACATGGATTCTGTGGCATAAAAGCACTTTTGAGGAATTTGAACTGCAAAAAAATTAAATTATTATGTAGTTAGTAGTAACCATGATTGAACTTGTACCACATGCTGATCTAGTGTCTCACTTCTTATTCAATGTGGCAAAGAAGATTATAAAGGGTGTTGCCTGATAATCTATGGGCTCGTCTTCTAATTATATGAGTAAAGTTTTTTTTTTTTAAAGATTGTATGGTGGGGGCTGGGAATGTAGCTCAGAGGCAGAGTGCTTGCCTAGGACAAGAAAGGCCCTGGTTTTGAGTACCAGCACCTAAACCAAACAACAACAACAAAACATTTATGGAAAAAATGCAAAAATCTTTTTAATTACAAAAAAGGAAATTTACCCAGATTCAATTTTACCTTGAATATACAGCTTTTTGTGTCATATTTTTTGTTTGTATGATACTTTGGGAGAGGAATTAACTAACCAGATAGAATCAACTAAATAGAAATTTAATGTCATTAATGTCCTACTAAGTATACAACATTTGGTTTTCAGTGATTCTTACTTTGCCCAATATATATGTACTTTTGAAATAGAAAAATTAGTAAAGTAAAATTACCAAATATTTTGCTTTAATTAATATCCCCATTTTCTGTGGTGTTTTAGAGTCCTGGCTGCTCAATTTTGAAGCATTTTACAATCCAGTTGTTTGAATATTGGTAGCATAAGATTAGCCATGTGAGAGTATTCACATCATGTAATCAGATCACATTTTTCCCTTGAGATCCGTTATACCCCTAGGGTCTCTAACCCTACACTATCTCAAGTGATCCTTTTATGAAACTTCACTGCCACCATATTGAAAATCATTTACCAACCACTGAGGAGGGCCTAAGATGATCTCAATGTCAAAAACACAAGAGAACGTTCATGTAAAGACTAGTCATGAGCCAAGAGATGGGAGGAAAAGATCAGTCTAAAGTAAGGTGGTCCGAAGCCTTGTCCTTCTTAAGTATGTCAACCAAGGCAACGTGAAATGTTGGGCCAAGGTCCCCCAAAGTTGTCTTCTACAAAGTCAAGCAGAACTAAAAAGATATAACTTAATCAGGTCACAGAGTGGACTCTTTCATTGCACCTTAATGTAGGTAACAAATTTTACAAAATGAGAAAATTATATGTGTGCTTAAACTATATTTCTTGTATTTTTAGAACACTTCGTACCCCAAAATGTTAAAAAACTAAAAAATCACTTAGAAGCAGTCCTTCGTGTTCCAGTGTATAATCCTTCAGGTCTCAACATAAGTATAAGGGTAAGTTGACAGCATTTTTGTTCTTACTGTGCTGAGTTTAAATGAAACATACATGTCTAAGATTGATTTAATCTTGAAGTATTGGGATCTGTGAACAGTGGGAATGGCAACTTTAAAGTATATGGAGAGGGTTTGGGGGGTGTGGCTCAGCGGCAGAGCATGTGCTTAGCATACACAAGACTCTATTTCAATTCACTCTTTTTTTTTTTTTTTTGGTGGTGCGGGTACCAGGGATTGAACTCATGGGCACTCAACCTCTGAGCCACACCCAGTCCTTTTTTGTATTTTACTTACAGACAGGATCTCACTGAGTTGCTAAGCACCTCACCATTGCTGAGGCTGGCTTTGAACTCATGATCCTCCTATCTCAGCCTCCCCAGCAGCTGAGATTACAGGTGTGCGCCACCTCACCTGGCAAGACTCTGACTTTCATTCCCAGCACCAAAAAATAAATGAAAATAAAGTATATAGAGAGTGTTTGTTTTTCCACCATTTCCCTTGATGTTAATATTTCCTAAGGGTTCTGAAAGTTAAATTTAACCTTAACTTACTATTTTTTAAGCTGATAGATAAGACAGGCTCTCTAAAGTGGAGCAGAAATAATATTTCCAAAATTTAGAAAGAAATGGGTCTAGTGCTTTTCAGGAGATATACACAGGCATATATCTTCTAGTTCCAACGATCCATAAGAACGTGTAACGTCGATAAAACCCAGTAGCTATGTAAAACCAATTAGGGGACATAGCAAAACTACACATTTTGAGGGTTAGCACAAAGTACTCATCTAAGCCAAAGTAGATTTAGGTTTTGTTTATTTAAAAAAAATGAAATTTCTCTATTTCCATCAGTCCTTTTAATCTGATACATGATAAATATGTCTAAGAGCCTTGGGAAGGGATCCGAATATTTCCATGCAACACTATAAAGAAAGTGATCTCAGCGTATTTTTACTTAAAGGAGTATACATGTTAGTGCTGCTAATGACCAGGCATGTTTTTTCCCACAGGGTTCTGAGCTTTTTCACTTTAGAGTGTCTGTTGTTCCAGGGGTCACTTTTTGTAACTTGGTTGAAGAATTTCAGGTATAGTGAATGTACGAGGTATACCAAAGGGGTGATGGCTGGGAAAAGAAACATGAAAAGTATCCATCTAAGGAACATTAAAGAGAAAATATGGGCAGAATTTGTGTGATGATGCAGTCTTGGAGAGGCGGGATCCTGGTGGAGAATGGTAGTATAGATGCTTGGTGGAGGGTGAGTGTCTGCATAACTCTGGGCAAAATTTTGCTAAGTGATTAACTGTGGGAATCAATGTTCAGTATTTTTGCATTACTAAATTCAGAAAGCTTAAAGACTTTGCTTTTTCTGTTGCAGATTTATGTTGATGAGGTACCGTTGCCATTTCCAGGACATACACTCATTGCCGTAGCAGCAGCTGTAGTGCTAGGGGGATTAATTTTTACAGCATTTATGCTTCAACTGCATAACATCCACCCATGGAGGGCATTCCGGAGATGGGTTCGAAGAAACACAATAAACCTATCAAATACGACTATCAATTAACTGACTTATAGGTGAAATTCTGAATGATGAACAAATGATAATCCTAAAGTCACTTTATTTTCTAGTTTCATTAAACAAGTCCTAGAACAATATATTTAAACATTGAATAGGTAAACTAGATAAAATACTAAAGAATTACCATTATAACTCAAATTGTTATTTGTCAGTAGATTTACCATTCCATTTTCTTGTTTTGAATACATATTTCAGAACTTGTATAGAAGATTCTCCTTGACGCTTTTTGAATAATATAAAGTGATAACCAGCCGTGTGCAGAACGGGTTTTCTGTGGTTTTCAGCTGTTATTGGCTGCCGCTATTCTGTGTGGTCAGAACCCAAGCCTTGCTGTTTCCTATGAGAACACGACAACATGAGGCAGGCAGGGAGTGAAGTCCCTCAGCAGATGTGCTTTCAGAGTCTCCTGGGAATTAGAGGAAGCCATTTGGGTTTCTTCAAAACCAGACTGTGGTACCTAAAGAGGGAAATGTGACCCCGTCCTGGAGTGCTGGAAGAACACGGTGCCTGGGCAAGGTCTTGGTTTAGAAACCTACATGCAGCATGTAGAATCCCCCAAAATATATCTCTGTGGGCTCTCAGCACACCTGTTTCCAAGGAGCCAGAAGATGACTCATACTCAGGGACCCAAGAGTTATACTCTCCTGGGATAGTAGAGAAGGAAAGGACAGGGTTGGCACAATGGAGGGTTACACGTGAGGATGGTGTTGAGAGGTTTAATTGGAGGTGAAGGAGGAACAGAGGGAGTACAGATGATGAGTTGGACAGTCCTTGTGGGATCATAAGGGGTCCAAGGTCAGAGATATTTTATTTTTGTACAGTCTTCTCTTACCAAGAAAATAAGCTGATTATTGATGAGAGAAGAGCTCAGGGCCCCAAGATTCTAGGACACCTACAAACTGGGAAAATTTAAAGAGATTTCAAATACCCCAAAAGAACAAAGACAACTCTCCCAAAGGAAGCTCTAAATTGTCTTTAGTAAAAATCTGCCATTTTTAAATTAACTGAATTGTTGTTAAAGTCACAAAGCATATAACTGGCAGAGGTTCTTGAAGGGAGTTAGGAGGCAGATTGAGAATTTTGCATAGGATGAGGTTAAACTAAAGCTAGTAACAAAAAGCCAAAAGAGCATTCAAACCAAGAATCAAAATCAAGCCCTTGGGGCTGGGGTTGTGGCTCAGCGGTAGAGTGCTCGCCTAGCACGTGCAAAGCCCTGGGTTCAATCATAAGCATTACATAAAAATAAATAAAATAAAGGTATTGTGTCCAACTACAACTAAAAAAAATCAAACTCTTTTCAAAATTAAAATCAAACAAATATCTGAACACAGAGATCAGGAGCTGGAATCACCATCCGGGAAGGAGCAGAACAGGTTCAAGAAGCCTCAGCACCTGGGCAAAGCTGAGTTGGAGATGGGCTCCCATTTCCATCCCCCCCGCCCCCGTTCTTCCCTGCACACCATCACTCATGTACCCATTGTGCCCTCTATCATTAGATGGTGATGTGGTGCCATCTGGCCTCCCTCATTGTGGAGTTCTGTCATTCCCTTTGCTAGCAATCCCGCTCGCTTTGGGCAATTGCCTTCTCAGTGCTTTGTTAGAACCACCCAACTACTGGATACACACCATCTCTTGGGGTCTTCCTAAGATCCCAATCAATATGCTTAGCTTATTGTTCCTTATCTAATTTTATGTTGTGATCCCCATGATTAAATAATTTCAGAATGTAATTCCATCATTAGTCTCTTGAGTCTGTCGGTATATGTTGACATACTCATTGCAAAACACATATCTGATAAAGAACTTGTATCCAAAATGAATTCAGCAAAATAGCAGGATATAAAATTAACACCCATAAATCAATTACATTCCTATACATAAGTGATGAATCAACTGAAAGAAAAATTTGGGAAACTATCCCATCCTCAACAGCCTCAAAAAAATAAAATAGAATATTTTGGAATTAATCTAGCAAAAGAGGTGAAAGACCCCTAATGAAAACTACAGAACTCAAAAGAAAGAAATTAAACAAGATCTTAGGGAGGCATCGCAATACCAGACCTTAAATTATACTACAGAGCTATAGTAACAAAAATAGCATGTATTAGCACCAAAAAAGACATGAAGACCAGACAAGAAGACACAGAAACAAACCCACATAAATACCGTTATCTCATACTAGACAAAGGCTCCATAAACATACATTGGAGAAAAGACAGCCTCTTCAACAAATGGCCTTAGGAAAACTGGAAATCCATATGTAATAGAATGAATTGAAACTGAACCCCTATCTCTCACCCTGCACAAAATTCAACTCAAAGTGGATCAAGGACCCACGTGCCTACTAGAAGAAAATGTAAGCCCATCTCTCCACCATGTCAGCTCAGGAACTGACTTCCTCAATAAGACTTCTAAAGCATAGGAAATAAAATCAAAAATCAGTAAATGGGATGGTATCAAACTAAAAAGCTTCTTCACAGCAAAGGAAACAAGAACATGAACAGAAAGCTTACAGAATGGGAGAAAATCTTTACCACTTGCACCTCAGTTAGAGCATTAATCTCCAGGATATACAAACAACTCAAAAAACTTAACACCAAACAAATAACCCAATTAATAATTGGGCAAAGGAACTGAATAAGCACTTCACCAAAGAAATATGATAAGTCAACAAATATATGAAAAAATGTTCAACACTTCTAGCAGTTAGAGACATGCATATTAAAACTATAATGAGATTTCATCTCCAGTCAGAATGGCAGTTTTAAGAATACAGGTAACAATAAATGTTGGCAAGGATGTGGGGAAAAAGACACTCACACATTGGTGGTGGGTCTGCAAACTGGTGCAACCACTATAGAAAGTGGTATGGAGATTCCTCAGAAAACTCGGAATGGAACCACCATTTGACCCAGCTATCCCACTCCTCGGTATATACCCAAAGGACTTAAAAATCAGCATACTATAGTGACACAGCCACATCAATGGTTATAGCAGCTCAACTCACAATAGCCAAGCCAAGGAACCAACCTAGGTGCCCTTCAATAGATGAATGGATAAAGAAACTGTGGTATATATACACACTGGAATATTCCTCAGCCATAAAGAAGAATGAAATGATGGCATTTGACGGTAAATAAATGGAACTGGAGATATTATGCTAAGTGAAATAAGCCAATCCCATAAAACCAAAGGCCTAATGTTTCCTTTGATATTGGATGCTGACTCACAATAGGCAGGTGGGGGATGGGGAGTAGAGGTTCACCTGCAGATTGGACTGAGGGGAATGGGGAGAAGGAAGGGGGATGGGAACGAGAAAGACAGTAGAATGAATCAGACATAATTTTCCTATATGTTCATATATAAATACATGACCATGTAGCTCCACATCATGTACAACCACAAGAATGAGAAGTTACACTCCATGTATATATGATATGTCAAAATACATTCTACTGTCATGTATAACTAAAAAGAACAAATAAAAAATTTTTAAAAAGAAATCTAGTTTCAAGTGTATTTCATACTTTTCTAGTTTAGTGATCAAATTTAGGTGATTTGGAGAGAATCCTACAGATGGAGTTAAATTTGTAACATAATGATCATCAGATCAAAGATGGTTAGAAGGAAGAGATTCATTGTTTTGTTTTTGTTAGTTGTAGAGGTATTAATTCCTAATGTGTGACCTTAGTTAAGTCACTTTATTTTGGAGTGGGGGGTGTTCTTCAGTTCCCACTAACAAGTGATAGTTTGTGTACTATTCCAAAAGTCTATCGAGGAAATAAAAGTATAAGTTCATTTTAACAGTTAAAAAAAAACCTTATATTCAGAAAATGTTTTTGAAAATTCTCAAAAATCCATGATAAGAAAATAAACAGTACAGTTTTAAATCAGGCAAATAATTTGAACAAGAAGCATGGTGCTAAAATTTGGATTTTAATTGGCAACCCTACACACAAAGGCCCATATGATAAAGGTTTTGTCCCCAGGGGGCACTGTTAGGAAATGGCAGAACCTTTAAGGGATAGTGCCCACTGACAGGTCCTTAGGTCATTGAGGACATGTATTTGAAGGGGATTGTGGGAACTTGATCCCTTCCTCTCTCTGCTTCCTGGACACAAAGTAAGCAGGATTGCTCCAGAATTTGCTCCCTGAAGCTGCCGTCCAGCACTACCCCCACAAGAGGCCTAAAAACAATGGGTCTGCCCAATCATGGATTGGAACCCCTAAAGCCATGAGCCAGAATTAATCTTTTCTCCTTATAATTTAATCAACTCAGGTATTTTGTTATAATGACAGAATGCTGACAAACAGAGATGGCAAATTAACAGTTGAAAACCAATTTATGGAGAGCAGATCACTAATTGGCTGGGGAAGAGGTAGGAGGGTTTTGGCAGTGGGAGTGGCTTAGATGAGAGGGAAAAAGAGATTATCAAGGGGCATGAGAAAATTTCAGGGAGTGACAGACATTTTTATTATCTTTATTGTGGTGATGTTTTACTGGAGTATGCATTTGTGAAAATTACAGAATTAGGCACTCAATATATGTGCATTTATTATATTTCAGTATGCCTCCATAAAACTCTGAGAAAGAAAAACATTAAAGAAGATGTAACAATGAATACTAGTAAGATTATTACAAATGTAAGAGACTTCCATGTACAACTTGATGAAAAAAAAATATTTTAAAAAATGCATGCTTAGGACTGGGACTGGGGCTCAGTGGCAGAGCACTTGCCTAGCATATGTGAGGCACTGGGTTCAATTCTCAGCACCGCATATCAATAAATAAAATATAGTCCATCGACAACTAAAAAAATATTTTAAAAATGCATGCTTTCCTGAAAAATTTTAAATTATTGAATTGAACCGAAGAAGAAATAGACCTTGGAATACATTAATTATCATAGAAAAGACTGGAAATAGTGTTAAACAACAACCATGGAAATAAGACAGGACACAAGAAATAGCTGAAATTTACTTACTTTCTAAGGAATACATAATTCTAATATTAATTAGTGCTAATATACATAGGAAAAGATAGAAACTTTTTTGCCAGTTTTTTTATAAAGCCTATGTAACTTTAATAACAAAATTGAGCAATTTCACTTTTGAAAATACATGCAAAAATTCCAAATAAAATATTTGTAACTGGAATCCAGCAAGCAAGAAATGAATAATGCAACATGACCAAGTAGTATATTCTAGGAATTCGAAGATAATTCCACATCAGGAAGCCTATCAATATATTTTATTACAGATGTATCAACAAAAGATACACATTAGATAATCATATCACTTAACAAGCACTAGAAAAATTTTGGCAGCAATTCTAAAAATCAGCAGTATGTTGGGTGTCAACTAGGGCCTCACACATGCAAGGCAAACGTTCTACCACTGAACTAAATCTGTAGCCCACAGATAATATCTTTAAATGGTAGAATACTAAAGCCAATCAAAAAGTACCAAAACTCCTCTTCCACGGCATTGCATTAGGATATGAGAACCTGTGCATGGGAACTCTGTCTTGTTCACAGGGTATTCTCGGGCCCTAGAGCACTGCCTAATTCTCATTAGATAATATTTCCTCCATAATTGAAATTATCAGGAACAAAGCAGTACTGTCTGCTTATGTTGTAATACTCAGTATTATTTGGGAAGTTATAGTAAGAACAGTAAAACAAGAAATAAGATCATTGTTATCACACCAGAAAAGCAAAGACAATAACCATCTATTTGCTGTTAATAGGTATTATTTTATACCCAAGAAACCCAAAATATTCTAATAAGAAAAATTCACTGGAATTAATAAACTTCATAAGGTGATTTATAAATTAAATGCACATTAATTCTTAATCCTTCTGTATTTTAATAATAATTTCCTAGAAAAAAATAATGAAAATTGTTTTTTTTTTAATAAACAGCAACAAAGTCTGTCAAATGTTAACAACAGAGCTATGTTCTGAGAAATGCATCCTTAGAGGGTTTCACCATGATCAAACCTCATGGGTTGTAAGACAGCCTGCTACATGCCCAGGTTGCACCGTAACACCTATTACTCCTGAACAGCATGTTTCTGTGCTGAACACTTTAGGCCATTATAACACAATGATAAGCATTTATGTATGTTTATATAAACACCTAAACATAGAAAAGGACAGTAAAAATGAGGTATAAAAGATGAAAAGAAAATGTTACACCTAGGTAGGGCACTTACCGTGAATGGAGCTTACAGGACTAGAAGTTGCTCTAGTGACTTAGTGAATGTGAAGGCCAAGGACATGACCGCCCACAACTGTAGACTTTATAAACATTGTATCTTTAGGCTCCCCAAGTTAGTTTTAAATATTTTCTTTCTTCAATAATAAGTAAACTTGAGCTTACTAAAAATTTTAGTAAAAATAAAGATTTTGGCAAAAATAAAACAATGAACTTTTTTTTTTTTTTTTTACTTTTTACTTTTTTTTTTTTTTTTTTTTTTGGTTTTAAAGCTTAGCTTAAAACAAACACATTGGGGCTGAGGATTGAGGATGTGGCTCAAGCGGTAGCGCCCTTGCCTGGCATGCGTGCGGCCCAGGTTCGATCCTCAGCACCACATACAAACAAAGATGTTGTGTCCACTAAAAAAATTAAAAAATAAATAATAAAAAATTCTCTAAAAAAAAAAAAAAAAAACAAACACATTCTAGGTGATAGGACTTTTCAGCTCCATTATAATCTTGTGGGACCAAAATATCATTATGCGGCACAAGGCCGTCCTTAGAAAACAATGTAACAGGTCTAGGGCCTAGGGCTGGGAAGTGACTTAGAAAGTCTGCCTAGGGTACTAAGGCTCCGAGTTTAATCTCCAGCACTCTTAAGGAGCCGGGAGGTAGGACCTACATAAAAGAAACTATAGAAATTTTTTGAGAGTCTTAATAAGATTTGAACAACAGAAAGACACATCGCATTCTTCACTAGGAAAACAAGCATTTCTAGGAAAATATAAAATACCACATATATACTCTAAGAGCAGGACAGATTATAACAGAAATCCAAAAGTTAAGAACATTTTTAAAATGATGAACATTATGATTCGAAAGAAAAATCATTTGGGGGGAAAATACATAATCCAAATCTCTACATATAAATCCAGGCGCAGTGATACACACCTGTAAACCCAACAACTCCCAAGCCTGAGGCAGGAGGAAGAAAAGCTAGAGGCCAACCTGAGCAACTTAGCAGGACCCTGTCTCAAAATAAATAGGGCTAGGAATATAGCTCCGTGCATGAAGTCCTGGATTAGAACCCTAGTACCAAAAAAAAAAAGTATTATAATAACAAATTTGGAAAAATATGCTCAAATCAGATAAAAGATCTTTAATGTAGGGCTAGAGGTGTAGCTCAGTAGTAGAGAAAGCTAAAGGCCCTTGTTTGGATCCCTGCACTTCAAACAAAGCAAAATAAAACAAAATACCAAGGTCTCTAATATACAAAGAAGAAGTGTATTTCAGCAAAAAGGTTAGACAGCCCAGTGGAAAATTAAGCTGTTCTCAGATAAACAGATTTGAATCAAAGCAAGCAAACTGCTCAAATTCACTGGTAGAGAAATGCAATCTAAAATAACAATTTGAGATGAACCTTTTACTAGAAGGTAAAAATAAAAAGATACATAAAGTCTATTCCTTATAGGGATGTTGATAAGAATAATTACTGCAGATAAACATGTCAGCTATAAGAGGCTTTTATGAAAATAATTTAGCAATAGCCAGCAACCTTTTCTAGGGACCCAGGCTATAAAAATAAAAGGATATATGTGCTATGAAGTTTATTATAGCATTGTTTGAGCTAGCAAAAATTTAAAAAATTACAACATGAATATTTGGCAATAGGAAAATAGTTGAAAAAAATCATGGTGCACCCCCAAATATGAAATATGACACAGTCATTATAATGATGAATCAGAAGATAAACTGGTTCACTTGGATGAATTTCCATGAGTTATTGTTGAATAAGAAAAGTAAGACAAAGAGTAGGGTTTTGAGTATCATGGTCTATTGAGTGTCATGGTTTTTGCATTACTGTATTTTTCTTGGTGATTTCACCATTTAAAATGATCCCCAGTGTAGTGCTAAAGTGCTGTAACATGCTGGGATGTGCCTTAGAGAAGATCCATGTGTTAAATAAGCTTCATTCAGTCATGACTTGCATAGTACCATTGTTAATGGATCAGCAATATATATTAAACGAGGTGACTTGTTTCTGTGCTGAAATGCTAGAGGACTATTGACACTCTTATAGGTATTTCATTCACAGTAGTATTCATTAAATATTTTTCTTCAGCTTTATTGAGTTATAAATTACAAATAAAACTTCATAAGTTAAAGATATACAATGTGGTGATTTTATATATATATATATATATATATATATATATATATATATATATATATATATATCGTGAAATGATTACCATGATCAAGTTAGTTAATATATCTATCACCTCACCTAGTTAACCAGGTTTTTGTTTTCTTTGTGCAGAGAACACAAACTACTACTAAAATCTTCCAATTTGTTCTAAAAGTTGACTGATTTCTTTGGATTTTGTACCCGTAAAATGATGTCACATTTTAGTCTCATTTTCAACAACTTAACTTTTTGTATTTTTTTTGTGTGTGTGTGTGTGTGCCTTGATATATTATCAATACTTTGAAAACATTGTGGGTGGGATAGGGAAATGGGACTACTTGTAGTATTTCTGAATTGAAAAGAAGATCTAGGGCACTGGTCACAGAGCCAAATGTCTATGGGGCCCAAGAATTACTGTTTAACTCAGCCAGGGGATCTGGAGCCCCCTGGTGGAAGCTCCAGTGTTTGTGGCTGATGGTGAATGTGGAGATAACAGCGTATGGGCCAGACGCGGCAGGGCTGCCAGTGTACTGCCTCTAATATAAATGTTGCCACTATGCATAATGTTGACTTTTTTTTTATTATCTTGCCAGGTGATGTTAATAGTTGTTCTTGATGTTAATAGCAGTTGCCTGTGTGTCTCACACATCCTTTATTCCTGGGTTTGTTGGAGATTCAAATGTGGTCGAAGAATAGATTTTTTAAAATTATTGAGTGATACCGACAGTCACACAGGGAAGCAACAACTGCTAGTGAATTCTATCATCATGAAACCTGCTTCTTTGGGTCAAAAAAAATCATTTTTAGAAAGAAAAAATGACCTTGATAAAGATTTTAGACCACTTTGGTTTAATTCTTCATTTCAGGGAAATTTTTTTAGCCAAAAAAAAAAAGCAATTTATACAAATACATAGATAAATAGATGGATTAATAGAAGAATTAAGAAATTTCAATAGATTATCCAAACCTATAGCAATTTCATCTTTCTTTTATTTGTTCTTTCTAGATACACATGACAGCAGAGTGTATTTGACATATTATACATACATAGAATAAGTATAACTTGTTCCAATTAGGATCACATTATTGTGGTTGTATATGATCTGGAATTACATTAAGCATGTATTCATATACAAGGAAGGAAAGATATGTTTGATTCATTCTAATGTCTTTTCTGTTCTCATCCCCCCTCCCTTCCCCCATTCCTCTTTGTCTAATACAATGGACTTCTATTCTCCTCCCCCCTACACCCTTGTTGTGGGTTTGCAAGCACGCATTAGAGAGAATAGTCTGCCTTTGGTTTTGGGGGACTGGCTTATTTCACTTAGCATGATATTCTCCAGTTCCATCTATTTACCGGCAAATGCCATGATTTCATTTTTTTTACGGCTGAGTAATTTTGAGTAATATTCCATTGTGTGTGTATGTGTGTGTGTGTGTATATATATATATATATATATATATATATATATATATACCACATTTTCTTTATCCATTCATCTGTTGTAGGGCACATATGGATCGGCTATTGTTAATTGAGATGCTATAAACGTTGAAGTGTCTGCATCATTGTAGTTTGCTGATTTTAAGTCCTTTGGGTATAAACTGAGGAGTGGGATAACTGGGTCAAATGGTGGTTTCATAATTTTTATTTTCTTTAGTCTGATGAATTTTTGGAACCTAATCTTCTGGCAGATACAGGGAAAAAAATTAAAAACTATTCTGATGGCTTATACAGCACATCATAGCCAGCAGGAAGGCATTTACTGATTCCTCTAAGAATAGGCAGAAACCTCAGGGCTGTGGGGCCAGACATCAATAAGGAGGCAAAATAAGCAGAACTTGACAGGCAGGGTGGCTAGACAGTGGCAAACTTGTTATACTCTTGTCCTTTGCAATGTGACCAGATTTCTCAATATCTCAAGAAAAGTAAAAATTCCTAATTTTTATTTAAAATTTCCCAGATTTTAAACTAAGCATGCAATATGAACTGAATTTGATCCTCAGATTGGTTGTTCACCAATCGGATCAGAATATTTTTTTTTTCTGGTAAGACACCTAAAAAGTTAAACATGCAGAAATCAGAAGTATGTTGATTGTTAAATTTTCAAATGATGATAGTGGTCTAAAGGTGCACTGAACCATAAACTCTGCTTATCTCCTCTCATCTGGAAACTTAAAGATATACTCTATTTTAATTTCAAATGTCTTTTTTTAAGTGCAGGTATCTCAAGCAACCTCACATATAGTTTATCAAACAAGCTAACACTCTTTAAATGTGGCTTATATACTTTTCCACCTTTGGTGGTACTGAGGACTGAATTCAGGGGCTGGCTACCACTGAGCTACATCCTCAGCCTTTTTTTTTTTCCCCAATAATAAAAAATAGGCATTGAGTTGTCCAAGCTAGGCTTGTGATCCTCCTGCTTCAGCCTCCCGAGTTGTGGCTATGTTATTTAATGTTTTAAAACTCAAGAATAAATGCCATTTTGAATGTCCAAGTGGCTGAGTTCCTGGTTAAAAAAAAAAAAAAAACAAAGATGCTATATTTCTGGGTCAGAAGCTGCAGCAGGGTAGTGATATGGGGATGACTACTCCAATGAGAAACATCCCCATCTTCTTTTGCTCAAAGTACAACAGAAAACGGTACAGGAAGACATTTTGATGCCAAAGCACTCAAGTTCAGGGATTCTTTTGAAATGAGTATTTATTTGAAACTTCGGTAGGTAAACATTTTTAACTAACTGATCAAATAAAAGTTCTGAAATTAAGCTGACCGATATAGTGCACACCTACAGTGGCTCTGGAGGCTGAGGCAGGAGGATCCTGAGTCCAAAGCCAACCTCAGCAACTCAGCAAGACCTGTCTCTAAATAAAAAGAAATACAAAAAGGGCTGGGGATGTGGCTCAATTGTTGAACACTCCTGGATTCAATCCCCGATATAAATTCATCAATTAATTAATTAATTAAATTCAAGAAATAAAAAGGGTGATGAAAGCGCAACACGGTGGCACACTCCTAGAATCCCAGTGACTCAGGAGACTTGAGGCAGAAGATTGACAAATTCCAGCCAGCCTCAACAATTTAGCGAGGTCTTAAGCAATTTAGCAAGACCCCGTCTCCAAAAGGACTGCTGATGTTACTGAGTGGTAGAGCGCCCCTGGGTTCAATCCTGAAACTAGGAACGATATTTGAATCACTCAGCAATCTGTAATGGAGTCCTCAAAATGCTTCAAAAGGTTTAACCAACTACCCCATCAACCTTCGTTCAATGGTTGCTAACATCATCAGAGACAATACGCCCAGTTTCTGTGCAGGTTTACTTATTATTAAATGGAAGATATAGTGCGATATAATCACTATTTTGTTTGGTAATTGCATGTGAGAGTAGAATATATCAGAGAGAATTTTAAAAAGAGACATTGAGGGGAAAAAATGGAAGAATTGAAAAGAAAAGGAAAAGAGGTAGCTTAGTAGTAGAGCACTTGCCTAGCATGTGTTTGATCCCTAGCACCACCAAAAAAAAAAAAAAAAAGACAACGAATAACTTGAAACACTTTACAATTTGGTCTAGAGCAGCCACCGCCATACCAGGCAGATGATTACTGTGTGAAATTTTTAAGCCTGTGTTCCATTAGTTGCCACTCTGTTACCAAAACAGTAAGATTATAACCTTTTCCAGAGGGAAGACCTGAATTGGGAGGGGGGAAAAAGATACAAAATAGGTAATAAATAGGTGTAGATGGGTAACTTTAAATGTACTAAATAAGAAGAATGTCTTGTGGGATTTTAAGTATGGTCAAATTCATATCAGATGAAATTGACTTTAAGATAAAAGCAATATCAGAGATAATGAGAATCGCTTTATCATTTCAGGAAGCCCAATGCTGTCATATTTAGCTCTACTTGTTTAAGAAGCTGACAAATTGTTTTCCACCAAGATATAAGTGATTCATGTACTGCATCCTTCAGTCTCTCATGTTGTCAATGATTTGGATTTTTAGCCATTATTAGGTGTATGATACTTCATTGTAAGTTTAATTTGTATTTTCCTGGTGACTAATGATGCTGACCATCTTTTCATATATATGTTTACCATCTGTATATTCTTTTTGGTGAAATGTCTCTTTATGTCTTTGACAATTTTCTAACTAAATTGTCTGTTTTTTTTTTTCTGTTGAATGTTGAGCATTCTTCCATATTCTAAGAAAAAAATTTCTTTGTCAATATGTGGTTTGCAAACTTTCTTCAGTACATAGCTTGTCCTTTCATTCTATTAATGGGATCTGTCACAGAGGAAGTATTTAATTTTGATAAAGTCCAATTTATCTGTTTTTCCTTTTATGAATTATGCTGTTAGTGTCAAACTGAAAACTGCTAGAAATAAGGGCACTGGCCATTATTTCTCTTCTAGTTCATCTTGAGAGTCTGAATATTTATTACCAGGTCAAATGCTACACATATTCCATTATTTTCTTTATCATAGATTCAAAAGGGCTGTCACATACTTTCCTATCTCTGCCCAGGGGAAAGCCACACTTTGTTTCACATCTTATGTTATACATACAAAAGTTAGGGAAACTAAAGTGGCCATTTGGCCTGCACTGATTCCTGTCAATACAAGGATGGGAATTTTTTTTTTTTTTAGTTGTACACAATACCTTTATTTTGTTTATTTATTTTTATATGTAAAATAAAAACCTGGTGAGTGGGGAACAAGATGACTCATGGGATCCTATGTCACACCTGTGATTTTTTCTCCCAGGATTAGCGAGAGAGAAAGAGGGAGTAGGAGGAGGCATCCTCTTCAGGACACGTTGGAGAAGAGCTGGTGCGCTGGCCCTTACTATTGCTAGAAAATATCACTCCAAAAACGTGTTTCATTTTGTCCTGTCTCTGGGTTGCCAGGATTCTTTCCCTGGGTTCCCTCTCCTTGGCTTCAGCTCTTGACCATAACTTTGGGTACTCTTGCTCAGCGCTGGTGTTTCTTTATTGCCTCCCAGGATCAGACTTGGCTGAGAATCTGCCTCTTGGACCATGAACTCTCCTTTCCCACACTGATCTTGCAAGACCCGGCTCTCAGCTTTAATCAGCCCTGCGTACAGCCTGAGAAAGTAATGTGACCTTTAACGGCTGCTCAGAGAAAGCATAGTGTTCCCATTTTGTCAAAAATTGAAAGAAGGTCCTGTACTCATTCTTTGCCATCTTCCCCCTTCATTTTTTCTTTGATCCAACATCAAATAGACATAATATTATAAGTAGAAGTTCAACTGAACATAATTTTGAAAGCCACTTATATAAAAAAATTAAAATTAAAAAAAAAGCAGCCACAGATTTTCAGTACAAAAAAATACATGTGCAGTTCCTGCAAGATAAATATAAGGAGGGCTGGGGTGTGACTCAGTGGTAGAGCGCTCACCTAGCACGTGTGAGGCCCTGGATTTGATCCTCAGCACCACATAAAGATAAATAAACAAAATAAAGGTATTGTGTACAACTAAAAAAATAAATATTTTTAAAAAAATTTTAAAAGGTAGATATAAGGTCTGATTTCTATTTGCCACATCAAATCTTATAACCAGAGGTCTAGACCACACTCAAGATTCCATTTCATATCATCACTGCATCCATTGAGTTTTGTAAGAGATTTTAAAACAAAACAAAACAAAACAAAAAACAGAAACTTTTTTGTTTTGTTTCATTTTGTTTTTTTCAATATAAGCAATTTAAATATCCATTCCATCCTTTTAACTCCATCTCTTTGAGACTGGAATCAATTACCAAAGCAAAAATATGTCCTGGTAACTATAGCTATGTAATGAATTACCTCCAAACTTCACAAAGTAGGTATTTTATTTATAATAAAACTTGTATTTTATTTATCCAAATATTATACAATAAGAATTAGGGCTTAGCTAAGCAGACTCATGGTCTCTCCTACACTTGCAGTCACACATCAGCTGCAAGCTGTCCTCTGGAGGCTCAACTGGGCTTTAAGAATGTCTAAGATGAAACAGTCACTTGGCTGGCAGTTGTTCCTGGCTGTTGGCTGGGAGCTCAGCCAGGTCTCTACCAGAGCAGCCACACGTGGCCCTCCTGGTGGGGAAATGAACTTCTTACATGGCAGCTGGTCTCCACAGAGAAAGCCTTCCTAGGGAGCCAGGCAGAAGACACCTGCTTTTCAGACTCAGGATCCGCTGTTGCATAGGTGTGATGCCATGTGCTATGCAAACACTGGGCACAAACCAGTCACTGAAGCCAGCCCAGACTTAAGAAAAAGGGGACAGAGAATTCACTTTTGAAATGAGTAATGTCAGAGAACTTGAGAACAACTTTTTAAATCACCTTAGATGTTCACCCAGAATTAGGAAATAGATGACATTTGCAACCAATAATACAAGATAAATTTCAGAGAGGATGAGGGAGGGTATAGATAGAAAGAACCAGTTCATCTCACTTCTTAACAGACCCCAGAAAGGAATTGTCTGGATGGAAGATAATCGGACGCCCCAGAGAAGTTTTACTTGGTTCTCTCTGTTGCAGACATATTTGTCCACACTAGGGGGTGAGGTACATGGTCACTGACAGCCCAGTACCACACCCTTCTAACTGTGCCATTCAGGAGTTAAGAATATTTCTCACCCAGTATTTAATCAGCTTTTGATGGCTGTGACCAAAAGACCTAACAAGAACAGCTTAAAGAAGGAATAGTTTATTTTGGCTCATGGTTCCAAAGGTTCGGTCCATGGCCGGCCAACTCCATGTCTCTGAGCCTGAGATGAAAGGGCATGGCAGAGGAAAGCAGCTCAGGACATGGTAACCAGGAATCAGAGAAAGTTCACTGCATGAGGGACAAAATATAAACCCCAAAGGCATGACCCAGTGACCTACTTCCTCCAGCCATACCCTATCTGTCTACAATTACTGCCCAGGTAATCTTTATCTGGGGATTAATCCACTGATTAGGTTGCAGCTCTCATAATCTAATCATTTCACCTCTGAACATTCTTGCATTATTTCACACATAAGATTTTGGGGAACACCTCATATCTAAACCATAACATCTAGTGACAATCTGTAAAATGCAGACAATACATTTTATTGGCCTGCTTTCTGTCAAGTACTATCCTAAACACTTGTGGCTAGAGGTTAAAAATAACTACAGTTTGGCTGGGGTTGTAGCTCAGTGGTAGAGCACTTGTCTAGCATGTGTGAGGCACTGGGTTCAATCCTCAGCGCCACATAAAAAAATAAATAAAATAAAGGTA